>NC_137890.1:32802339-33402339 GCF_963455335.1 Martes martes | reverse complement strand
TATTAGACGTGATAGGCACAACTTAATATGTGAGATGGGAAGAAACATTTATTTGAGAAAATTTTCCCTAAATATTTATTAGGAGAAGCTACTGGAGATTTATTACACCATTTTAAGCAGGGTTAGATCTCTCCATATTTTACATGGGATCTACAAAATTTGGTAAGCTCCCAGGGAGAAACAAAGATAATTAAAATGTTAGGAAATAGAGTAGGTGAAGAAAAAAATGAAGGACTGTGAGGAATTTAATCTGGGAAAAAAGCAATTAGGGATAACTTCAGTGTTTTCAAGTCTATGGAATCCTATTTGTTGAAGAACCAAGTTATTTGTTTTCTATTTCAGTAGAGATCAGAAACAGAAATGGACTTGTCACAAGAAAACTTATGTCTACACACCATAAATAACTTCTTGATTAAACTCTAGAACTTACAAGGGAGGAAAATTGTGGGTCTTTGCTTCAGGAAATCTTTAAGAATTGAAAAGGTAAGCCCTAGGTAATCTTGTGTGGTGTTGGGTTGAAGCAGAAGGCTTAACTGGAATTTCTTTTGGTCTCATCTAGTACTTAAATGCCATGATTGCATTAGTAAGAATGTGTCCACAAAGCAGGAAGAGAAGTAGACAGAACAACCAGGCATGACCCATTTAGCAATGTAGTTGTTATTCCTGAGCAAAAATTTTGGAAATCTCTATTTTGAAGCAGAGTTACAATGTCTGATACCTTATAAGTTATAATAGCCAAAACCTTATGACCACTTTGGAAGGTTCTGGTCAGCATTCACTTTTCTTAGCCTCATGGATTGGGTTACCTTGAGTAGCAAAGGATATATTCAACACTTTTCATTTGTGTGTAAATTTGTAACTAGTGTGTGTGTGTGTGTGTGTGTGTGTGGTGTCTGTATCTGAACACAGTTCCTGTTATCATATATACAATAGTGTGGACAAATGTGTCCGACACAGGCATGGGTTAGTCACTTTTTGGTAGTTGTCAGATGACAGACCTTATATTGAAATTAAAGGCTCATGTCTGTATCTGGAGGTGATGGTGAGGTGTCCCCCAAGAGCTTGGAAATAAGGTTGCTGTTCTTTTATTATTTTTTTAAGGTTAACCTTTAAAAAAATAAAAAAAATTAATTAATTAAAGTTAGAAAACTCTTACACAGTGAATACAATGAGCCATCTAAATATGGTGGAAGAAGACTTTGGGAACAATTGACACTTGAATCGAGGTGAATTGAGGAAGGAATATCAGAAAGGATAGCTAGAATGTGGTTCTAACTTTATAATTCAGTATGCAGAAATTTAGGCATTTGCTTCCTTTCCTGTCTTGGAGAAAGCCTCAACACATATGATGAGCTCACCAACTATAGAAACAGAAACGACCAAGTCACAGAGGCCAAAATCATCAGGGGAGATTTGGAAAGACCCTCCTTTATTGGCTGAATGTCGAATATTCCTTGAGGTTCTCTTAGTCCTCCTGTTCTGATTCCATCCATGCTCACCAAGCAAACTTCAGATGATTTGGTTTTCCACACAGCTGGACTGTGGGAGATAGTGTATCGATCTGCCAACTCAATCAATCTAACTTTTTTGACAGTTAAATTTTTCATCGTAAATGACTTATAGATCCATCCCTGTGAGCTGAATTAATGTAAATCTACTCAGGAGAGATGGCTCACCGTCGGCATGCCGATATGAATGGTCTGAGTCTAGAGGTTTCATATCCTGATGTGTTCCTAAGGCAAATGCCAACATTCAGGGGTTTTAACAGCCTGTCTCTCCTGCCCTCCCTCTCATTACTTGCCTTCCTCAAGCTAAAACGAAATTATGATTTAAAACTATTTTCACGCAAGTGACTCTTTTCCAGTTCATACATGTGAGAGCCCACTCACTCGTCCTAGAGGGTGGAAGTGAGAAGACCAACGAGAGACTTGGGAGAAGGAGGCGCTGGGCGACTCTCAGGCTGTCCAGCAAGAAGGATAATTCTCATGCCACAACTGGGTGTTAGATGACTCATGAGGTGAGCAGCCACCCTTATCAGAGACTTTGTGCCTCGATCATTTTGAAATGTAACAGCTCTGTTTCTTCCACGCTTTCCAGGGCCATGCTAGAAGGGTTTTGTCGAGATGACTGGAAACTATAGAGTGCCGTACTTCAGAAAACATACGTGCATTGGCTTCAGATGGTGATGGGTTTCCCAACTCTTGCACGAGCACTGTAGTGGATCTCACTACCACACTTCCTCTGCTTGTGACCTTATCAGATTTCATAAGCTAAAGAGACCTTGGCTGAGGCAGTTTGTGAATGGCAGTGGTCCAAGAAAAACCAGGTGCTCCAGGAAGTGGAATGGGTGATTCAGTCAGGTTCATTCTTTCTTATGATTCAGGTTGACCCACTAACTCATCACTATGAGTGGGCACTCTGCTCTCAGGGGTGCTTATGAATAAGATGTATAGTAAAGGTCTTAATCACTTTTGCTGACTGAAGAGCTTTCACAGAGATGGCTCTACACAATGCCTTCAGAATTTCAAAATGGAGGATTCGATGCTATTGTGGTAATAACTGTCATTGCTAATACCATTTTAGGTATGCTATAGTCTCTACTTCCTATCTTTACTCAATATTGAAATGTAGAATATGCTGTTAAGTACTCAAGGCATATTGCTCAGAGGTAGTTTTGCCCTTGGCAGTGAGTATATTTATTCCTTTTTTTTTTTTTTTAAATTTGTCAGATCTTTGGACTTTAAAGCAACACTTATAAGTAAGGTTACTTGTTTGTTTCATTTACTTGTTTATGCTGTTAGGATTTAAAAGGGACTCTGAAGTAGAAGCAAATACATTAATAAATAACTGAGGCAAGAAAAAAAGTACAGCTGAGAAGGTACGGTAGGAGAGGAGTGAGCAAACATACATTAAACTGTCTATAGCACAAATCATAGCTACCTGTAAAATACAATATAACCTGTAATAGACAAAATATAGCTCACCTGTAGATGCAACCTGTAAATTACGACAAAACTATTCTTGCCTAATTCAGAATAATGATTGAGCTCTTGCTCTTTGCCATGAGACAGATCCGAGTTTGCCTCTGAACTCTGCCATATACTAGCTGTGCCATTTCGAGCACATTACTTGATGTCTGGACTATGAAATGCAGATGAGAATAAGATCTGTTTCAAAGAGTTATGAATGAGCATTAAAAAAGATGGCCAATGCGACATATTTAACGTGCTGTTTGGTGCATAGTAAAGCTTATCAAATGGTCGCTATTTTTATGATGATGATGATGATATTAATTCCCATAAATGTATGATTTAATGGAGACGTTCCCAGTTGACTTTTTGCTTCTTGAATGGCTTTACTGAGATCCAGTTGTTTTTTAAAAACACATACGCTTTTGAAGACTGTTTGAAGAAACGTAATTCCAGCAAGCCATGATGCATATGACATCATTCAAATCCATTTTATCCCCCAAGCACTGAGCAGGATCGCTAACGACACCCCCGGTCAGCCTCCAGGGCTATAACCATGTTCCTGCTATCCTTAGGTCATGCCTTGTCCTTGTCATTTTTAACTTTTCAAGAGTGATGTCCGTGATACCTAAAGACTTTGCTGGCCACTGAAGGGATCTCTTAACAATATATTCATTCATTTTATAAGCAATCTAAGTTTGTAGGAACTATAGTTTTTTGCTTCATCTTCATTCTGAAGTGATTAGAAGATATCCTTGTCTTGGCTGTCCCTCAGTGCCATGGCCTAGAGAAAATGGAATCTTCTCAGGGCTTTGGCAAACATGTTGTACAACCTGCGGGGATCCTTACCTAATCCTTCTGTCTATTCTTCCTTCTTGAGGAGCTGTCCCTGATTCTCTGCCATAGGCACAACCACCTACTTATTTAGAGTGAAACTTTGATCGTGAAATACAAGCATTATTGTAATGAAGCTGAAGCCACCTTGGGCAGGATCACAGCTCACTATGAATTTGGGGAAATAAAAATCTGCCAAGGAAGGTACAAGTAAGGGGGCAGGAGCTGGTTGTGGAAAGGGAGGGGACCTCACTACCCTCTCTAAAAATATTTTATGACATTAGGAAAAAAGATTTAATTCTAAATACCCTTTATTCCTGGAGGGTATCTACTATAAGGAAAATAAATCACCCACCAAAAGTATATTCTCAGGCACCCCATATTTTTCTTCCAACATATCTTCTTAAAATGTAGTTATAAAGTTTACGTATAATTGAGGTGAATTCAGAACTAACAGAACTTCCCATCTGAAAACAGATCAGCCATATTTGGAGTGATGAGCTACATGTTCACATTCTAGAAATGCGCTCATCAAGCCCTCCTTTACATTTCCCTAACATCTTCCACCAACCTTTGCCTTTTAGCAGATATTCAATTCAGTAGACTATTTGCATTGCTAAAATAATATTTCTGCATTGGATGTATTTGTCCTAGTAAATTCTTACCTGAGCAAATCACATCTTAACATTTCAAACTTTTCCATGGTCTCTGAACGTGTTCTATTCTCAAATGACTAAAGATGGTTCCTTTCGGTGGACACTGGAGTCAGGGTGGGTTCAAGTCCCAGTTCAAGGCACTGACTAGTTGTGCACCCGAAAGCAGCCCATCTTCTTTCCTTAGTCTGAAATTTCCTCATCTGTAAGCTGAGTATTAATAATAAGGTTGTGCAGATTCTGAGCACGTACAGCCCGTGTTACCTACTGCTGTATGACAGTCCTTATTTCAGTGTTAAATGTTAACTTCTAAAGAGATCAACTTAAACGATAGGAGTATATAATTTATAAAAGGAGAAATTCGAAAGCCACATAAACTGATGAGGAAATATCCAAATTCAATAACAACCAGATAAATGCAAATTCAACATTGATCATTTTTACTACAGAATTGGAGATTCTTGAAAGATCACTTGAAAATGATAATTTTCTATTCAGGCAAAAGTACAGTTAAACAGGCAGGTACTCTCATACCTAAGTGTGAGACTGTAAATTGTTATAACATTTTGGGAATGCAACTTAATATGTATCAAGGGTTTTACAAGTTTTCACACTTTTTGACCCTCTAATTGGACGTGTCCCTTAAGGAATTAGTCCGTGAGGCTGTCAGAGATTTTTATGAAAGCATTAAATATAGTAATGATAAATGTGAAACTAATGTGTGAAAGAGATGAATGGTAAAATCTACCAATGGAATGTTATGAAGTTTATATTGAATTCTCAAAGAACACTTAAGGTTAGGAAAAATATTACAATATTACAAACCTGAACAGAGTATACAATCTCACTTGGTTATTACAGATATATTATATGTGAGTATTAGTGATGGCTTTTAGACATCTCCACACACATGGCCAATAGTCACTCAACCTTGATCTGTCTGCATCCCAGTTTTTTTATTCCCAGGCCCTGATCCCTAAATCTCTCCTCTAGTCTTTTTCATCTTAAAAAATGGAAATCCCATTCTTCTAGTTGTTCAGGTCAAATCTTTCCTGAATTTCTCTCTTCCTTTCATACCTGCAGTCAATCTAGCAGTCAATCCATTCAGCTCTCCTTCCAAGCTGTGTCAGATCTGACCACTTGTCCATCTCCAGCTCTTTCTCTGGTTCAAGGCTCTGTCACCTCCCAGCGAGGTCACGGCAGAAGTCTCCCATTTGGGGTGCTTGCACCTGCCTTTCCACCCTCTGTGCTCTTTCCCCAGTACAACATCGAAAGCGAACCATTAAAATATGTCTGATCATGTCGCTCTCCTGTTCAGAGCCTCCAAAATAAAGCCAGCTTGTCCTGATTGGCATTTCTACTCTTTCTCTGAAGTTGTTCTCTACCATTCTTCTCAAATTTTTGGATTCAGCCACTCTAGCTCCTTGTGTTTCTTTCCATTGGCCTGTTCTACCCACTCTTCCCTCTACTGGGAATGCTCCATGTGGCTGGTGCCATCACTTTCTTTAGGGATTTTACCTATGTGCCATCTCCCCATGTGACGACTCATGTTAAAGGACCCCCAGCCTCTCCTGCTAGAACCTCCAAAAAAGCTACCAAGATCCATTTCTAGGACAGAACATATTGTAGTCAAGCTTCTAAGACTCCAGACACATCCAAATGAGGCACTGCATGTAGTAGTCTGCCTTTCTTTAAAATAAATAAATAAATAAAGGACCTTCAAGCTTACCCCAGTATTTCCTCTCCCTACCCCCTTAGATAACATTTTAAAATAGCACTTACCACCAAATGACTTATTTATGCTTTTCTTATCCATGCTCCCTTCCCCACAGAATGTAAGCCCTCTGAGAGATGATGACTTTTTCTTTTTGCTCACTATTGGATCTCCATTACTTAGAACGGTGCCTGACTTATTTGTTGAATAAATAAACAAATAGGCAACGAAATGACATATTTTTTTTAAAGATTTTATTCATTTATTTGACAGAGATCACAAGTAGGCGGAGAGGCAGGCAGAGGTGGGGGGGAAGCAGGCTCCCCGCCGAGCAGGGAGCCTGATGCGGGGCTCGATCCCAGGACCCTGGGATCATGACGCGAGCCAAAGGCAGAGGCTTAACCCACGGAGCCACCCAGGTGCCCCCAAAATGACATATCTTTAAATAAATTTGATGTTTTTTATTTCCTTGTTTCCTTTTTTCTGTACTTAAATTTTCAAAAATGAGATTTTTTTTCTGCTTTTATTATTAAAAGAAAAAGAACCACTGTGAATGTTGTTCTTTGTTAAATTTTTAACTTGGTAGTTGTTGGTATTCAAGGACTAACTGAATACATGACTCTTCCAGTCTTTTCTATATTTTGTCTTGTGGAGCTCGCTATACAGTCCAAATCATCCTGATAAAGAATGAAATTGTTTGCCTTTCCTTAACTCTCATTTCCCCTTTTTCATGGCATTATTGAAAAGTACCATATGTTCTGCACTTTCTAAATCTGAATCAGTATGTATTAGGCTGGTGGGTTAATTCCTTGCCCATCCTTTCAATTTATTACTGCCATTACTAGTACTTCAATTGCTTTGCTGTTTGTGACCTCTCAGTTTCTATCTTCCCTCTCCACTTCTTCCAATACAGCAAATGCTATGTTGCAGTTGTGTATCTGTGAGCATTGGAAGGATGCTAGTATCTATAGGATAGTTCAGGTTCTGGGAAATTGGTCTAGTCATTTTACATATACTATCCTCCTCTTTTTTTGGTTTGTTTGTTTGTTTGTTTGAGAGAGGGAGAAAAGGGAGGGGCAGAGGGAGAGGAAGAGAGATAATCTTTTTTTTTTTTTAAAGATTTTTTAAAATTTAATTTCTTTTCAGTGTAACAGATTTCATTGTTTGTGCACCACACCCAATGCTCCATGCAATACGTGCCCTCCATAATACCCACCACCAGGGTTCCCCAACCCCCCCCCCCCCATTTGTTTATTTTTAAATTTATACACTGCCTCCGTTCAGAAAAGATTTGAAGGAGCTGACGCTGTTGTTATCGTTAACTCTGGCTTCTGCCGCCATTTTGCCCTAGCTTAGGAGGTTGGGAGGATGGCATGGGAAGGAGATGCCGTGGGAGAAAACTCGTCCTGTCCTACAACCCGTTATCTTTAGCATCAATACAAAGGTGGGAGAGGGAACTTGCAATGGAATCTGGGATGTGGGATGTGCCTGGTAGAGGCAGTGTGAGGGGTGTTTGCTGTAGGGTGACTCTAAGCTTAGCTTAGTAACCACTATACTAATAGGTCTGACATAGAGCCCCCATTAGTCCTTTGGTGACTATTTTCTTTGCACTATTCTTTTTCTTTTCTTTCTTTTTTTGATAAATGTTAAACATATCCTTATTCAATCTTCTTTTTGGGAAAAAACCCTCATTACTTTTTGAGAAGGGAAGAGGATGATAACTAACATCTGTGGAGTAACACTTTAAATGCATTATCTTGTTTAATCTTCACAAATCCCCATGAAATAGGTCCATTATTATTTTTTTTTAAGCAGATGAAAAAATTAGGGTGGAGAAAAATTAAGTAATTCACATAGCAGGGGCCAAATGTAATTCTCTTGGACTGTAAAGTCTATTTTTCTGTCCACCACTCTGTGTGTTCATTCTACTTTTATATATGCAAACATTGAGATATGTTGGACTACGGCTCTGACACCCAGGATCTTTTTAAAAAAGAAGAACATGTTGGGGCGCCTGGGCGGCTCAGTTGATTAAACATTTGCCTTTGCCTCAGGTCATGATCTGGGGTCCTGGGATTGAGCCCCACATCGGGTTCCCTGCTCAGTAAGAGCTTGCTTCTCCATCTCCCTCTGCCTACCACTCTGCCTTCTTGTGCTCTCTCTCTGTCAAATAAATAAATAAATCTTTAAAAAAAGAGAGAAAAACATATAGAATAGTTTTAGCATTTGAGACTGCTGAGGAAACCAGCAGTATTTCCATCAAGTAGAGAAATGTAGCCTCACACTGGGCTTCCCAGGAGGTCTGAGCATTGGCATGCTATTGATGTATCTAATCTGTGACTTGCTTCATGATTTGAAATAGGTCTCTACATGTCTGTTTGTAGCATAAAGATGTTGATATTCCTTACCAAAATTAACATCACCAGGCTGCTCTGATAGATAAACATTTGTGTAAGAAAGTTTAAATGTTGACTTGTCTGGGATAACTTGGGGGTTAACAAAATGGCTTCCTCGGCTCCTTTTCTTATCTTGACAGATAGAATTCTATTGCTAAACTTACACTGCACTCCTAGGTTATTAATGATATATCACTTATCTAGAATGTGATCTTCTAGAAGTTGCTTGCACTTGGGAAGAATCAAGTTCATCTCTGATAGTATTTAAGGAGCTGTCGAAGTAAACTTGTTCCACCAGTGTCGGGAAACTCTGAGTCATTTCATCTCTCATGCTCTCTGACTGAATGAAGAAGGGTAATGTTCACATAGAAACCGTATAATTTGTCACGTTGAGAACAGACTGATCTTGTTCTGACGCTCTTGCAGAACTGCAGATATCTTTATATGAAAAGAAATTTTCAGAAATTAATAAAGTAAGGTTCAGCCCTAAGGAATGTGACTAATACATCTGAGATGAATGACTCAAAACATGAGAAGGGGGAGATGCTTGTTGTTTAAGCACTTAAATAGTTTTGAGTTACATGAAATTTTTTAGAAGAAAATCATAATAGTTCATTGTTTCCATATTTAAAATACACAAAAGTTTCTTTAGTTCACAGATTTAAACCACTGGACAGAAAAAGATAAAAAATTTGATCCCTAAAGGATAATATCTTAGTATTGTTATCTCATTATAAAGAGCAAATACTTGATATAATTATTTGCATACAGACCTTACTGCGTGAACTTAATCTCATGATAATTTCTTAAGATACTTTTCTAATGTCCACATTTCCCTGAGTGCTCAAGCCACTCCCAGACGTGTGTGTGTGTGTGTGTGTGTGTGTGTGTGAGAGAGAGAGAGAGAGAGAGAGGGATTAGGTCTGCAGGCTTGTGGGGACAAGTGTATATTCAAGAGCCTGCACAGGTAATAGCCAGCCCATCAGGGATTTCAGACGTGTTGAACGTTGGAAATGGGCAATGTTCTGTGTTTGATGATCTTTGCCAAACTGCAAAGTGCAAATTGGCAAAGGGAGTTTGAGCATTCACAACTGTAGTTTTGGACATGGAAGAAATGCATAACTTGTCAAATTCCTAATTATATGGAGTCATAAACTGAGGATTTTTTTATAGCATATATCCATCCTTTTATAATTAAATATGCAAGAGGTTGTTTACCTCATCACTCAGTGAGGTCCATAGTGTTCTCTGTTCTGTTCTCAACGCTCAGGGCTTAGCACTAAATACCCATTAGCAACTGAATACGCGAATACCAGAATGAATGAGTAAAGGACAGAGTGTGGTTGTGTAAGCACACACCAGGAAAAGAAAGCCAGGTGTTTTCTTATTTTTCTATTTTATAGTCCCTGTGAATTCTCTTTAGATGACTTAATTCCTTGTTCTCTTTTAATCTTTATTCCTGGAAACACCACCTGTTCTTCGCTGAACCAGGCTCTTCTTTCCTCTGTTTTCACCTCTTTCCCAAAGTTTTGCTTAGTAACTGGGAAAAAGGCAATTTCTTCCTCCACTCCACTTTGCCTGAACATGTAGCAACACATGAGTCACTCATCACTTCTAAAGCACAGTAGAGCTTTCCATGGCTCATGTTTGCTATAAATGTTTACTGCTCTGATCTCTGATTTACTTAGGGTTAACAAAATGTCTGGGTAACCTCAGACCTTGATATATCTGTACTAGCCTCAGTGTTTGTTTAAGATCTTAAACTCCTTTAGGTTCTAAATTTGGTAAATATGGGATCCATTCCAGTTAAGTGAAGGTTCCTGACAAAGTTGGAAATACTGTGTCTTTTTGATGGAAGGCTAGGTGTTTTTCTAGAGAATGTCTGTATATCTGTCCATCTATCACATATCCTCAAATTCTTCTGATGATCTTATGGAGTAGAAGATGTTAGCCCCACTTTTTTTTTTTTTTTTTTCAGATGGGGATGCTGAGACTCCAAGAAGCAGAGTGACTTTTAGAAAGTACTAGATCCAGATTCAAAGTGAGATCAGTTTGATTCTTCAGAACAAGTTCTTTCCATAACATTGTGAAATCACTTCTTCCCACTCCTTATTTGTGGAAGCCATTTAAAGGCACAGGGACATTAAGAACTGACCACTATGGGCCTCCCAAGGCAGACAGCTGCTCACCACCCCTTACAGGCCTATTGATCTGGGGAAGGCATGGAGAACAGGGTAGAACAGGAGTATAGAAAGCTGCTCTCTTGCCATGTCTCTCAAACCTGTTTGTAGTATTATTGAATGGGGAGTAAAGAGATATGACCTGATCCAAGGCTCATTAATCTGCCTTCCATATCTATGGAGACACTTCATTTTTACTCAGCTGAGTTCAGAATACCAAGTTGGGGTGGAATGATCAGGGCAATTGGTCAGTTATGTTTTAGAAGGCATTTGTGTATGCTTCAACATTGCTGCTATAAAAATATGCTCACACTTTACCATTTTCACAGCAGTCATTCACCTTCTCCATCCGAATACCATCTTTCTTTCCCATAAGCAGACATGCAGTGAGTGTCTCTTTTATTTGATTTACATTAAAAGATTCCAAGAGGATCTGAGTATGTGTACTGATACCTCTGCTCCCTTTCCAATGGAGGAGAAATGCATGTAACCCTTGCAGACTAAACAGAGATCAACGTTATAAATTCTCTCATTCCTCCCTTCCATCAAAAAACATTTATTAAACTCTACTTATGTGGAACACATGAAAATCTTAGTATAAAAGGCAGAGCGATAACGTGAAGGATGGGCAGATAAGGAGGTATATAAGAGATAGAACTTACAGAGAACAGAACAGAGTAGGTTTCATGAAGAATATGGCCTTTGTACTGTATCTTGATGATTTGGAAAGGGAAAGCATCTTACATAGAACAGTCTATACAGATTTATAAGGAGATGGGGTCAGATTTCAGAAGGGGAATGGTAAGTTGGCCAGTTTGAGTGAAGGAAACTTGAAGAGAACAAGCGGGGAATGAAGCTAGAGAGGATTAAATTCTTTCTGGAAGACAGGAACCATGTTTGACAAAATTATTTTATGAGGTTCAGTATAAACTCAGAGTGATGCTCAAACCTCACAAATCATGAGTGTAGATCCATGTGCCAGAAAATATGTTTATGGAGGACTTGGTGGAGATGGTAGTGGTAATGCTGACATACATGATGATGACTGTGGTGATCTGGTGTTGGGGTGATAGAAGAGGAAGAGGGTACATAGTAGGAAAGACAGAGTATTGGAAAGGGAATGGAGATCCCACATTTTTCCTACATCACATTACTGGTTAAAGTCTATCTTAATTCTACTTAAGGAATGCAGCATCAACCATGGGATTAGGCACAGAGGAGATCATGGAATTGATAATACAGTAGATTTAATTGTCAGCTAAACTAATTAAAGGAGGCAATGAATCTAATGAGAGTGATCAGGCCTCTTTCGAACAAAAGAAGACCCAAGTAAAGACAAGTAAAACTGGTAACTAGGAAACAACCTAAGATACATAATTAACCTGTAGAACTTAGTGTCAGAGGATAGCATTAATGGATAGTATTAATTTAAGTAGAACTGTAAGATGTAAAAAGCATTTGGCACTTACATGAATAAGCAATGTTATTAGTATCTAATATCCCTAGAGATAAGTATCATTATCATTTGTTAATGTCACTTAAGATGCTGAAATATATATTCTATTGCTTCCCCTTATGAAGTTCAATAAATATAAGAATCTTATACAGCCTTGAGTTAATTAGGAGCCACATGAATTCCATAGTATAACATCATTGAAATAAATAGAATCGACATAACAATTAATCTGTTTTTGCTGCCAGGATTGTTCTTCTTTTTTCAAAATTCCCATTAATATTTTTTTTCAACTGGTTTTCAATGTCCCTACAATGGCTTTCATTACTGCCCTAGGGAGATTATTCTTTAAAATAACAGTTGTTACTCTCTAGCAGCTTTTCTTTACTCATAGACCTCTTTCTTTCTCTATCCATTGTAATTCCAGATGTATATTCTTTTTTTTTTTTAAAGATTTTATTTATTTATTTGACAGAGAGAGATCACAAGTAGACAGAGAGGCAGGCAGAGAGAGAGAGAGATGGGGAAGCAGGCTCCCTGCTGAGCAGAGAGCCCAATGTGGGACTCAATCCCAGGACCCTGAGATCATGACCTGAGCCGAAGGCAGCGGCCCAACCCACTGAGCCACCCAGGTGCCCCTCCAGATGTATATTCTTAAAAAAAAAACAAAAAAAGGCCCAAATCCTTACTTGTCTTGTGTCTATTTATTCCTTCCTTCTAATAGTTGTAATTCCATTTTCTAAAATCCTTTTTTCCTGCGCCCACTTCTAGCATTCATTCATTAGTTTGACACACCTTTTGGGATGCTGACTGGCAGTTTGGAATGGCAGAGAGAGGGATGGCTTTGGGGTCTTTCCATCTGTTGGGTCAACGTTTGGATCCTGGCTATGGTACATAACAGCTGAGTGGCCTTAGACCAGTTGTTTGACCAGCTTGAGCCTCGGTCTTCATTTGTGAAAGTGGGTGGAAATGCCTCTCTAACAGGGTTCTAATGAAAATTCAAGACAATGTCTGCCAACTGCCCGATGTATGGTGGACATTCAAGAAGGCAGCAGTAGTGAATGCAATGGGCTACTTTAGTTTTCCACTATTGTGCCGTAGGAGAGAATTCAGAGCAAAGTGTCTTCTAGCTCTTTTTCATTTCTGCTTCTTCTTGCTTTCTAGATCTTTTACTTCCGGAATCTCATGTCAGGCCTAACTGGACTCTGAGTCTCCTCAGTTCCTCCCAGGCTCCTTATTTTCCAGAATGTGGTATATTTGCGTTGGTCAAGTAGGCTACAGGGAAGGCCAGCCCTGCATCTTTAGAGAGTTCATCTTGATGCAGACAGTTTTTCCTTGCCCTTTCTTCCAGATTTATAGGCTATCATGATGATAGGAAAGCAAAAACTTTATCTTATGAAGTAATTTTGTTTGATTTACAGGAAGGAAATGACTTCCTAAGGAGCTTTCTTCCAGTGTAAAGGTTCAAAAAGACATGAATGGTATTTCTGGAGTAGTAGGGAAAATTTTATCTGTTGCTTTGTTGCTGGCTGCAAAATAGATAAAATATTATGAAGCTGTAACATAACAGAAAACGTACCTGCTTCTTTTCTTGTTGCAAGCTTATATTTTTAGTGCTTGGCTGTGGTTTAGCTTTGGGTTGTTTTAGAACTAGGTCAAACAGATATCGCACACAGACTTGAAAATGGGAGAAAAGCAGAGAAATATCCCCCGAAAAAAGATGAGAAACAGAGATAGAGAGAGAGAGGAACAAAATTCAAGTTGCTAGGGTGCTAGGAATCAGTGAGTCCTATAAGTTTCACTGAGAGGTCAGAGTTTGAAAAGCACAGGATCCGCACTAAGTGTGGCATCCGATGTCTGGCGTAGGGCATTCACTCAATACGTATCTGTTGACTGACTGTTGGCAACCACTTGCCTTCTTTTAGTTCTCCGTAGAGGAAGAGACCACTTTCTCCTGTTCCTTTTATTCAAACCTCGTAAGGCAAAAACATATACCTTCATCGAACTACTGGGGAAAGTGTTCCACCTTTTGCCTCTCAAAGTCTCAAGAGCAACATGCTGAGGTAGGGCAAGGAGACTTTTTACATGTAGCTAAGGGCACTTATCTCCCCCTTTTTCAGTCTAGTTTCCCTAGAGTGGGGGTTGAGGGGCTTGTCCTGCTCCCGTCCCTCCCATCAAGGCACACCGGCTCGGGTCCAGCACCTACTACTTAGAGAGAGGTCAGAGGCCCACCGGCGCTCTGAGCCCTGATGGGTGTACTCGGTCTACAGTCTTAGCAGTGCCTTTCCTCTTGATGGTTCTTCCCATTAGGATTTCTACATGCAGAGTTCTGGGAAATTTGAAAGAAGTCTCTTTTCAACGAAAAACCCAAATCTTATTTTCCTACCCACGTTTACAACTAATGTACAAGATATCTGGATTCCTCTCTGGCTTTTGGGTATACGTTTCAGTAGGTGTCAGTCTTCGAGAGGGTAAGGGGATAAGGTGTGTTTAATGAGCCTCCGTACAAAATGCAAACCTTCAGACCTCATTATCCCATGGCGAATTCACTGGGAAAGCTTGAGAAATAGGCCCAAGGGCTAATGTGTATGATCATCATGATTATCATCATCATCATCATCATCATCGGCAGCGGCAGCAGCACAGCAACAGCAACAACATCAACAACTAAAACCTTTGGCGAAATACAGGCTGTGGGCTCAGCAGAGGGGTAGGTGTGGGTGCTTATTAAAGCATACTGTTCGTTGGTCTTTTCTTAAGGTAAAATTTCAATTTTATGAGGTTGTTTTTTGAACACAATTAAATGTATATGTGTAGACTAAAGTATGTTGTAGTTGCGTGAGGCTTGTCGAGACGCATGGCTGCCCAGCACCCTTCTGCCTCCTCCTTTCTCCAGTGGAAACTCCTTGCAACTCTTAAGTCTGTTTTTTCGGTATTTACCTCCCAATGACTACACCTGGATTTTGAATTTTAGACATTTCTTATTTGCTTAGGCTTTCCTTATTGACTTCCCACTTTGGAAAATAAGGATTTGGGTCTCTTTCACACCCCGTCTTCCACCACACAAACAACGTTCCCATGCCCCATTCTCCTAATGTCATTGTAATGTTGGTTAGTTCAATCTTCAGGATTGAATTATTGTGATCAGAAAAGAATTATTGGCAGCTGAATTCTATAGTATAATGGTATTGCTATCCTCTTCTGTACTACTTTTTGGTTTTTCATGGAATTAGTTTCTTTTTTTTTTTTAAGATTAATTTATTTATTTCAGAGAGAGAGAGAGTGAGAGGAAGAGGGAGGGAAACAGACTCCCCTTGAGCACAGAGCCCAAGGAGGGGCTCAATCTCATGACCCCAAAATCAGGACCTGAGCCAAAATCAGGAGTCAGATACTCAATTGACTGAGCCATCCAGGTGCCCTGATTTTTCAACGAAGTAGTAAACACTTGTGCTTTTTTAAAAAAGATTTTATTTATTTATTTATTTATTTATTTATTTATTTATTTCAAGCAGGGGGAGGGGTGGAGGGAGGAGGGGAGAGAGGATCTCAAGCAGACTCCATGCTGAGCATGGAGCCCTGCATGGGCTCAATCTCACGGCTCTGAGATCATGACCTGAGCTGAAATCTAGTGGGGATGCTGAACCAACTGAGCATCCTGGGTACCCCCTGCCCTGACAATCTTATGCTTTAATGCACCAGTTATTCTATCAGTATAACTTATGGAAAGAGGCCTTTCCTGGAGTTCGCTGATCTCTCTTTGACTGGCCTCCCTTGTTCTTGATGCTCTATTGTCATCTTGGGCTCTCTCTTTGCTATAATCCTGAGGACTCCCTTCTGTCACTTCTGTGTTGAATCCCTTCCTTCCTGAACCCTAGGCCTCCCTTCTTCTTTACAAGGAGGATATCCTCCATTAGCTTCCGGCCTAAAACACTCAGTTTGGAATAATCAGAGGTATTTTCCCCAGAGATGAGTCTCTAGTCGTATAACTATCCTCAAGATTAATAGAAGTGAGTTGCTTCTTATGATTCAAGATTTTCCCAAGCAGTTTTATATTACTATTGCATTATATGCTCTTAAAAAGAATCATCCATGAGAACTTTATCTGAATTTAGAATTTAGCCTATCATGATTAAAAACTCAGATTTAATAACACTGAATACACACACACACACACACACACACACACACTTTCACTTTTGAAAATCCCGTATGACTGACAGCCCAGTGTTTCGTCTTCCTATTGTTGCTGTAACAAATTACTACAAACTTAGTGGCTTAAAATAACATAAATTTATTATCTTGCAGTTCTAGAAGTCAGATGTTTAAAATGGTTTTCACTGGGCTAAAATCAAGGTATGGGCATAGTTGTGTTTCTTTCTCAAAACCTTAGGGATGTTCTATTTTTATGCCTTTCTTAGCTTCCAGAAGCTACTTTCCCTCTTTGGTTTATGGCTCCTTCCATTTTCAAAGCCAGCAATGGCCAGGGGAGTCTTTCTTATGATGCCATCTCCCTGGATCTGACTCTTTTGTTTCCCTTTTCCCTGTTTAAGACCCCTTGTGATTACATGAGGCCCACCCATGTAATTCAGAAGGATCTTATCTTAAGTTCAGCTGATTAGCAAACTTGACTCCATCTACAAGTTTCACTCCATGTAATATAAAATAGTCACAGGTTCTGGGGTTAAGACATGGACATCTTTGGGTGGACATTTTTCAGCCACAACATACAGGAGCTCTTCTTTCCACTAAAATGCATTCATTTTTGGAATAAATATGACAGTCTTTAACTTTTCTCCCCTGAAACTATTACTTTAATGATCTAGGACAAAAAGTGAACAATGATTCATCCAAGCCGAACTTGGGCAACTTAAATTGGCAAATAGTCAGCTGAGACATTGCATTTGTCCTCAGTTTACCAACTTCTTTGGCCTTGGTAAAGACAGATACATTTCTGTCAGCATAATGTAGATGGAGAAAACATTATTTTAAATCGCTTGGTCCTAAAAAAAAGTCTCAACATAAGTGGTTTGATTCATTTTATAGAAATATAAGGTTTTACATTCTTTACACTATTTTGGACAGTTTTACTTGCGGATTTATTTCCTACCATTTATTTAAAATAAAGTCATTATACCAATACTGAAAAGGATTCTAACAGCAGTATACACGGCACAATTAAAATAACAACACATGCATATACACACATGCACACGTACACACACAACAACACACACAGGACCACATACCTCCCTATTGTTAATGGTCTAGAAGTCAGAGTCAAAAATGGAGAGATTTGTTGTAAAGATATTAACACACTAATAATCATAGATTATCATTTCAAGAGTTATGTTGAAAGTTAAAATAGGCATTTTCCAGGAAAATGAATATGTAATACTCTGAAAGGCTCTGCATCTTTCACTGGTCCTTCTAATAGGCTCATGCTTTCATTTCCTTTGTTTTGCTCAAGTCAGTAATGCAAATGTTAAGCTCCCTCTCTCTATTAGTGCCCCTTAACAGTAAGTTGATACTTTGGAGCTTTTAAGTGGACCCAAATGGTTTTCAGACATTTTCATTTCTGTTTTCTACCAGGCAGGGAGACCCTAAGGTAGAGAGAGTCGTGCCTTCTTTGTAACTTCTCACAGTTCCTATTGAGTCTATTATGGACTAAGTAAGATTTTTGTTATTCACTTGGGAATACAATAGTACTTGTCTGCAGAAAGGACCAGGAAGAAAACATTGTTTACACGGGGAAATGGTACCACTTCTAAACTACCAAAGTACGTTTTCAAGGCCTGTTTTTGAGTTGAGACTCCGAGTACAGAAAGCTAAGGTTTTACAAGATATCTTTGTATAAGGTTATTTTACTTAAAATGAGTCATGTTTTCTCTTTGACCCCAGTGGTCCAAGAACCAATTAAAATACGTTAGAATTGAGCCTCAAACCATTCATTCTCCTACCCCAAGTTTCTAATTGTTTTGGGTGTCCGATTTAGAGACAGTCTATTTGGTATTATGGTTTACTAAGCTATAAAATAACAGACAACTCAGAAAATGTGTGTGGGTCATCTTCTATCTCCAAAGTTGGTGAAGTAAATTGCAGTGGATGACTCATTTCTCACAGATCCAGCATGTTAAATCAATGAGTGTGTTTGCTTGACTCTTGTCTCCTAATGAGCTGAAACAGATAGAACATTTCTCATGCATCCAGATGGGATTATTTTGGAAAGTAAACTAATGCACATGCCCACACAAAATTCCTCTGCTATCTCTGGCCAGATTCTGTTAGCTGCTCCCCAAGATGATTTACCAGCAATATGAGACCGAGTTGCTCCTTGATGTTATTGGTACCATAGGAATTCTTCCAGAGAACAAATTTTTCTATTTTGTTTTGTTCAATATAATAATCCCATGTACTATATATGTGTGTGTGTGTATATATATATATATATATATTTTTTTTTTTTTTTTAGTTATTGTGAGTTTGTGTGTGTATCCAGGAGTGTGGGGGGAGGTTTAAGTTTTATTATAGTAGATGGAATTCATTTAGTACAGTTATTTGATTGGGATTGATGATTTATGTCAATGATTGCTAAAACTTAAAATTATTTCACTGAGGTGCCTGGGTGGCTCAGTTGGTTAAGCATTTGACTCTTGGTTTTGGCTCAGGTCATGATCTCAGAGTTGTGAGATTGAGCCCTGTGATGGGATCTGTGCTCAGCATGGACTCTGCTGGAGATTCTCTACCTCTTTTTCTTCCTCCCCTTCTGTTTCCCCCCCAAACTCACTCCCAGTCTTTCGCTCTCTCTCTCAAATGAATAAAAAAAACTTTAAAAAATAAAATAATTTCACTAAGTTTATCGTCCTTAACATGTAAAAGTCTCTTAAAAGTCATTAAGAAAAAGTATAAACAACCCAAAAGTGAAAGGAATTTGCTTTCGTTATATAAATTGGAACAATTTCTAGAGCGCATTTTTTCAATATGTATCAAAAGTTTTAAAAATATACTTTCTGTGCTGCCAGCAATTACACTTCTAAGATTGTATACTAAGGAATTAATTTACAATAGCCAGGGATAAGATCTTATGAAAATTTCACTGCAGTGTTATTTATTAAAAATAAATAAACAGAAAAATTTGAAATAGCCCAACTCTCCAAAAATCGGGAATTGGTTCATGTTAGCTCAGGTCCTCCAAAAACCAGAAATCAAGATAAAATTACCAATACAGAGATTTATTAGAGTAAATGCCAGTGAGGGGAAAATAGGGAGAGAGAACCATTAGAAACCACAATGCAGGTCTCACCCTTGTGAAAGAGAGGGGGGAAGGAAGGAAGTTTGAATGGAGGAGCTTTAGACAGTAGTGCAGTTGAACAGTTTTGGCAAGGTTGTTAGAGTCTTCAAGCCAAATTTGCCTATCAAAGAAGTCCTGTGTCTCTCAGGAATGCTCATGGGAAATGTGACCTTTGCTCAAATTCAGTGGTGATTCAGAGAGCAGCAGCTGAAGCCATCAGTCAGTTATACTCTATGCGATAGGAGATTTGAGAGGAGTATTTTTACAGCTACCAAGTGTTAAACAAGTTTTGGCCTGACCACACACGGACTTAATCATTAAAGTGAAGGAGATGAGTAACTGTTGACAAGGAAAACTATGATAATTTATTTTTATTTACAATTATATGTTTAAGTTTATAATTAAAATACTAATTTACCTAAAATGTTAACTAACTTTCTATCCTTTATCATATACATAAAGTAATCCCAGATCATTTTTATACCTTTTAAAATTTGGGAAAAGGAGCCCATGGGGGAAAGAAAACAAACAGAAAGACACTACAAAGACAATTCAGTTGCTTCATACTTACTCTCATTTTTCCTTTCCTAACCTCTGAGGCTAAGTTTTAATCACAATAACGAGGAAGGAACTTATAAAATTTGATATTGGGTATGGGTATGGGTCAGTCATACATGAATATTAGACTGAGAAAAGTATTCCAGTTAAAGTCCAAGGCTGTAATTGAGGCTGTTGCTTTAAAAGATTTTAAAATAAAATTGATCTTATTTTCTGGAAAAGGAATGATGTATGTGTGGTGGATATAATGCTGAGTAGAGAAACAGACCATGTCGATTCCTTAAACTTTATATTGCCCCTAGGAAACGCAAGGAGAATAACAGGGTACAATGAGTAATACCAGTAATGAGTAATACCGGTTTACATTATGATGAGTCTTGGACCTTCTCTCTCTGACCAAGGCCATGCATACATGGGAGATCAGCCCCCCAAGGGTGAGGAGAATAGGTGGAGAATAGGAAAATCCTCCTGCTGAGGTAGGATTTATATATGCCTGCTCTGTTCCATGTTCCCACACACCCACCTGCGAAGCACATCATTCAATGATGATTAATAATTGCTGTGATGATGACCTCTGTATACGTGCCAATTTGCAATTAGCTACTTCAGATTGAAAAATGGAATTTTAGAGCTGGAAGCAACCTTAGATTGCACTAGTCCCAGGATAGTCTATGAACAAGAGTCCCATGGTCAATCAAATAAGCTTTCATGTTGCTACGTAGCATAGCCCCCCAACTTATGGTAGTAATTAGTATATTAAAAGATGGGGGAAGTCCTGCTGTAAAACTCCATTTAACTTTGCTTAATCTAGTATTTCTGAAACATAAAGTAAAAATTTTTCTCCACATAATATCTACTAACCCAGTGTGTTCATGAAGTGCCCTGGGGGAAACCAGAATCTTATCCTATCTTTTCATTTTTATGTGAAAACTTTGAGTTGGAAGGGGTCAGATGACCTGTCCACAGTCACATAAATGGGTTCTGGAAGCTGGTCCCGAGGCCAAGGCTGGCTGGTTCAGTAGTGACACTGTGAGAGTTCACATGACCATTTTGGCATCTGTAGATAAAGGTAGTTAAACAACAGAGACCTTTGGGAACTTGAAAAAATAACATCTAAAGTAGCTGCTTCAGAAAAGATCCAAATTATTGTGAAGTATACCAAAATGACAAGTAGAAAATAAGATTCATTATCTTTTTCCTTCCTCCTCAGCTACTGTTTTCAGGATGTGTTTTAGATTATTGGGCCGAATAGCAAACTTCCTTGAGGAGCTGCTTCTGAGTAGCAATTTATTAATTGCTTCTGAAATGATTTTGAGTTATATTTCTTTTATTGGATTCCATTTTGGAATGCAACAGAGTGTGCTGCTTTTTCTTTGATGCTTTTAGAGTTATTATGGAAGCATCTATTTGGCCAAGTGCAAGGCAGATTAAAAAGCAACCATCGAAACGTACGCTTTGGGGTGATTGCAGATTCCTCATCTCCTCAGGGAGATCGAACAGCTGTACCCTCAGGTTGCCCCTTCTCCTGCCTTGAACGCTGAACTAATTTCCCAGAAGATTCGAAGTAGATTGATGTACGGGTGTGCAGGCTGGGGGTCAGACCATAGGCTAACTGGCTCTTTCGGTTGTTGATGTTTTTGTTAAAGTTTCCAGCGATCTTGATGCCTCATGTTGAGTAAGAGATCCAAGAATGTAGCCAGGTCGCTGGACTGAGACCAACTCTACAGATTGTGCGGCTCTGCTGGGCTCGCACCAAGAAACACAGGTGGTCTTACCGAGCCACTTCAATCCTAGCCTGGCCTGAGAAGAGCAGCAAATACCTGGGTGTGTTTATTATTCTCTAACAAATATTTTCCCATTTATTTCATTTTTAAAACAACCAAAGACAAAGCTTATTCAGCTGTAAAAATGAATTTATGTCTTGATTCGGTTGACTTTTCTTTTGTATTTTTCTCAGTAAAAGGGAAAGTGCTGGGGAATAGCAATTATTTATACAAGGCAATCAGTTAGGGAGCCCTTAAAAGAAAAGTGTAACCTGACTTTTTTTTCTTTTTTCTTTCTTTTTTTTTTTTTTTTTTTTTTTTTTGCAGCGGGGGTGCAATAAGGGTCTCCTGGCTTACTCAATTATTTCTGGACTCTTCCACAAAGACCCTCTGAATGTTTGTTTCCACAGAGATCTTGACAAACACTAGAGACTCATCAACCGGAGTGAATTCCCTCAGTGAAATCGCTCTCCTCTGCCAAGAATCAAAGGTCATCCCAGTGGAGTGCCGTCTTCGTGTTCAGCCGCTACGGAGTGTCTGGAACAGAGTGAGAACAAAAATTATCCTCGTTCCGTGCCCCCTGACTCTTTCGGGAAGAATCCCAACCAAGCTGCCACTGGGAATTCAGAGAACACATTGGTAGACTGGGGAAGGGCCAGCCTAAACAGGGGAGAATGGTGATGTAGAGACAATAAGATAAAGAAAATAAATGACTCAAAGAGGAGTTTTAAGCCAATATTTACACCCATATTGCCGTATTTACAGCTTAAACACCATGCCCTGAACATGCAGGAAGTAAGTTTTTATGAGTCTCTTAATGAATGTTAAGTCAATAATATCCCAAACAATGGGCCCCAGTGAACTTTCTTATGAAGGCCATACAGTGAGTTATTCAAATGTAGTCAGAGTCCACTGAACTCTGTCATGCACATTTTTAGAAGAGGGATTTTCAAATTCGCCATTTCTGATATGACAGAAAGCTTTGTAGACCGTGACATAGAATTAGAAGAAATTATTAAAAGAAAGCATGGCGTAGAATTAGGAGACTCCCCCAATGCTTGACTAAAAACATCCACACAGCAGAATTTATGGCCAACAGAAGCGATGGTCAAAGAGCAGGTGCCACCATCCACCACCATCACCAGAGAATAAGGACCCACGCAGATAAAACTAATTAAGGGTCTAATTAGCAAGATCATATGCACCCCTGGAAAAGGCCAATGGCAGCCAGACAACTGAGCAGATAGAGAGGAGTTTATCAATTGCTTGGTTCATGTAATCAGGAACTGCTTCTTTCCCCTTTTTGGTCTTGGAGACATCTGACCATATTGGCTGACTGGCACGTCCAGATGAGGGCTCGGTAAGGCAGAAACACTCTGAGCTCATAAAACACAAGCCCGGCCAAACTACCACTGAACTCTTTGATCTCAGCGAGATGCTCAGAGAGAGCACTTCTAAAACTTTCATTTATTTTTTGGGTGCCCCATTGTTCAGTGTCCTCTGGTTGCGTTTAGAACCATAATAGCAAGTGACAGTTCTGCCAGTCTTTCTGAAGATGTCGAGGACCGTGCCAAACCAACCTCCGTCCAACATATTCCCCACACTTACGAATCCTGCCAGATGACCGGCATCACAGAGAAGACCTCATATTTTGAGAACATTCAGTCTGGGAAATTCTGACTTTCTAAGAAAAAAAAAAAAAAAAGTCCTTCTAGTCAAAAGTACCCGGATGGCTCACATACCAATGAGGAGAAAATTACTGAGTCTACTGACAGCCAAATAGAGCGTCACATCCAATTCTCTACCTCGGAAGACTGAGACTTCATTATCACACAATTTAGAGGCAAACCTCATTACCACCCGACGTAAAGAGAAAGTGGTTGATATAGCTGCTAGTCCTTCTTCAAAGGAAAATGTCATTATCCAGGCCAATGTTACTGGAGGAGTATAGAGATAAAACCATTGGTGAAAAATGAAGGTTCCAGTGCTGGTCGGGGGGAGTGTCGGGTTGTGCAGTTCACAGATGTACAAATATGTCTCCTGGGCCTCAGTTTTCTCATTGGCAAAAGCACTGCAGTATCTGTCTCTTAGGGTTGTAATAACAGTGAAATATTTGTACCTATGAAATGATGTAGCTTCCTGCCTGGCAACTTCCATTAATTGAATCGGGGCAACTTCTTACAACCAGAGATTTCTATTGATAGAAACCCGTGGTGGGTTTCCAAACGTGTGTACTCGTGAAGGAATGTGAGAGAAAAAAGCAGTTAATAATGATCATCTTAATATTGTTATGAAAAGAATTTGGACTGCACCCCCTCAGGGTTTCCCAGAGCAACCTTCGAATGCCACTAGACTAGACCAGGCATTTGAGCTTGTCGGCCAAGGAGAATCCCTAACAGAAGCAGCCGGAAGGAGAAATAAGAAAGGGGGAGGGGGAGGGAATTAAGTTGAATCTTCCTCTGTTAGGTATTTTTACCAAAATCTCTAGGCAAAATGTGTCATGGTGGGCAGGTGCCAAAGATGACATGGTTGCTAAGGAAGGACAGATTAAAACATACATTGATGATTCTCAGGAAGATGAAATGAGTTAGCAGATAAGAATAGGTATTTCCCCCTCTAGGCTCTAGCCCCTTCTTTTCTTCTTTTTAGCTTCATCTATCATGTTTTTAAAATCAGTGTTTCTTTAAAATCAACCCCGGTTTATATATATATTTTTAAAGATTTTATTTATTTATTTGAGAAAGAATGACAGTGAGAGAGGGCATGAGGGGAGAAGGTCAGAGGGAGAAGCAGACTCCCCATGGAGCTTGGAACCCGATGTGGGACTCGATCCTGGGACTCTAGGATCATGACCTGAGCCAAAGGCAGTCGTTCAACCAACTGAGCCACCCAGGCGCCCGACCCCAGTTTATATAATTAATGACTATGGTCCTTGTAGGTCTAGACACAGCAGGTACGAGAGTCCGAATGGGAAGTGAGCACTGGCCTGGAGAGAAATGAACTGATTGGGGTGATTGCTTCTTGCTTTCTTTCTTTTTTTTTTTTTTAAGATTTTATTTATTTATTTGACAGAGAGATCACAAGTAGGCAGAGAGGCAGGCAGAGAGAAGGAGGAAGCAGGCTCCTTTCCAAGCAGAGAGCCTGATGCGGTACTCGATCCCAGGACCCTGAGATTATGACCTGAGCTGAAGGCAGAGGCTTAACCCACTGAACCACCCAGGCGCCCCAGGGGTGACTGTTTCATGTGAGCTCATGGGAGCCACGTTGAGAGTGGGAGGTGGAGCCCGGGCTTGGTCTCTGTAGGGTAAAGAAGATCAGAGAGCCCCCAGGCTAGGACGAGGCTCTGGAAATCTACAGGAGGGTCCAGGGGAACCGTGCAGTGGTCTTCCCTCACATGTGCAATAAGCCGGGAGTGAAGCACGGCTTAGAAACGCTCATCCAGGGAAAGCACACGTTTCCATTACTGGGATAAGGGAACATAGCCAACATTTTGTTGTGGCAACCACAGCATTGTGTTTTAGGTGCTCAGTCCCTCCGTTCCTTCTGTTGAGAACTGCGAATGATCTATTCACGCATGTTTATTCTAAATTAAGAAAGTGTGAATCTCTGTTGGAGATCCTGTGAAATTTTCAAACTCCAAAAGGTTTTAGGAAAAAATGCTCATGGAACATCCATGCGTCAATGATGGGAATTTGGAAAGAAAGTGACTTTTTTCAATCTCAATTACTTTAATAGGTCACAGAATAAAAATCAATGGGAAAAAAAGTTGGCCTGGTGTGTAATTCACAGCTTCGCATATTAAATTCGGCATTGTTGTGTCTTTAATTTTTAAAGTACAGTTTGTACTCAATATGGTAAATCGAAATGATGTAAAAAAGAAGGAAAACTATTATTGTCCCATTATCATCCTAAGTAAAGGATAATGACATTCAATAAAAATAAAGTATATTAAGATACATTTGTATACAAATATCCCTAGCTTTTAGAAAGTTAGCATTATGCCGCTTCACTTTCAGGAAAGACATATATTAGTACCTGTTTTCACTAACAGAAAGAAATCAGATGAGGATTTTCACTTTTAAGAAGAAAGGCGAAGCAAAAGTAGTCTTCAGTGTCTGTTTTGTGGCGAGCCCTTACAGAGGCCACGCACCCTCCCAGCGGTGGGAGCGGTCCCCCAAGCTCCCTCCCCAGGAAGGAAGCTCAGCATCTCAGCATCAAGCAACCAGAACTTTGAACTGTCTATGAGCATCTGTGCTTTTTTTCTTTTTTTAAAGATTTATTTATTCATGAGAGAGGGGGAGAGAACGAGTGGGGGAGGGGCAGAGGAAGAGGGAGAAAGAGAGACGGAAACTCTCAAGCAGACTCCCCACTGAGCTCAGAGCCCGATGACATGGGGCTTGATCTCACCACCCCAAGATCATGACCCAAGCCCAAACCAAGAGTCAGGTGCTCAACTGACTGAGCCTCCCAGGCACCCCAAGCGTCTGTGCTTTATCTTGATTTATTTTGGACATTCATTAGCAAGATGTGTCTTAAGGTACCAGAAAAGCCAAAAAAAGGTTTTATGGGGGAGGTCTGGAAACTCTAAAAAACTTTTTCAAGGGTGCCTGGGTGGCTCAGTGGGCTAAGCATCTGCCTTCAACTCACATCTTGGTCTCAGGGTCCTGGGATCATGTCCCACATCGGGTTTTCTGCTCAGCGGGAGTCCCTTTGCACTCTCTCTCTCTCAAATAAATAAATAAAAATCTTTAAAAAACCTTTTTCGTATACTATTGGCAATTGATTCTTCGATTTATGTCATTTTGGCTTTGAAGGTTTCATAGGAGTGCTCTACTTTTGGATAATGGGGGAGACCTGTATTTCATTGTCATTTTAAGTTATAACCATAACATTGCTTGCTCACAAATTCACTCTTCCAGTGACTTGTAACAATTTTTTTTAACACGAAGTAATGGAGTATTATTTTTTAAAAAAATTTTGTTTTTTTATTTGACAGAGAGAGATCACAAGTAGGCAGAGAACAGGCAGAGAGAGATAGGGAAGCAGGCTCCCCACTGAGCAGAGAGCCCAATGCGGGGCTCAATCCCAGGACCCTGAGACCATGACCTGAGCTGAAGGCAGAGGCTTAACCCACTGAGCCACCCAGGTGCCCCGTAATGGAGTATTATTAAAGCACTCTGCTTTTTATGTGGATTTTTTCCTTTTACATACAGGTATAATAGTTCCCTTATTCTTGTTCGTTAAGCATAGTATTCCAAAAATATGTTTTGTAGACGTTTATTCTACAAGATGCTTACAGGTGTTTCTTAAAGAAAGTTTTACTGTCAAAGAAGTTTGGAAAATTAGGGGTTCAACAGAGAAGAACTTTCTTAATAACAGTACTTTCATGAGCTTTTGTTATGAGTATGTTCACAAAGAAATTTCAAGATTGTTATCCAGAAAGAAATGCTTCCAAATGTACTTTGTTTGAAAAACTTGATTTCATGGAAGATCTATGACAATCTCTCAGGACTAGAATTCTGAGCAAAAGGGCTTGAGGAAAATTGCTTTACACTAATAGACAAAAACAACTAGATTTGTATTTTATATGTTTGCAGAGCTACTGGGTTCTAAGATTCTGAAGGCAACTAACTTCATTAGGGTTCAGGAAAACCAAAATGCAACATGAATCTGGCAGATGTGTTACCCTAATATTTTGTTGCTCCTCAGAAGGCACATTGATAAAAGAGCTTAAGTGAAAATAATCAAGTTAGGGAAAGGTCACAGTCAAAATTCCATTCCTCCAGCTCTCCCACTGCCAGGGGCAATAGATCAGGTAATAGGGAGACACAGGCTTGGAAAAGAGAATGGTCTTTCTGTGGTGTGTACGTAGGATTCTTTTTATACGTACATGAGTAGATAGTAATGGTTTAATTGTCTATAGGTCAACTGTCCACGGCCACTTCACATTTGCTTCTCCTTATGCTAATGCGTGTGCGGCACTGACTAGCAACATTGTCAGTCTCTTTCGTGGGATGGGGAACAAGGAAGAGTTGTGAAATGAGTGCAATGGGGACAATGGCTAGTCCCCTGCCTGTTTCAGAACGGGGCTTTGGTATTTCATTTGAGGTATTTCAAATGTCCAGGACTCAGACGTATTTACAGTGAAATGGAAACCCAGAAATGCTTTTCAAGGAGAAATATATAGGATTCTTTTAATGTCTTCATTTTCAAATGTTAGGCCACCATTCTCTTTTATGGATACGGATTCTCCAGGCCTGGCTATCCTTGGTTTGTCCATATGTTTGAACATTAAATCAACAATCGAGTCAAAATTAAACTGTTCCCATTTTAAATGGGCTCAACAAGAAAATAGCACATATTAAATACCGAAAAACAAAACAAAAAACCCCAAAAACCCCAAAACCCACCACGACAGAGAATAAACTCACTCAACGATTTAGTTAAATCACTTGTACTTCTCTATAGAACTCCTAACCCACCCATAACACCCGTACTCTCTGGATCCCTTCAGCTATCCTGAAAAAGCCTTAATGCCTTAATATACTTCAACAACTGGATGAGCCCATTTGGTCTAAAGTATAAGAGAACACTGATTCCTAAGTAAGTAAGTAAATAAATAAATACATACATGAAATAAAATAGAATAAAATAAATAGGGGTGTAGGAGAGGAAAGGAGGCTAAAGTCTAAACCTAACCAGTTCAGAAAGTTGCCGGCACAGATGAGTTCGTATCTTCTTTTAAGGGTGAGAGCATTTGGTTTTCTCTATTTATATCCCTCTCTCCCTGCGCGTACAATGTTAGCTTTGTGATGCTGTGTCTGGCGGTGTTTTGCATCCCTTTACGACAGGCGGTAATTGGAGCTCGCGCGTCATGTACCTGGGGGTGTAAAGTTGTTGGAGTCTCCTCTTGGCAGGATCCTAGCTGGGACAGCCCTGATATGTCCTCCCTGCCTGGTCCTCCAACCCTTCTCAGTTTAATGACAGTCTTATGTTTTGTTTCCTCTGATCCAACATGTTGATGTGAGGGCAGCTCTAGAATACATAAAAGTCAGTTGCAGGGTGGTAATTATTGACCATGGTTTTACAGAGCACCTCATGTGGTAAGAAGATAAATGTGTAATCACGCGGTAATATGAAAACCTCTGACTGAAGGACCAAAGGACTTTGTCATTTTACTCCACCCTCCTGTGAGTCAGTGAAATGGATTGAATTATAAACCAGAAACCAGCACTTCAGTTCGATGAAACTCATCCTAAAGAGGCAAGTGTCACTACATGTTGGCAGTTTATAAAATGTGATGAGCTGCCCTAATCCGGGGGAACCGACATGTCCTTAATAATAGCAACATTCTTGGTAAATTAAATAGCTATTAATTTCTTTAAAAACTTGTCAGGATATGCTTATGCAGTGAGACACATGCAATCATAGGCATTTCTATTGTGTCAGATAGAGAGAAAAACAACCCATTCGGGAATTTTTCAAACAGCGTCCACGTCTGTGTATCTAAAGGTGCGGGTGGAAAGGGACCCAAAACCCAAATCAAAAGCACGATTTTCCACATCTGAAAGGGCTGAGTTCTGAGATGGCGATATATGTCACAAGGCTATTGTGCCTCAGACCCCCCAAATCAATCATTCAACAAATAAATATTCCCTGAGCGCCTATGCTGTTCCAGGCACCGTTCAAGCGTGAAGCAGAGAGATGGCTGGGATCCTACCTACCTACTTCCACCCGGTTCTGCTGGTTTACCCCTCTCCCGTCAGCAACAAGATACTCTGGTTCCTTCTTTTCTCTCATGTGAGGAGGTCCCCTGTCTCCAAGGAGATGACCTGCCCTGGGCCCCGGGCCTTCAGGGCTGTCCCTACAGAGGACATTTATCCCACAGAAAACGAAGAAGTGGGTCATGTTGGTGACTTAGCCAAAAGAAATGTATTTCTAGCATGGTGCTAAGTTAACTTTTTTTTTTTTTTCCTTCTTATAACCACATGGACCTCGAGAGAAATTCCCTAGAATTATGTTAGGACCCATTAACAATTCTTTTGTAAGGCTATTTAATTACCTGATGACTAGTACACATAGACATTGTAACATCAAGTCACCCAAGACAGGCTTAAAATAATTTGATAATACAGAGAAATCTCCTGACATGCCTTACAGATAAACCACCGCAAGAGTCATCTTAAAGGAAGGCTTTATCTTTCCTACATCTGCTTATAACCTAGGTAATGACGTGTCTGAAGCAGACAGGATATGGCAAACTGGGATGTAATTAGGGGGCTTATTATCAGCAGATCTCACTTAATGGAATGTTATCAAGGTACTGCGGAAAAGCACAAATAGTAAGCTTGAAACGACTGATGGTTGCAATGTTGCCCATAATATTGGAGTGAAAACAGCAAATGAACAGTGAAACCCAGAACTGTTGGATATGTAAGCTGTGTCTGGCGTAAGAACACCCAGTGGTGAAGGCAGCTGGCGGGGGGGTGGGGGTGGGGTGGGTAAAATCCAGCTTGCATCGTGCTCCCTGGGCCATATGACCTGTGGGGAGCCTACATCATCCCAGAGGGGTGCCGTTTTCAGATTTGCACAGGGATGCCGTAAGGAGTGACCCTGACACCTGCACACTTGTCTTCCCAACGTAGATTTTTGAAAGTTCTGTCGGGCCAGTGGGAAAGGAGGAAGGCTTGACGTGGTTAGGATTTGGGAAGAGCTGTCTTAACTGCTTAAAGGGGGAGTCATTACAGCTAGGATTGATGTTTGTTCTCCAGCAAGCTGGGCACTTGGAATCATGAGTGATTCCAAGTTCCTAGGCAAATCTGCTCCATCCACCTCCTTTTCCTGGAGAATTGTCAAGAATCAAGATTTCCCCAGAGCTGGAATAATTACGGAGTGGAGACCAGCCCTCACTGAGAAATTGCAGAGTTGATTTCCCCTGAAGGGGCTGTCTCCCGCATCCTGCGACCTGAATCACAGTTGGAGCTTCCAAGTCTGGCCCAGAAGCTTGGCAAAAAAATGTAGAGCCCAGGCCTAGAGCGGCTCTCCGCACGGTGCGAGCATATTAGCTTGTAAAAAGTACCTAGATTTCCAGTGTTATCACACACCACTTCCATGAAATTAGCTTGGATCTCACTGGCTTTGTGGAATGTTTCATATCTTAATGCAATCCTCTTCTGTGCTGTGTGTTACATGAGAGCATGACAGCTCACGAATTAGCACACTGTTCCACTCTACATTTCTGCGCTCAAACACACACACGCGCCAACCACTATCAGTACCAGTAAAATTAAATGAGAGAAGCTATCAGGAAATAGATAAAGAGGCATACAATAGAGATTTTTTTTTTTTTTTGGAGAGAATGAGACCAGGCAAATGGATTTTAAAATTCTGTTTCTATGACTGCACTGCATTTATAAGCTGAAGGCATCAATAGTTGACACCGCTCATAGAATACCAAGGGAAAATTCTGAAAAGGAAGTATCTCTTCTCTTATTACCCAAATGTAAATTATATGTGCTCTTGAAGTATGCCCTTTATTTAATTTTAATGCATTTTAAATTTTAATATGGATTGCACTACATGAATCACCCTCTTTGTTTTCAACACCATTAGCACGCAAAAATTGAGGAAGGGTTTCTATTTTCTGGCAATTCAAAGTATTTTATGAAGTGTGGCACATAAGATTGCATTTTCGATAGAGGAGGGACTCAATATTTGTTGAAGCAATTTCAATGTGATATGTTAGCTATGATCTATCACAAGTAGGTAATGTTTTCCTAAATTTGCAGCTTAAAAGGATTCCTCTATTACCATTCACATTAAAAAAATTCTTGGTTCTCAATAAAACTGAAGCATAGTTTTATTAGAATATGTTGGCACCTCTCTCAAAGACTTATGCAATCAAAGAGATTCAAAGTCAATTGCTCTGTGCCAAATTATTTTTTTATCCTACAAAGATGCACCACAAAGTCCGAATTCTTTTTCATTTGGGTAAATCCAGAAATTGAAGAACCTGTATGTTGAAGCATGGATTATTTCGGTTAGTGGGCTAGATAGAAGAAAAGACAAACATATTTTAAAAACAGACCAAAAAAGATTGGGCTCATGTTTTGATGTACTTTCAACTTTGGAAAGGAGAAAAGACAAGTACACATGTAACTGTGATGCAAGTTAGAATATGAAATACATGAGACAAGAGACTGCCAAGATTAGGAACTGAGTTCAGACGTGGTTCTGGGACAGGATGGAAGACATCACGGAGGAGGTGGGGATATGGCATGGACAAAGCCTGAGTGGTAGGATGGTATACAGTCATTGGAAGAACACAGAGTAGTCTCATTTGATAAGAGCAGAATTCACAGAAAAGCAAGAAGTTGGAAGATCAGGCTGCAGGATAGGTTGCATCCAGGATGAAAAAGTCCTTCAACATTGAATATGACAGGAGCGGCCTGTTAAATGCTGAATACTCAGATACCGGGTGGGGGAAAGTGTTACTAGGTTCATATATTTGGTGATTTTTCTGTCTGCACATGAGGCCGCTGTGTGTGGAATTGGGAAGAGTTGCTAGCAATCAGCTCTCATGAGCTGGGATAAGGAAGTTCCGACACACCAACGGCTGTTAGTTGAAGCTGTGAGAAGGGAGGAAACTGCGAAGGGAGAGTGTAGGAAAAAAACAAAAGAAACGATCAAACAAGAATAAGACAATCTGCAGATTGCCCTCATTAGGGACAGTGTGGATGATGTGGAGTCAGATGAGGGGACAGGTGCTAGGAATTAGGAAAAAGGGACATCAACATGAGTGAGTGTTGTCGAAGTCAAAGGAAGAAAAAGAACATCGTGACAGAATTCCTGTTGAGTCTGGCAATTAAGAGAAATTAGAGGATCTTAAGAGAACAGCTTTAGGAAACTGATAGTGACAGAAGTCAGAACTTACAAGGGATTCAGAATTGAGTCACTGGTGTACGGACTTATATTTATTAGCAATCAGCATTGGGTCATATTCAAGCAATTCTACTATCTCAAAGAAAAACTGTAGAGGCAATGAACACAGACATACGAATGAATCCAAAAAAGTGAAGTTAAAAATTCCACAGTCAAGATTTTGGCAAACTCTCCGTGACTCAGCTGACTTGAGATGCTTCAATGCCTTGCACATTCTTCTCCGTTTCTCGAATTTATCCTTCCAAAGAAAACCTCCTCAAGGCTTATTCGTGAGCAATTAGGCATGATACATGAGGTAAATTTTTTTTTCCTGAGTCCACACAGAACAGAACTTTCAAAATGGTTAAATCTGGAGAGTCTGCTGAATTCTTACAAGACCTGTTGGCACTGCCCACATTTAACCCCCCAGCCCGACCACATCACCCTCCTGAGCCTCTTACCACTGCCTGCCTCTCTCATGGCTAAGGGCACAGAACCTCAGTCTCCAGGATTTTCCAAGGTCTCTGGACCAGAGTTGCCATAAATATCAGGTTCTTCTCTCTCAGAACCTTTACCTAGAATGACTGAAAGGTTTTATTTCACAAATGAAGACACTTTGGAGAGTGAAACTAACAGTCATTACTCTGGCACCATATGTCTACAACTGCCTTTACCTCATGAGACGGCTTGCCACCTGAAATATAAGACATCTAGTTAAAATGGAGTTTTAGATAGACAACAGATGACTCGGTAGCCTAACCTTGTCTCGTGCGATATTTGGGACTTAAACAAAGTGTCTGTGAATTTATTTGCTAAATCTGGCGACCCTACTCATGAACCCTTTACCCATTTACACGAGTGACACCCTGTCTCTACACCAAGCAGCCGAACTATTCTGACCCCGAAGTGGTTATGTAATTTTCAAGGCCTGGTGCAAAATGAAAATCTGAGGTCTCCTTGCTCAAAAATTGTTACACATTTTAAGACAGTGATAATGGAGCATTAAATTAAGCGTGGGGTCCTACTAAGCGTGGGCCCTGGGTGATCGCACAGATCACAAGCCCGTGGAGCTGGTCCTATTCTTACCATTTGGTATGGTGTGTTTTGTTGCGGTGAAATCTAGCAATGGTTCCTCTTATACGTAAAAAAATAAATAGGAAGAAACTAGCATACTTTAAACTTTTGGTTTTGAGGAAACATTCCAAATGCAAATTGTATTTGGAGGGGATTTGATTACAATGTGCCTGAGAGTAGGGATTGTATCTACCCTGCTCCCCCAGCACTATGGATAGTCCCTGACACAGGGAAATCACTTAATATGTTGAATGAATGTCTTAGAGACCCATGTATAGTATATATTTATCTTGGTGTGGCATTAAAATTAAATAAAGGACATATTCCAAGAGGAATTATAGTTTTCATTTGACTAATAAGATCAAATGACAAAACACACCATAACATTACGTGTATCGTATGCATGTAGGTATATTATGTAATATGAATGTATGCATATTAGGTAGTGTTATGTGTGTTCCTGGCTTTTCCAGTTGGGGAATATATATTTCATTGACAGTAAATGTGCACATTTTGATGCTCTGAGCTCCTCTGCTGATAATAGATAGGTCCTGAGTTTTCCAGATTCCCCTCTGTCAGTATCTCTGAGAAATCTTAGAACTACTAGGTGTAAGTCAAGTGTTCCCTATGTCACCTTGTTGGTGTTAGGCAACTCTCTTGCCTTTGAGAGTGCCAGGAGGGGGACAAATGATGAAGCTCCCATGTCAGAGGCTGTGGCTGTCGCTTTCCATCTTTCTCATGGTCACTTTGTTGCTTTTGGACATGGGGTCACTGCTGCCTCTCTCCCCTGGACCAACAGTTCTCACACTTTCTGTGTCCAGGTCTTTCATGGTGGACTCCCACAGCAGAATGGTTGGGGTACCAGTAACAAAATCCTTTCATTTATGTCACGCCAGGGCTCCAGGAAGGAGGGACACTGGGTCAGTGGTGGCCACACGCAATCCTGGACCTCCCTCCACAAAGATGGGAGTCAAATGATGTTCTGTTTACTCCCAGAGTCCCATTTTTTTTTTTTCTTCCCTGGAGGGAAAGGGGCATTGTTTTACCTGTATCAATCTAACCCCGAACTCAGTTATGGTCAGAAGTTAAAATCTTTCCCAGGGAAGCTTGGGCCCCAGGCAAATCCAAGATGTACTGGGCTTCTGTGGTCCCAAATAATCTGTGATAGTTAGGAGGCAGTCTGCCTGGTACACATGAGGGACATTTAGGTGATGGTGGTGTCTATTATTCTAAAGTTATAAGGACCATGAAAGGAGTCCTCAGCTGGTTTTGTAGAAGGAAAAATGAGTATCTGTGTTAAATGTTAAACTTCTGGAAACTTCGCTTTTGTACCATGTTAATTTGCTCCTGATTGTATGACATAATTGTTCCTTAAGTTCTTACTAAATAATTTTTTCCATTTTCAAACTTTCACAAAAAAATAATCTCAGGTGAAACCAGGTGGGCAGCACTTTCTTATTCTCCAATCCAGCCAAATCAGAAATTTACTCAGGAATCAACTGGAGGGCAGGCATTTTGTCTTCTGAAATGTGATTTATAAACTCTTCGGAAACTATCAGCCTCTTTTAATGGATCATTTTTTACGTACACAACCCATTTAAAAAGTAATCCTTAACACTTCATGGTTAATCAACAACTCAAGATGGCACCAAAATAGTCCTTTTGTGGTATAAACATCCAATGCCATTACGTTTTATATTCTATGTTTTTAGTTTTTTTGGTGGTCTATATATTAATCCTCACACTGTGAGGGTCCTTCTGCATATCTCTGTGAATACCTACCTCATCCATCCGAGCTTCATACACACACACACACACACACACACACAGTCCCTCAGAGAGTTTTCCTTTTCTCTATATGGGGGCCAGATTGAATGATTATAAGAAGTTATTAAATGCTGATCCACAATGTCAATGTCAAAAGGTGATTTTCATGGTGTACTAATGGGTACGTTTTCTGGTGAAAGGATTGTATCTAAGTGAGAGCATAACTGCTTATTCCTAAACCGGATATCCCTGAGTGGATGATGTATAAGGGCGATATAACAGACTACTTTTTAAGACTGCATGATGTGTTTAAAATGTACCATGAGTTGATGACCACATATTTGTCTTAGTAGGGTATTTCTTTTCATTTTGCGGCAGATAAAGATTTGGGCCTTCTCAAGTTTTAAGGCAGCAGGATATGGTGGAAATAACATTGGTCTGGAAGTTGGCAGTCCTGAGCAATAATCTCCAGCAACTGCTAACTTTGTGAACTTGGGCGCATTACTGATTTCTCTAAATCTCAGTTTATGTACCCGTTTGTAAACTCAGAGCTTATAAGAATGAAAGGGGCTAATGCAGGACCCATAGCTCTAGGAATGAGGACATACGCTATTGACCAAATAAACCAACTTTTTCTTAAACGTGTTTAAAAATGTTTATTTTCTATAAATATTCTACCCTTACTTCACTCTTCCTCATTGGCTGTCAGCTGTTCTATCCTCTTGTTACTCCTTCCCAGACCAGCCCATAAACTGTGGGGCTAGTTCAAGAATACAAACAGTGGGGGCACTTGGGTGGCTCAGTGGGTTAAAGCCTCTGCCTTCGGCTCAGGTCATGATCTCAGGGTCCTGGGATCGAGCCCCACATCGGGCTCTCTGCTCAGCGGGGAGCCTGCTTCTCCCCCTCTCTCCCTGCCTGCCTCTCTGCCTACTGGTGATCTCTGTCTGTCAAATAAATTAAAAAAAAAAAAAAAAGAATACAAACAGTGGCCCATATACCATATGTTTAAATATTTATAAGCTATGAATCAAACTAAGACATTGCTAAATTAAATACATGCTGTCTTCCAACTTGATAAACTTATGTTCACATTGGCCTGGAAGGCTGGTTTGCTGTAGAATTCTCGGATTCCATGAGGATGTGGTAGGGTGAGAAAATATGGCCCCCGTCTTTGGTTATTGGTCTGTTAGTTTTCTTCTACCACCCTAGTCCCACCAACACTTATGAGGATCCTTATGCATATCTGTATAAATATCTCAGCTTTCCCATCCAAGCTTCTTTCACATTCTCCCTAAGCAGTCACTTCTCAACCCCAGGTTTGGCCCACTGATGTGTACAATAGAGAGTAGATACAATTGGCCCTCAGGAGAATGGACCAGGTAAGGGGCCACCCAAACTTGGTTGCATTTTTGGGACAATGAAGATGGCAAATTCTGGGATCCCAGACACCCAGTGCATGGTCTAGATGTGGAGGTAGGGCTGGGACAAATTCCTAGTGGATATGTACACTAATTCCATGGACTTTTCATTGTACAAGAAAGGAAACAGTTAGAGGGAAAGGCTGGGCAGCACCCTCAAAAGCACAGAGCCCAAGGCTGGCCATTTTCTCTTGATCTAAAAACATTAGTTTCTAGTCTTTAAACCCTGAGATTCTATTTTTCAGAAATGTGATCTAAGTTATTATTAGTCTTTAATATGGTAATGTGTATGGTGAATCTCTGAGATTTCTGACCATGGAACACTGTGTGTGTGTGTGTGTGTGCGCGCGCACACACGTGTGTATGCATGCACATATGCCCACGTGTGGAACATCTCCATAGTACAGGGTTTGGCAAAACCTAGTCTACTCTCCAATGGCATGGAGTGTGTATTACTCTTCCTCCTACTGCCTCTTAAATGTAGGGCACTCTACCTTTACTTCCTTATATTTTCTTGTTCCACATTCTTGCGAGATGATTTCAACCATATCCAAGGCTATAATCACTAAATATATTCCAATGATTCCAAACCCTCCATCCTCACCTCTTTCTTGACCTCCATGCTTACCACTGAATGGCTCTACCTGGATCCACGAGTTCCATATGTTGGAAACTCAACTCATTATCTCCCTTTGGTCCTGCTTCTCCTAACATGTTCCTTTAGTGAGTTTCTCCTCTCAGTGAATGCTTCATCTAACCTGATTTTGTTGATTGCCCTGACCAGAGTCACCTTGATTCTTTTCCTGAAATTACCTCCTTCTCAATTTGTCTCCATATTTTGTTGATTTTGTCTCCTCAATATTTCTCCAATCTCTCAGGTCTATAATTTTCCAAGGATCTTACCATTTCCTGAGCATATACTTGCAATTTTCTATCTTACTAACCCTTCTTTTACATTGTAATGAGAATATTTCTTTATAAAAGACGGAGGAAGACTTTTACATATTGATACGAAAAAAAATCTCCAAGATACATTATTAGGTAAAAAGGGTCAAAACTGGACATAGATTTTGAGTTTGATGTAAAAAAGGAAGAAAATAGGAATATTTATATTTATTTGTATCTACAAGCAACTAAGAAAACTGGATGTCTGTTTTTTTTTTTTTTTTAAGATTTTATTTATTTATTTGACAGAGAGAGATCACAAGTAGGCAGAGAGGCAGGCAGAGAGAGAGAGGGAAGCAGGCTCCCTGCTAAGCAGAGAGCCCGACGCGGGACTCAATCCCAGGACCCTGAGTTCATTACCTGAGCTGAAAGCAGCGGCTTAACCCACTGAGCCACCCAGGTGCCCTGGATGTCTGTTTAATAAGAGTATTTGAAAAGAATGTTCCAGGGCAGAGATGAATATGAGATAATTCATTATACACTTTTTGTTTATCTCAGGTTTTGAAAATGTAAATCTGTTAAGTGCAAAAATTAAAGTTCAAAAATTATTCAAAAATTGAAAAAATTTTAAAAAGTGTATTATGTACTGGTGTGTAATTATTACATATAATAATACATAATACATGAAAGTTAAAAAATTAAAGAATGTAAAGGTAAAAGATATATTTATCTAATCATGTTATTGCTTTGCTTAAAATGTTTCTTGGATCCAGTATTGCCTTCAGTACCAAATAAAGACCATTTAGAGTGGCATAGAAATCTTTCCAGAGTATGGGTTTTGTCCCTTCTGCAGCCGTATCTCTCCCCACACCTTAATAGATTGCAAGCCATGGCCATATTGAATGGTATGATCATTTACACCACATATCAAGTCTCATGTCCATGGGTTACCATTATTTGGAATTCCATCCTATCTGATTTGGTCTGCCTGTTCATCCCAACTCAGTCTTTAGCTGAGTCTTTGGCTCAGACTTTGGCTCAGACTTCATCTTCCTTCCCCTAAGCTGGATTCAGTGCTCTTCTTCTGTCCTGCTTTTTCACCCTTTCTCACCCTAATTACCTAATTACCTTAATTTCTTATTGTTCTCACCTCTCCATACTACATTGACTTATATGAGTTCTGATCTAGGTTGTACATACATTAAAAATGAAGACTAGCCTCTATTTATCTCTGTGTCTGAAGCAAATAACATAGTGCCTGGTTTAGGCTTTGTTCAATTAAGCCATACATGGAAAATGAATGAAAGTATAAATGAGTAAGTGAGTCAATGAATGGGGGAAGGATATTTGAAAGCTAGGAGCCTGCTATGGACCTAGATGGGGTACATGAGATGAAGACATTGTTTTGCACCCCACTTCTGGACTCTTGACTTGGGTACAGCTTCTACATCTGATTCATGTTCTTGCCAATCCTTCCCACCTAAATCAGAATTATTCTTTGGAAACTAATCCCAAGTCTTTCATGTCCTGACCTGAATAGTTTAGCTTTATATTTTCATTTCATTTTGGCTTTCTGAGAAAGGGTCAGTTTCCCTAATGATCTTTCCAGATTTTCCCTGAAGTAGTCTTTGTTGGGGGAGATTATAATACTCCCATCTTAGTGTTAGGGGTCAGCCCTTGAATAAGAAGACAAAACAAAGAAAAAAAATTATGTGTTTTTTTTCTCTCCATAAATAATGCTCATTTATAATAATCAAATACAGTATTTCATTCTCCACAGAAAACCTCCAAAGAGAAGAGGAGGGCAGTTTAGTGTTCTGGGAATTGAGATTTAAATTTTCCATAGGTCATGGAACAAATATCCTTCTAAAATTATGTATTTCCTTTTTAAGTTTTGAGAATGCATTTTAGTTACTTTTGGAATCAAGTCCCTTGGAAGACACAATCTTTCCAAATAATACTGAAGAACAAATTTTGATTAGCAAAATCTAAAAAGTAAGACATCAGTAACTCATCTTTTATGCCAGGTTCTAAGTAAACATAATTTACAAAGAGCGGGCAGATTAATCTGGCTCTGAGCAGAGTCAGGCCCCACTTATCTGCTTCCCAGGCAGCAGATCTTGGCTATGGGGCTACCCCAAGGGCTCTGGGAAGATACTTGCTACGTGTGTTGGTGGTGAAAAGAGTCCAAGGGACCAAACCCTAGGCCGCTGGCCTCATCTTCCAAGGATTTGGTTTTATTGGATACAATTTTCTACTTCGACATTATTCCACTTATTTGGGCTCTGGGCCCATCAATGCCACAAGTTTATAAAGATTTTAATATTAAAAGAGATTGTGTTCATGGACTACACTGAGAAAACTATTCTCTTGGACCTAATTGCTTGAACGCAACTGCTTGTTTTTTGCAGTTGACCTCAAGTCTCATGCTTTGTCTCTCATTGTTCCATTGAGATGTGAAGAAATTAGGCCATATTTTCAGAAATGCTTAAAACTGAGTTAGAGAACATGCACTCTGGAAGATGTGTCACTCTTAGGATTTCCAACATGTGACTGAAACAACAAAAAAATTAAGTAACTTGCCCAAAGCTGCTAAATGAACCTTGGTGAGTGGTACACCTTAGTTTTGGACTGAAATTTCTGTGCTCATTTATGTTGTGCTTAAGTTCAAACACATTTCTCTTTCTCTTTTTCTCTCTCTTCAAACACACACACATACACACACACACACACACACACTATATTTTATACAATAAGGACATATTTTGTTACCTATTATAAGCTGAGCTAAAAATGCTAACTTTATGTTTCTAAATGTCAGAATTCTCAGGAATGTGAAACTCATCGTTTGCGCATTTAAGCCTCTATTTTTCTGAAGACTAAAGGGTAATTTTAATATAGATGTTAGTACCTATGAAAGTCATCGTATAAAAAGATACAATGTCCCATTTCTTCTTTTTATGCACAGAGTAGCTGTTCAGCTGCTCTGACCACATATCTTTCTGGTAAAATCAAGGGCACTTGAGGCACTTTGGTACCCTCTGTTTGGGAAATTATTCGTGTTCTAATAAAGGTGAATCTTTAGGAGAGAGAGATTTGGACTACGAAATGAATGTGTTTTCAGTAAGATTCCTAACTAGATCCTCCCCTAGGCATAGAGGCCATGATGACTGCTACAGCGATATCTTCACGTACGACAAACCTATTTGTTCATGACTTCTTCACTTTGCCAGAGGGCAACATAGCCTCACCCCTCTCATCTCCAAGCTTTGGGCTGGCACTGGGATACATCTGTGGGATCTGGTTGTATGTACCTTCTGTATTCTGGTAAAATTGGTCTATCATTAATCACAGGTTTTGATAGGTGATTTATTAATAATTCATCCAGTAGCTTATTATAAACCTTGTCTGTAATACTATTTTAGATCATTTCTTGAGAGGGCCCATCCCATAAGACAACATTTATTAGGTACTCCCTGGCAACATCTGTCAGGCTTGGTCTCCCTGTCCTTGGGTGTGATATTGCTGCTACAGGCCAAGGTAACATGGATTGGAAGAGGTATAAACCTGACAGCCAGAAATCAAGGGAAGAAGTGAAATGAACATGCATGCCAGTTTGTTTTGGGGGAAGATAGGAATAGTCATAATGAGCCCCCAGAAGGACATTTACTTAGAAGCAGATCTGAAACCTGACATGGGGAGAGAGTTCTAGAGGTAAATATAACTTCATTGCATTATCCAAGTGTCAATTTTTGAGTCAGTTTTGAGAGTTAAATGAAAAGTTTTTCATAAAAACAGTTATTAGAATTAGTTAATAGAATTATTTGTTTTCTCTATGCCTTAATTGAATTATTTAGTTTACATCCTGTGGCTCAGCAGCATTTTCATACACAAATACAGAATAAACAGGGGTGCCTGGGTAGCTCAGTCGTTAAGTGTCTGCCTTCAGCTCAGGTCATGGTCCAGGGGTCCTGGGATCAGGCCCTGTGCTGGGCAGGAAGCTTGCTTCTCCCTCTCCCATTTGCCCTGCTTGTGTTCCCTCTCTCACTGTGTCTCTCTCTGTCAAATAAATAAATAAAAATCTTTAAAAAACAATACAGAATAAACATCTATGTAAGCACATTGAAAAGGCATTATTGATGTGTTAGCTGAGAAATTTGCCAGTTTTGTTAATATTCCAAACCTTTCTTTGAAGACTTGTGATTATGGGTGAGACTGCACTCAAGCAAAAATTGCATCTATGGGTTTAAAATATTTAAGATACTCACACAATGTGAAAAGCTTTGATTTGGAACTGAGGACAGGAAACAATGGGGGAGTTTTTTTGTAGCCAAAAAAACAAACAAACAAAAAAACAAGCATGCAACATAGAAATCTAAGGTAACCTTCACTCTGTGTTTGCTACCATGAGCATTTGTCGACCCACGTCCCAAGCATTCTTCTAGAGTCAGAAGGGTTGACAGTGCTTTTTATAAATGAGAACCTTGCAGAGAAGAGAGTAGACTTGGAGTTATGGACACAACCAGCTTTTTGGTGGGCAGCCAAAAGCCTTGTTGGAAATGCCCATGTCTTTCCCAAACCATTTGGCTCCCCTCCTGACGTAATTGCAACTGAAAGAGAAATATTTAAATGGGCTGGAGTGAGGGTAATGGAAGGATTTCAATTACCAAGGTACATACTAGATTACTTTAAGTGGCATAAATCGGCCTTAAGGCAAACTCACGGATCAGGCCCAGCATAGCTTTCCAATGCACTCTGCCTATACCCTCTCTGAAGGTAACACTTTGTGCTTTTCCGTAATGTAAAACAAAGGTTAAGAGTCAAGATGTAATCTGAGCACACATCTATTGGGAAATACAAATCATAATTTCAAACGTGGAAAAAAGCCAAAATAATTGAGCATACTGAAATAATGGTCAAGGGGCTTTAGGTAAGTTTGAAATGATATAAATGATTTTAAAAATTCATGCACATATATATTGAGAAATAGTTGGAGGCACCAATAAAAAGTGGTTCCAAAGTTTTAGAGCAAAATATAATATCTTGACTATCCAGCCAATAAAAAAAAAAAAAAAATCAGTAACTTTGCATTTAAACACTTAAGTGAAATTGAATAGAGCTTAGCACTAAATGTAGAGATACATGTTTTACTGTCTCACGTCACTGGCCGTGTATGAGCAAAGCCTACTTATGGGGTGCTGAGGGATTTAGCTGGATCCGTTTCCAGCCATGGAGATAACTCGAACTGTGTAGAGTGAGTGATGCAACTCTCTTCCACGCGACTTACTCTTCTCCGGTTCCTTGCCTGTCTTGTCTCTTTGCTTCCCCCTTACACAGATTTTCTCCTGTAACCCTTTCTAAATTCACTCGTCTTCCTACTCCTCCCCCCATCCAGGGCCCTACCCCTGACTCCATGCTGGCTTCCTCTATGAAAGCATCACATTTGCTTTGCCCACCTGCCAAAGCCCACCTGACCGGAATGGCGTCTTCCAGACTCTTCCTTATTTCCTCTTTCAAACTGCCTTCTGTTCTATCCACTAAGCTTTTTTACTACTGGGTCAAATCAGTCAGGAACAACATATGTATTTTAGATACGATTGTCTGAAAAGGGGTATTGAGACAAGCCTACTCTAAAACAGCCTATCCCTGGAAAATAACAAAAGTTAGATAATACGAGAAGGGTACAAATACAGGTGTATGGATTGATGGCACAGGAAAGGAGGCCAGAAAGGGAAACTAATGAGTTTTCAAATGTCACATGGCTAACATCTACTGATTTCTTACTACATGCCAGATGCTGAGTTTACTTGTCACAGTGAGCTGATGAGAACATCATTTGAGACAAAGCAGCTGAAGGCTGCAGGAAATTTCCCAAGACGAGCTGGGGCTGGAGCTCATGTTAAATCCAGGCCATTGAGCTCCAGAGCCATCTCTTAACCTTTACACTCTACTGCCTCAGAAAAATGAAGCTTAATAAAGCATTTGGGAAAGGAATCATTAACTAATAAGTATTTGGGGTATAATTAGCCTTATGGTATTTTATACCATAAGCCAAAATGAGCCAGGAAAAGTGTTACATATTTTTTAAGCCATGGAAAAAATACTAGAAACCACAACATAAGATTCATTTCAACTCTGTAGTAAGGATCATTTTCTAATTATTGAACAATACAAAATATTAGAGAGACAAAGTCACCCATTTGTCTGTATCATCTATTATAATATTGGATTTTAAACTTCAGTGCAAATAGAAACAATAAAATAAAACCTTAAAAACCAACAGAACAAGAAAATATTTGTGGGGCGCCTGGGTGGCTCAGTCGGTTAAGCGTCTGCCCTTAGCTCCGGTCATGATCCCAGGGTCCTGGGATGGAGCCAGGTTTGTTGGGCTCCCTGCTCAGCGGGAAGCCTGCTTCTCCCTCTCCAGCTCCCTCTGCTTGGGCTCTCTCTCTCTCTGTCAAATAAATAAATAAAATCTTTAAGAAAAGAAAGGAAATACTTGTGATAAATATGATTAGTAGAATTGGTGCCTCCAGGGTATAAAGAGCTTTAATATTTATAAAATTATAAAGATCTCAAATAGCTAAATTGGCAAAGGTGATTCACATAAGAGGAAATACAAACAATAATGAAGAAATGTATTGGTCAGGCCACATACAGAGGGTTACAATGATTTCTTTAAACTAATTTTATCATAAAAGGGATACAGAAAAATTAGAGCTGTCACAAAGACCAGTTGGAATGAGAGGCAATCTGAAACAATTGTAAGCAAAGATGGTGTGCAGAGAAGTTACAAGGGGAAGGAGAGATGGAATCTCTGGAAAGTAGCAGGAGAGGATGCCACACGAGATGTCCAGGTGGTCACGGGGGCTCTCAGGACACCCAGGCCTTCAGCTGGACAAAGGTTCGGAAATTAGGATGTAGCTTATGGCCGTAGTTACCAAATTTTAACATGCGTCAGAATCACATTCGAGCTTGTTAACATGAACCTGGGCATTACTCCCAGAGTTTCTTGTTCAGTAGGTCTGGAGTGGAGCCCGACACCACATTTCTAAGAGGTTCTCAGGTGATGCTGATGCTACTGGTCTGGGGCCGACACTCTGAAAACCACTGGCTTATAGAATCATCTGCAGACATATAGCTGAAGATGCGAAGTACAACGAAACCAATAATGGTGAGAAGGAGGAGTGGAGGGAAAGAAGGAGATAGGAAAGGATGGAGAAAGACAGGGAGAGAGAAGTAGTTAAGGAGGCAGCAATGAAGAAGGAAAATTTTCTTCTCATCAGCAAGTATGGAGCCAGGGCCACGGAGTGGGGCTAGAATGAATTACAGGACTGATATCACTCTAATTTTATAACCACCATTTTCTCATCCTGCTCTACCCTCCCTCCTTCCCTTTACTGCTAGTGATTTTGAATGATTAATAATGACACCCCAGTTCCCTGCACCCCCAAACTGCACCCTAGCCTTTACCTCTTAACTAGCACACATTTCATAACTCTTCAAACTCCCATCTCCTACCTTCACCTCGCCACTGAAATTATTTTCTTAAAAGTCACTGAATCCACAGATCTGGACTCCATTCTCTATCCTTGACATATCCTCAATGTTTGACAGTTCTGTCCACTTGCTTCTCCCTTAGTTTGCATGACACCCTAACCTGGTTCTTTTTCCAAATATTGGGTCTATGACCTGCGTCTTTGGTTTTCTCCTTGTTCACAATATCTTAGATTTAAGAGTAAAGCTTCTGGAATAAATTCTTCTAGGGTTCTCCAAAACTGCTTTCTTGTACCTGAGGAGATAACTGTATTTTGCCAGTTTGGCACATCAAGACAGTAACTTTCAATATTTATCAGTTAGTAACTATTTATCACGTATCTACAGGAGGCCATGCCCATGTTGTGTGACACTGCGGTGCCCTAGCTTGGTGAAGCCTTTGCCCCTATGAAGCTGACGCTCTACAGGAGAGGATACAGGCAAGAAACTGACAAACACAGGACTACATGAGATAATTACAGTTGGTGAAAAATACTCTTAAAAAAAAAAATGAGACATATTGTTATAGTAGAATGTCCTGAGGTGGGCAGTACCTTGGGTAAGGAAAGTCAGGAAGGTTTCTCTGAAGAGGTGATATTGAGCTGAGATCTGAATAACAAAAAGAAACAAGCCATGTGAAGAGTTGAGGACAAAGCCTTTAAACAAAGGAAGGAGGTCAGTGTGGCTGAAGTGTAGTAAGTGAAGAGGGAGGGGTTAGTGATGGGGCAGAAAGACCAATGGGGCCATCACATGGGTCCTTGATGGCCGTGGTGACATGTCTAGATTTCATTCTTTTTAAGTTTTAAAAATTTTGTTTTAGTTTTTTTAAGTAATCTCTACACCCAATGTGGGGCTCAAACTCACAACCTGGAGATCAAGAGTCCCATGTTCCAAAAACTGGGCCAGTCAGGCACCCCCTGGATCTTATTCTTGATGTAATAAAAATTCCTTGGAGAATTTTAAACAGCAAGTTATCTATTTTAAATAAAGATGTAAAGGGTGAATGTTTGACCACATGTAGTTTTCTCCTTTTATTCCAAAGACTTTGCTGAAATAGTAGTAAAGGAATAAAAAAAGCATCAAACTTTAAGAACAATGAAAAAAGGAGAGGAGAGAGCAGGAGCTAAAGCATTACCACATATTTTTGGAAAATGCAAACAGATGGACAGGGGAAGGGTAACTCATTTAGACATAAGTGAGTAATTATAACCCAAAGTATGTGCAGAGAATATCAAAGAGGAGTGAGTCAATTCTTACTGACCAGGACTTGAAGTCATGGTGTACCACAGAAAGGAGGGTAGGGGAAAGGCCTGGAGATAGAGGGATTGGATGAAAGTTTGTATACAAAGCTGTTAGTTTCAAGATAAGCATGACCAGTCATGCGTCAAGGTGATGTCCTCTATGGCAAGTCAAGGGACATGCACTCTATGGAGAATCGAACTTGAGCAGTGAAAGAATCAGGGGTACATGGGAAAATGAAAGACAGGTATGTGTAACTTGGGGATGAAAATAGATTAATCTAAAGTTTGCAGATTGAGTAGAGTAATTCTCATCCCCTTGTACTTGCCTGTTGCATGAACGTTGGTCTCTATTACACAGCAAAGAAACTCAAGGAAACTTGAATCAGGAGAAATGGAAAAAGTCTAGAGAACACACATTCACATAATTTCCTGACTATTCAGCTTCCAGGGGAGCCCTCCACTTGATCACTCCTTCTTGATCATGGACTGGATCTGATTTCTTTTTTTTTTTTTTTTTAAGATTTTATTTATTTATTTGACAGACAGAGATCACAAGGAGGCAGAGAGGCAGGCAGAGAGAGAGAGGGAGGAAGCAGGCTCCCTGCTGAACAGAGAGCCTGATGCGGGGCTCGAACCCAGGACCCTGAGATCATGACCTGAGCTGAGGCTTAACCCACTGAGCCACCCAGGCACCCCTGCATCTGATTTCTAAGCATTATTAACTATAAACTAGGAAATAATAATAAGACATTTGAGAAAAACCTTTGCTTTAACCTCCCTAATTACAAAAGAGAGATAAAAAACAGAAAGAAAAGAAAATCCTGGAGGAAACAGAGATAAATCAAAGAACAGCACTATTATTTTTTGAAGTTTTTAATATTACTAGGAAGATAAGATATTGCATATCTAATTCAAGATCAGAAAACTATAAGAAAAGAAACAATGAAGAGAAAAGGCTTAGATGAAATGAAAAATACAAGAAACTGTTGGAAAATAAAGTGGAATTAATCTTCCAAAAAAATAGAACAAAAACCAAAATGATGAAAAAAGGCAGAGGAAAGACAAGACTTGGAGGATCAGGGTGTCTAACATTTAACTCAGAGTATTTCAGCGAGCTAAGAAAAGACAGGAGATTATGAAAAAATAATATAAGAACACTCCCCCCAATTAGAGGACATGAATCTTTGGATTCTAGAGAAAGTTGACAGAATAATACTCAGGAGAATGAATATAAAAGACCTACTTCAAGACACACCATCCTGACACATAAGAGTACCATGGTGAGAGAGGCTGCTAGAACCTTCCAGAGATAGACAAAATAGATTACAGGAAACAATATGTAACACACCATTCAACTTTTCAATTGTTATATTACTGACAAAAGGCCCCAGAGTAATGCTTACAAAGTACCAAAGAAAATTATTTTCAATCCTAAATTTTATACCCAGCCAAGGAAGATAAAATAAAATTATTTCCAGACATTTGAGTCATGCAGGATCTTAAAAAAATTATATCCACAAGTAAAACCCAAAATATGTGTAAAAATGTAACTACCCAGCTCTAGAATTAACATATATTTAAGCAGACTCATGAAACCCTTGACAAATTGTTTAATAAGAAAATGGTAATATTACTATTCTGAAGGAAATGGGGAGGAGAAGTCAGGGGTGGGGGTTTGAACAGAAGTGCTAAGTCTTCACCAACATAAAAAGAAGCCAACAGAAAATATCCAAATTATTGAAACAAGAAAGAGCTATCATATTATTTAGAAATATGAAAGTAAATGCCAGAAGAAACAAGATAATACAACACAGGAAGTGATGAGGTAAGGAACTTCTATATTACACTGAAGATTTTAATTACTATCCTATAGTTCAATATTATGTGTATATATTACTTTGACCAAGAATAAAAACCATTTAAGACAAATGTTTCTGGTGCCTGAGTGGAGAATAGATTGTAGAGAGGGAAGAATGGAAATAGATGGCTGTTTCCCTGAACCAGGCAGGAGGTGATAGTAGCTTGGATCAAATGGTAGTGGTGGAGAGAGAAGTGGACAGATTCACAGGGTATAATGGAGTTGACTTAATTTACTGAAGTTCTGGCTGTGTGGCATGAGAGAAAGAGAATCACCAAGAATAACCCCTTAGATACTAGATGGAGATACCTCTTGTTAAAGTAAATAATCCTAGAGAAAAATGCAGCAGGTGAAAGCACCAATCAAGATTTCTATTTTGTGCATATTAAGTTTGATTTTCCTATCCAAGGGGAGTGTCAGAGAAGCAGTCAGATGGTTCCATGGGTTGAATTATGTACCCCCTCCCCCACCGGCTCCCAAATGCTGAAGTCCTAACCCCCAGTACTTGAGAATAGGACCTCATTTGGAAATAGGGTCTTTGCAGATGATCGAGTTAAGATGAGGTTATTAGGATGGGCCCTAAGTCAATTTGACTGTATTCTTATTTTTTAAAAGGTGACATTTAGACAGAGAAACAGACACACATAGAGGAAAGATGATGGGAAGACAAAGGGAGAATGCCGTCTATAAGCCAGAGACGATCTGAAGCTACCAGAAGATGGAAGAGAAAAATGGAATAGATTCTTCCTCACTGCCCTCAGAAGGAACCAACCTGCTGACATTGTGATTTCTGACTTCTAGCCTGCAGAAGTGTGAGAAAATCCATTCTGTTGCTTAGGCTGCCCAGTCTGTCACAGCACTCCTGGGATAGGAATACAGATAGATCTGTGTCTGGAGATGGCAGGAAGAGGAAATGGGGGAGATACACATTTTGGAATCATGTGCCTGTAAGTGACATTTACAGCCACGTGATCAGAGGAAATCATTTCAGTCGTGAGTGTAGAGGGAAAAGAGAAGGCTCAAGAATCAGGGTTGAGACCCAAGTGCTTTCACCTGTCCTGACTGAGGAGAGGAGAGAGGAGTCCGTAAAGGAGAAGGAGACAATAAATGGCCAGGGAGGTAGGTATGTGTGTGTGTGTGTGTTTGTTTGTTTGTTTGTTTTAGAGGGAGTGGACAGCTGCTCAGGTGATGAGTAAGATGAAGACAAAGAAAGAAAGACCACTGCTTTTGGAAACATGAGACTCATGATTGACTTGAGAATGACAGTTTGGGTAGTTTGGGGGTGAGGAGGGGAGAAGAGCCCCGGGGATCAGGGAAGCAGCGTAAACCATGAGGACAGTGGTGTTGGGCAAATCATCTTTGTGGACGTTAAATGACAAAGGGGGGGGGTGGGGCAAGAGCTGTCCTAAGTGAGTTTAAATTCTCAATAAAAGAAGATAACTGGCTAAGGGAAGTTAGTAATTAAAATGAGAAAAAAGTAGATGAATGGCCCGCATACGTCAGGGCTTTTTTTGGAAGGAGGGAAATGTATGACCTAAAAACGCAATGTACCCCAACTCTGGCTCTTGTGTACAAAGATGCCCAAGGACAAAAAGGTCTACCCCCCACCCCAAAGCTGTGGAGGGACTTTAGACCTGGGGTCAGAACCCCTCACTTGCACTGGCTCCACCCAAGGCCGCTATGGGCTTTATATATTTGTCAGTTTTATGTGCACTGCCCCAGGTATTTTGGATTTTGTTCTTTTACTTATTTTTCTTCTCTTTAAGAAGGTTCCCCAAATTGTATACATTTCAGGACTCTAAAAAACCTGGATCCACCCTTGCTGGGAGGGATGGGTGGGGAGGAACTGCAGACAGTTTCAGTTGATTTAAGAAAGTCAAGAGAGCATTCAGGGAACAGGTTGATGAAACAGGGGAATTTGCCAGTGACACATGGTGAGATTCAGAGTGTACTGAGAACTAGAGAGAATTAGCTTCCCAGGGGACTCACAGATTACCATCAGCAGAGAAAAAGCGAAACACAGATCTTCAAAGCTTCTCCTTGACTTCCTTCCTGGAAGTTTCATTTTGAAACAAGCCATGTCGCCTATGACATGTCCAGTGAGGTATCTGCCATGGTCCGCAGGTTGACCGACCTGATACAAAAAGATAAAGATAAAAATAAACTATTGGTAGCGTCATTTCTTGGCGTTGGCAGAGTGTTTAAGCAGGACATAAAAAGTGCTCATTTAAAGGGGAAAAATTGCAAATTGAACTGCATTAAAAATGATTGCTGTTCCTCAAAGAAAGCTATTAGAAGAGTAAAAAAATCAAGACACGGGTTGGGAAAAGACACTACTTGAAATATTACACTGACTAATGACGTGTATGAAGAATTATTAAAAGCTGCCATCTATGTAATTTTTGTTGTTTAATTCCAGCCTTTACCTTACATGTAAGTTTTTGTTTTATGACTATTTCTACTTTATTTAACAAAAGTTGGGTCATGTTGGATTATACCCTCCTCCCAACCACTCAGTTTAGTAAAATATAAGTAATCGGATCTTGGAACCATAAGGCTCTATAAAACCGTTTCGTCTAACCATTTCTTTAAAACGTCAATGTCATTTCCTATTGTTCTTTTTTATTGAGATGTCATTGACATGTAACATTACATTAGTGTCAGATGTAGGACACAATGGTCTGGTATTTGTGTAACGTTGTGAAACAATCACCACTCTCAGTCTCGTTGCCATTGATCCCCACAGGCAGTTACAAATGTTTTCCTCTCCTGATGAGAACTCGTTAAGATTTTCTCTCTTAGCAGCTTTCAGATATACGGCGTTGCTAACTGTCGCACCTTGCTCTCCATGACATCCCGAGGACTTAACTGATCTTATATTGGAAGTTTGGACCTTTTGACCAGCTCTACCCATTTTGCTCAACCCCTTTCTCTGGTACCACCAATCTGCTCTCCATTTCTCATATGGAGTTTTGATGCCGTGAAAGGACTCACTCCTGATTACATAACTGGTTGATACCGGTGGAGTGCTGTGTCCTGACCCCTGGTCCGCTGCTCCTCCTCCCAGGGGAGAAGGTCTTCCAGAAGGCTTTGCCTTCATCCTTTGCTCTCACCCCAGGTTGTATGCGAATGGGGGCCGGCCTCTTTTTAAAAAATATTTGTGAAAGCAATTTTCATTCTTTCTTTCACTGGCTCATTTTTTGGGGGTGTCCAGATTCCTGTAGGGATGAAATTTTCCTACATCCCCAGGATAAAAAAGAAAAACTCTTCAGGAGGAAGAAGGAAGAGAAACATTCACTGCTCAGAAAGGTTCAGGTTGCAAATTTCTCTTGCTTATTTATTGAGGTGAAAAGTTAAACTGGATTAGGACAATCATATTTTTCTGACACATTGACTTGCTTCTTAAGAAAACATATTTAGCTTTTCTTTTTCATGAATCATTTCAGTAGAAGAGCCAGGAGTTATGTTCTTATGCTGAGGAGAAACACTGAAGGCTCCTTTGTGAGGAACTGAGTCAGCTACACGTATTTATTTGGCTTATTTTTCTCCCTCTGGGCTAAATTTTGATTTAAAATTTGTCTGTGGACCAGGAGGAGAGGCATTTGGGCTCATATCTGTGATTTTCCATAGACAAAATTAGCACCAGATTGATGGGCCTGATAGTGTTGTTTTCCAAGCCACCGGCAGGAAGTTTTTTTTGTTTTGTTTTGTTTTATCATCATACCCTTCTTTCCGAGTTACCCCCAGTTTCTCTTCTTTCTCCTGGTTCCCAAGATCAGGTTCACTTTGTGCTGTGAAGTAAGAAGAAATGGGGCTGAGAACAAAATTAAGAGGTGCCAGCCTTTAGAATAACAATTCCATATTAAGAAATCTTCCCTCCAAATGGCCCACCCCACTCACAAAGCCGGTTTAAGCCATCACATATGGGACTTTCATTTCACGTGACCCTTTTGTTTTCAGAGGTCACAGCCTCACATGTAGAAATTTCCCACTGTCACTGTCAGAAGGTTTCAGATATGAAGCATACTTTCCATATAGGTTTTCAGTACAGTATAAATACAACCTTTTTTTTTTTTTTGGACAAAGAATCAAACTTTACACCGATCTAATAAAAAATGACCAGAAATTATTTACCATGACATTTCTCCTCTTCATACTAGGAAAATAACTTTATCATTTTTATTCTGATTGTAAATAACTTAGGAAGTATAAACAGATATAAAGAAGAAAGTAAAAATTCTACGTAATCCTATCACAGAAAGAGATAAACTGATATAATTTTAGTGAGTGTATATATATATATATATATTTTTTTTTTTTTAAGATTTTATCTATTTATTTTGAGAGAGAAAGAGAAAGTGAGCACAAGCAGGGGGAGTGGCTGGCAGAGGGAGAAGCAGGCTCCCCGCTGACCAAAGAGTCAGATATGGGACTCCATCCCAGGACCCTAAAATCATGACCTGAGCTGAAGGCAGACGCTTAACCGACTGAACCACCCAGGTGTTCCTGTATATATTCTTCTTTTTAAGAATGGGATCCTATTATAAACATTCTTTTGTAACTAGTTTTTTTCAATTGAATGTTTATATGCAAACAGTGAGTCATGGAACACTACATCAAAAACTAATGATGTACAGTATGGTGACTAACATAATAAAAAAATTTTTTAAAGAAAATAAAAATAAACATATATTGATATTTTTATATGTCAATAAATACAAATTTATATCCTTAATGAATGAATAATATTCCACCTATAAATGTACCATATTTATTTAATTCAGTATTGATAGAGAGTTGACTTTAATTTTTGCTGATCTGTCAATCCCTGTGATGAATACCTTTGTGTATCAGACTCTGTGCTCTTCTCCAATCAATTCCTAGGAATAATCCTTAGAAGGAGAATTTCTCTGTCAAATGATTTGTACATCACTAAGGTTTTTTAATGCATGTCACCATTTCTCTCTAGAAAATTTCACTGCCTTACATTCTCACCAACAATGTATGAAAATGACTTGTGTCTGTCAGCCTCATTAGTATGGACTTTATCACTCTAAAAATCCTTTGTCTACTGGGTAAAAGCACTTTATCCCATTGTCATGTTAACTTGAATTTCTTTGATTATCAATGAGGTTGAATATCTTTTCTTATTTGCTATTTGTAAGTCTTAAGATGTAAATTGTCAAATCTTTGCCCTTTTTCCTATGAGACAATGCTTTAAATTGATTTTTGAGAACTCATGTATTAAGTGTAGCAAACTTTTATCTACCACATATTTTACATATTCTGGTCCTAAATTTCATTTATGGTAGGTTTTGCTCTATAGAAGACTTCAATCTTGTTTGGTCAATTCTACTATACCTTATCTTAATAATTTCTGCTGTTGGCTGTCATGTGTAGAAAGGCCTTCTAAACTAATTTTTAAAAAGAAATTAAGAAATATGTATTAGCCTCAGTGTACACTCAGTAATGGAAAATATTAATAGATTAATGACATAAGGGTCTCTGAATTACTAGAGGACTTCAGGTTGGGTATTTTTTTTTCCTAAAGATTTTATTTATTTATTTGCCAGAGAGAGAGAGGGAGCACAAGCAGGGGGAGTGGCAGGCAGAGGGAGAAGGGAGCCTGATGCAGTGTTCAATCCCAGGACCCTGGGATCATGACCTGAGCCAAAAGCAGATGCCTAACCAACTGAGCCACCCAGGACTGCCAGACTGGGTATTTTTTAAGCATAGAATTTACAGAAATTTTTACTCCTAGAGATTTACTTACCGCAAGTCAATGAAAGACAAAAAAATTTGGAATTCACAATTATTTTGCGATTGTAATTTCCTAGCACTCATTAGACATAATTTACATTTAGGTCTTTGTCCTTGCAGCCATCTATTCTTTCTTCCATCCCAAGATATCCATTTGGTTTTCCTGGTGAGCATTAAATTCAGTTGAGGTGAGACTGAGCAAATAAATAACATTGAAAAGCACAAGGCTTAAAACTCTGTTTCAAGTGATACAGTGACATCATAATAAAAAGTAGTATATTCATACTTCATAAACTAATGTTTAAATTAGCATAACTATTGCTTCCATGACTTACTTAAGTTACAAAGTGTAATAGATTTGGATTTTTCTCTCAAGTTAGAATTAATCCAAAAATCTAAGTTTTGTGTTTTTTTTTTTAAGATTTATTTATTTATTTATTTGACAGACAGAGATTACAAGTAGGCAGAGAGGCAGGCAGAGAGAGGGAGGGAAGCAGGCTCCCCGCTGAGCAGAGAGCCTGATGCGAGGCTTGATCCAAGGACCCTGAGATCATGACCTGAGCTGAAGGCAGAGGCTTTAACCCACTGAACCACCCAGCTGCCCCCGAAAAACTAAGTTTTTAATAGGTGAAAGCATGATCCCTGTTTCTCTCCCTTTCTTGGAAATATAAAATATATAAGGGAGAGAATAGAAGGGAGGAGAGGGGACAGGAGAGGAGGAACACAGTGAGAAGAAAAGGGAAAAGCAGGGGCCCCTCGGTGGCTCAGTGGGTTAAAGCCTTTGCCTTTGGCTCAGGTCGTGATCTCAGGGTCCTGGGATTGAGCCCTGCCTCAGGCTCTGTGCTCAGCAGGGAGCCTGCTTGCCCCACCCACCCACACCCACCTACCTCTCTCTGCCTGCCTCTCTGCCTACTTGTGATCTCTCTCTCTGTCAAATAAATAAATAAGATATTTTTTTAAAAAAAAGGGGGAAAAGCAATGTAGACACTGGGTATTTTTCCTGTCCCATCATTCTTTGATTCCATTCAATAAACTCATCTCCAGGGTACAAGATCCTGGAATTCAAAATAAGATAAGTTTTAAAATCTGTTAGTGATTTTTAAAAAATCCATATATTATGCAAATTTTTCAAAAATTGCACATTTAGTGTCAAAGTTCTCCTTATGGCCCTGGCCACCAGGAGTCTTGTCTACTAGTTACTTGTCACAGGTTTCTACTTGCTTTGGTCCTCTCTCGGTTCTTTCTTGCTTGCTTGATCTCTTTTGTTATATTGCAATCCTTTAATAAAATGTTAACCTGAAAATTTGCTGTGAAAACATTTCACAGTCTTGGTGTCAATCTGTAATTTTTTTTTTCCAATCTGCAAAATTTAGTCAGGTTATAGGTAAAATACTCAAGACCTTCTATTACATTGCATCTAACTGTGGGTTCTCATGAAAATTCAAGTGTAAAATGCTTTATATAGGGTGAGTATACTTATTATTCAAAGTAGGATACCTTTAAGAGTGGAAAGATTGTAGAGACTGTTAATAATTAAGCCAGGATAATAGGAATAAACTGAAAGTGTCCCAGGTAAACCAGGGAAAAAGAGCATCCGATTTAGAGAAAGATTATAAAATACAAGTGGGAATATTGTCATAATTCAATGTAAGCTCTTCTTGAAATTGCTTATTTAGATACACCCCTTAATGTTCTGATATCTTAAAGGAGAAGACAGATTCTATAACTCTTTAATCAGGTTATTTTTCATTCAATTTCTTCTTTCCTTCCTTCCTTCCCTTTTTCCTTCCTTCTTTCCTCCACAAGACTGAGGAATGGAAGCTAAAAGAACACTTTGAAAAATGTATAGTAAGATTGCTCAACCTGGAAAGGCTTTTTTGTTTGCTTATTTATTTAATCTGTATATTTGTTTGCTTTTGATGATTATGAAATGTTTGTAAGCCACTAGTTAGGGACTTACTGGATTAGAATGTAGTTTGTGTATAATAAATATTAAAAACAGTAATAGGTAATGAATAGTATAGCAGAGTATGAGTAAGCAGATAATAATAATAGTTAGTCATTCTGCGTATATTATCATTAATCCTTATAAAAACCCTGTAAGTTTGCAAGGTACTATTAGCCCCACTTTACAGATGCAGAAAATGAGGTTCACTAGCTTGCTAGGGTCACAAAGTTGGGATGAAAGAGAACCACAGTCTGGATCCAAACCCCATGATCTTCAATGTATGAGCTGTCTCTCTGTCACTCTGTCCTTTTTTTTTTTTTTTTTTTTTTTGAGTTGTGTCTCTCTTAAGAAAGACCTGAAAATTGCCTTTGTCTACTGTCTGCCATCATCTCAAATTTTCTCCACAATGATTAAAGACCTATAATTATAATATAATATTATGTGTCTTTTCCAGCAAAAATAAATATGTTATTTATGTTGTCTATGGAGCTGATTTTCTGGTCTACCTGTTATGCCTGCTTAGCCGACATGATTCACTAAACAGAATTACAACAGCTCTCCACAACCGATGGTTGAATACCAGGGACCAGAGTGATACTATTTACTCACTTACCTGTAATAGTTTGGGAACTTATAATAGGTGGAGAAATAAGAATCTTTTCCTTAAACAGATTAGAGACCCATTTGTTTAATCTCCAAAGATGGCAGTCTGCCATGGCAGCCAGTTGAAGCCACTTCTTAGGTAGTTTCTTCTGTTGTACCCCACACCCACAACAGCCCTGTCTCCCTGAGCGCCATTTAGATAACAAGGGGTACCAAAGAGGCCCCTGATGGGAACACAGTCTGAAGAGTGGTGATGACACTGGGATAAACAGAAATGCAATGCCATTGATCATATACAACACGGAGATCTTACTCAGGACACCTGCCTTGCTGTGTTGTAACCAGGGGGTAGGCTAAATAAGAGTCTTGTCTGATGTCCTGGACTTTGGGAAACACTGGCCCTGAAAATTCTAGAACGTGCTATGTCCATTCCCACTAAGACTGATTTGCAGTCCACCTACTAACTCATTCTAGAGTCACTCTGAGGTGAAAGAGCCCATATACTTGCTCTGAAGCATTTGCAGTCCAGCTTCCTGAAAGCAAAAGAGGAGGCAGCTGGCCTCTCTGCCAATGACTTTCCGCTATCCCATGAACTTTAGCATGCTGAATTGAATCATTTATTAGACTGGGTTCCAGTTGTATTTCTCTTCTAACTTGATTCTTCTGCCTTACCTATAAACATGTCAACATTCTCTTCATTCTAAAACACAGCCCTTTCACCTTCAAAAAAGTCTCCTAACAAAAACTTCACATTTATTTAGTAATACCTCGCATTCAAATTCTTGCCCTATCCCTGGCTTTTAAAATTGCTGTTGACATACTTTTTAAACTTCTTTTTCTATTTAAGAACATTTCCAATGATTTAAAAGAAATTTTTTTTTGAAACAGTCCCAGCCTTTAAAAAATGGGCAAATATAGTATAAAGTACTTTTCCTCCCTGAGCCACTTGAGAGAAAGTTGCCATCGCCCCTAAATATTTATGATTTGGGACAGAGCCCTCAATAATGTTCATCTGTGTTCCCTGTAGTGAAAAGCCACACTGCCTTCTCCATTGTTCTGCCGCTGGGACTGCTGGGCCGTGTAATTCATTGGACAATATTTGTCTTCTCCAAAGCAGATGCCAGACTTTCTAACGTTATCTTGTGTCTTCCACCTTCTTCATTAACTGGACTTTCTTTCGGTCCAGCCGGGTTGGGCTCTCCTCTGGCCCTCTGCAGGAGTGGCTTCTGCGAACATCATATCAGACCGCTTACTAGTCACAGTCTGGTGTTCTTACTTGCTGGTCTCATTCTCCTTGGCTGCTTTGTAGCCCTTGACATGTTTTGCCCCTCTGTACTTTTTGAAACTGTCCCTGTGGTTGGTTTCATTCATTTGTTTATTTATTTACTCAACAAATACCTATTTGTTGAGCACCTGTCATGATGCAGGCACTGTGTTAGGCATTGTGTGTCCAGTGGGGACTATGACAGAGAGGCTCTCCGCCTTTATGGAACTAACAAACAAAATTAGTTTTCCCAAACCACATTTTGCATCATGCCACTATTTATTGATAATGCCACCTTCTAAGTTAAAAAAGACAAACTTTATGGTCCTTATTCAATAGGCTTCTATAATGGTATCCTAGACTACCTCTCTAAACGTGCCCTCCATTACTTCCTACCTGACACCAGTGGTTTCTAAACAGAGGACCAAAGACCCCTGCCCCCGGGGAACAAATTTATTATGTCAATGGGTCCAGGCATCCGTGCACGCCTCGACATTAGACTGACTCGTACTATGTCTTCCACCTCATCTCTGTGTTGCTCAGATGTATACAGATGCTATGGCACATTTATTCCAAAGCGAGTTTAGAGTGACTTTGTCTATGATGACTTTGTCTTTGTGTATTGTTTTCTATGAAAAGCTACTAGAAGTACAATAATTATCATATTGGGTGAGAGAAAAACTTTTCTGATGCTGAGAGGTAGAACTTAAGTTTCCAAAAGTCTTTATTCTAGCAAACCTGGACAATTGTTCCCTTGCTATCCTGCTTTCAGGTTTTTGCTGGAGTTCAGTTTCCATGACTTACTTTCGCCTTTAAAAATTCTATCTAAAGGTCTGTTTTTATTTCAAAAATTCCATACTCTAAAGTGTCCTTTCCTCTTGCAATCTTACCCAGTGCTAGGCTTTTCTATGGTTGTCCCAGTGCTGTGTGTAAAAGACTGTGTTTTACTTGTCTTTGTGTACCTGAAACACCCAGCATAAGGCTGCCACATCATATAAACAGAAAATCTTGTCACCCTGACATAAAGTTTGGCCTGTGAATAATCAGCATCGATACACATATAACATAAAACTTGTACATTAAAGTCAACAGAAATAAGGTGATATATTTCAATTATTGTTTACTTTATTGAGAAAAAAACATTGCATGAATTCATCATTATGCTATTTTAGCGCTTTTAGAGCTCTAAAATTCATCTGGCTTTTAAACTGTTTTTAGCTTCGGAACCTAGTGCACAAGGAGCTGAATTCACTCGTGGTTGTTTCACATGCAAAATAAAATTTCTCTTACAGATAATTAACCTAATAATCTACCTCCCAACAGTATTGCTTAATTAGTGTGTTTCTAGGAAGGACTAACTTATGAAAGTTAAGGACAGAGTTCAGACTTGGTCTTGTGTTAGGATAGAAATCTTATAGCCATTATTGCCTATACAACTTTGGTAGATTTTTAAGTCATCACTGGGGACAAAGATCCCATCTCTTTTATTTCTGTATTTCCCTAGTCCTAGAGAACCCATGTTGCTTCACATACAAAGCGTGTTCCAAGCATCTAGTAAGCCAATACACACACGGAGGAGCCACAAAAAGGGCTCTGTGCTGACCAGGAGTTGGGTCTAGTTAAGCCATACAGGCCCCTGTGTGATAATGACTTACTACCGAGGCCCAATAGATGAGATAGTCCTTTCTTTATCATGATAAAAGAGAAAAATATTACACTCCCTTATGCCTCTTTTCTCCTATTTTATCAAAATTTTATGATACATTTTTTTCTCACTCTATTCACAGAGAATTATAACAAATTTTCATCAAAAAAGATATGTGCCTTCCTTGGTAACTGCCATTCAAACTACCTAGTTCTTTTAGATCTGTTAGAGCTGGAAAGGTGCACAGCTGAGAAGAGGAAACAGCAGAGCAATCCTTGGAGACCTTCCAGAATTTCAAAATATAATTTTGGTGGGTCTGCATCAATCAAGGGAAACTGGTAATGGAAATTCAGAAATCCGTTTTCCCCTTGCCCTTTATCTGTGATTTACATTTTTTTAGAGCACCACTTATTATCAGTTGAGATTCAGGATATCATTTCTTTGCCAATTTAGAGACCAATAAGTCTGACTTTAACTGGGAAATCATCTCAAAATTTTAAGTGATGCTTCTGCATAAAGAAAAATTTCTTTTTGTCTTAGTGCTAATAGAGCATTGAAAAAAGGTCACGAAGCCCAGATAAGACTTTTCTAAAGAAGAGTTTATTTTTATTTTATTTTATTTTATTTTATTTTATTTTTTAAAGTTTTTATTTATTTATTTGACAGAAAGAGACAGAGAGAGAGCACAAGCAGAGACATCAGCAGAGAGAGAGGGAGAAGCAGACTCTCTGCTGAGCAGGCGGCTGATGTGGGACTCAGCCCAGAGACCCCGGGATGAGCCGAAGACAGAGGCTGAACGGACTGAACCATCCAGGAACCCCCAAGGGAAGGGTTTAGAAAGGCAAGCGCCGGCGCTCTTTATACAGTTGGGACCTCCAAAACAGCTCAGTGAGACTCACTGAAACCATCCTCCCTCCCATCACAGAGCTAGGAACAGAATTTGGGAAATCCCAGAAGAGAGAACCGGGACCCCAGTCAGAATGATAGTCCTATAAATTTAGAAACCAACTCCTCATGGCAGTAGGATTAGGAAAATGTCCTTAAGTTCAATTGATTCTATCATCAAACAAGCTATTTTTAAAACTGTTTTTTTTTAAACCTCCATATAGTCTTACTGGGGTGCGGTGCTTATTTCTTCCTTCCTTTATCTTGGCAGAACATCCCCATCATCAGTTTCCCAGAAGGAAATGCCAAATCCTAACATCAGACAGTCAGAGCAAATACAAATCACTCCACATTTTCCTTTGCTGAAGAATCATTATTCCTATTACCATTGTATTTGTAAGAATATACCCAATAGTTGAATACTTTTCTAGTCACTTGAACATATATATATATATATATATACATACATATATATATATATATATATATATATATATATATATATTGGGGGGATTTGAGTCTTTATTATTTAAAGTTTACAGATTAAGAAAATACTATAGAAACTTTTAATTTTTTTATTATGTTCAGTTAGCCAACATATAATATAGTACATCATTGGTTTAATGTAGTATTCTACGATCCATTAGTTGCATATAATACCCAGCCCTCCTCACAACACATGCCCTCCCTAATACCCATCACCCAGTTAACGCCGTCCCCTCCTCCTCCCTTCTGTGATGTTCAGTTTGTTCATGTATTTTTAAAGATCTGAGCTTTATTAAAAATCCAACCAAAGAAAACAGTAAAGCTTGATCGTAAATGAGACGACTAATTAGACATACTTCAATTCAAATTATGACTTCAAAGGTCACCAGGCTTTATCAGAAATGAGGGTGTTCCAAGACAGGCTCTGTTCCTGCAAATCCAAGTGTGCTTTGGGGACTATGGGGCCGGAAGGGGAGGCCGTCTCGAGGTGTCCCTGTCCTGGAATCCAGGCGGCCCGATCATAATAGCAGAGAAGATGTCCAGGGAGGAAGATGATATTCCAAGTCATTAAGATTTACAGTCAAGCCGAACACCTCCTCCCACACTGAGAATCAAACAAGGATCATGTACAGTCCTCAGCCCCAGGTGTGAGCCTGTGCTTGCGATTGATTACCTGTCTTCCAGATGTTCAAACCTCCATTAAATTGTTACCTGTCATTTAACCCTAGTGCTGGGAGGTGGCTTGGTTTTTCTTTATTAGTTGAAGAACTAAAAAAAAAAAAAAAAAAAAAAAAGGCAAGGAGGACTCATTCTTTTTTAGATTTCACCTTGAAGTGTGTCCCCATACTGGATAATCCAATTTAAGGACACTGCCTCGAGTTTTCTAGTTCTGTTCACAGCAAAATGAAGTAAGTAGAACATTCAGACTTAAACTTACAGCAGTACCAGTGCTTTCCACGCCCTTCGGAAGGGACAAAAATACTTGCCACCAAAAGAGTGCGATCTTTTTTTCCCCATTCTTTCTTTAAAAAAAAAAATTACACTCCAAATATACATGCTATTTATTATTATTATCGCTATTATTATTATGTGAGAAGTGAATTATATTCACTCATTAGGGTGACCCACTGATGTGCTAAAGTGGTAAGATGATTTTCTTTACATCTTATCTGACATTACCAAAGCCTCCAAATTCCAAAGCACAAAGCATGACATCATTAGTGGTTTTCGTGAGCAAGTTTAAGCAGTTCCGTGTAAGAGTCATGTGTATTTTTTATGACAAATCATCATTTATTGAAATCTAAGTAAATATCATCTACCAGCTTGTGTCAAAACAAGGAATTCAAACTTTATTCTTGAAGCAAATCACGTTATATTGAAAGAATGGCTCCCTGGGACTGTGTTGAAAACAATCAGTTTCTTAAGCAGTATGTCCTCTGTGAGAAGTCAATTCCGAGTAAGTAAATAGGACACGAGGCCATTTTAAAATTTGTGCCAAGATAAAACAAGAAAGCACCTCCAAAGTTAAACCAAACAAAACCAGAAATATGTCACGGGTCTTTCTACTCATAACTCCACATCGTTAATTCAGGTTATCTCTGTTTGTCTAAAGCCGCTTGATTTAATCTGGTTTCATAAAATGTCTGTTACGGAGTCAGTGCCAAACCTACTTCATGATGTACTCTATTTTTTAAATACTGGGAGACAGAAAATACACCTTGAACATGTCAGTATTATTCTTTATTTTTGGCTTATTTATTTGTAGAATGTAATAGCAAAATAACATGGACCCAGAAGGCCCCATTTTAAGACTGACATGTTTAATACCTAATACCACGTCGTATCATTTTTATTTTTTGCATTTTATTTTTCAATTTTATTTTTAAAACCCTTTATTGAGGTACGACTGATAAACAAAAAGCTATACATATTTATTATATACAACTTGATGAGTTTTTTAGATAAGAAATATTGCCAAACTATCATATCGCCATGCTCAAGGCCATAAATTTATCCATCACTCCCAAAAGTTTCCATCCTTCTTTCGTTTATATATTTATAATATTTTTTGTCTGTTGCGACAGGAGCACTTAATCTAAGATCTACCTTCTTAGCAACATTTTAAGTCTACAATACAACGTTGTTAACTATAATCTCGATGTGGTACAGAAGATCTCTAAAACTTATTCATCTTGCATAACTGAAACTTTGTACCTTTTGACCTGTGCCTCTTCATCTCCCCTTGCCCCAGCCCACGGTAACCACAATTCTACTCTCTGGTTCTGTGAGTTTTACTATTTTAGATTACTCATAAAAGCATAATGCAGTTACTTGTTTTGTGACTGGCTTATTTTATTTAGCATAGTATCCTCTGGGTAGGATTCCCTTCTTTTCAAAGCTGAGTAATATTTGGTTGTTTGTGTATATCATATTGTTTAACAGAGATATAATTGACATATAACATTATATCAGTTTCAGGGGTATAAGATTTGATATTTGTAGATCCTGGGAAAGGATGACCATAATAAGTCTAGTTAATATCCATCACTATACTTTGTTACACATTTTCTTCTTGTGCTGAGAGCTTTTAAGTTCTATACATACATATAGGTATGTATGTAAAGAATATATGTATATGCTTTATACATATATACACACACACAGACATTTTAAGTTATATACATACACATATATGGTGTATATATATTTTTTTTTCCTTATGATGAGAAGTCTTATGATCTACTCTCCTAATAACTTTCATATATACCATATAGCAGTGTTAACTAGAGTCATCATATGGTACATTATATCTCTTGTACTTATTTATCTCTTAACTACAAGTTTGTATATCACATTTTCTTTATCCATTTATCCTTCAGTGGACATTTAGGGTTTTTTCCACATCTTGGCCATAGTGAACAATGCCTTAGTGAATATAGGAAGGCAGACATCTCTCCCAGATAGTGACTTCAATTCCTTGTATATACCCAATAGTGGGATTGCTGAGCAAACGATAATTCTATGTTTACGTTCTTGAGGAACCTCCCTACTGTTTCCATAGTGGCCACACCGATTTATATTCCCACCAGTAATATACAAAGTTCCCTAGTCTCTACATCTTCACTAACACTTGTTATCTTGTGTTGTTGTTATTGTTGTTGTTATAATATCCATTCTAACAGGTGTGAGGAGAGATCTCGCCATGCTTTTGGTTCTTCCTGGTGAGTACTGATGTTGACCAACTTTTCATACACCTGTTAGCCATTTGTGTATCTTCTTTGGTGAAAGTCTGTTCAGGTTCTTTGCCCATTTATAAATTAGAGTATTCGCTTTTTGCTATTGACTTATAGGAGTTTCTTATGTATTTTGGATATTAATCCTTTATAAAATACATGGTTTGCCGGTATTTTCTCCCATTCCATAGGTAACCTTCAGTTTGTGGATTTTTTTTTTCCTGTGCAGAAGATTTTTAGTTTGATATAATCCCACCAGTCTCTTTTTGCTTTTGTTGTCTATGCTTTTGGTATCACGTCCAAAGAGTTCATTGTGAAGTCCAACATCTAGAAACTTTTGATGTTGCTTTGTTTTAAAACATTGTCCCATTTTGCTCCTTTAGGATCTTGGTGTGTTTAGAATGTGTATTTCTCAACATTTATTAAAATAAAGGTCTGGTTCACACTACACTATTCAACACTCTGTTCACTTAGAAGCCAATCTATGGCCCTTTGTCCCAGTCCTTCGGTCACAGCAGCTGTTATACTGAATATATATCACTACTTGCAGACTCTTTGGGGTCCTTTCCCGAATGGTCATTTCTGGATGTCTATTCTTTTGTGTTTGTCCCATAACACCTTACACAGTGCCTGGCATCTAGTGGATTCTCACTAAATCCTCTCAGTAAACAAATGAATGCACTAATTAAGGTTGTAATTACTTAAGGGCCTGGAATTGAGCCATTTAATTTTTTTTAATTTTTTTTTAAGATTTTATTTATTTATTTGACAGACAGAGATCACAAGTAGGCAGAGAGGCAGGCAGAGAGAGAGGAGAAAGCAGGCTCTCCACAGAGCAGAGAGCCCGATGCGGGGTTCGATCCCAGGACCCTGGGATCATGACCTGAGCCGAAGGCAGAGGCTTTAACCCACTGAGCCACCCAGGCACCCCGGAATTGAGCCATTTAAAAATCCCATGAATAGTAGAACAACTTTTAGAGATACGTATTTCATAAGCAGGAAGCATCCTTGCTGCTTATGACCCTTTCAAAAGGCCAAAAAGAAAGCAAAATATAACCTATAAATCAAACAGTAGTTTTATTGGATTATCAGATTGATCAGTTTGGTTTAAATTTTTTCTTTTCTTTCTTTCTTTTTCTGGTTCTTTCTTTCTTTCTTTCTTTTTTTTTTTTTTTTTTTGGAAAACATAACTAGCCAGAATGTTTTCACACTTAGCATTTTAAATGCTGACATCAGTGTTCATGTTCTGAGATGCACATCTTTGGTGATGGTTTGTTTGTTTTTGTTGGTACAGAAAACGTGCTGCTGTAAAACAAAAAACAACAAAACAAAACAAAACAAAACAAAAAACCCACAACCACCATCAACCCACAAAAGACTGTGTGAGATGGAATCTGAGTATATAAAGGTATTTAAAATAAATATTTCTACCCTAGAGTTTAACAATTTTCAAAACAGATGTCTTCTATCAAAGAAAGTAACAGGTTTTGGGGGTTGTTGTAATTTTTTTTTTTTTCTTTTTAACTTGGCAGGGACATTTGTACTTTTTTACATTCTTGATTCCCTGATAGGAAAGGGTTTGTTTGTTTGTTTGTTTTTTGTCTTTTTCATTTTTCATGTTTTAGAGTTGTCCTCTGAGAGATGGAGATACCTTGGTGCACTGGGGAAGGTCGTGGGCTTTATAGGACATGGGCTTTATAGGCAATAGAGTTCTAACATCAGACCACGTGATAACAATGGCTAATGTTTGCGGAGAGTTTACTAGGTGCTAGGTCTTGAAATACTTTTCTTTGTATGAATTATTTCACTCAATTTTCACAGCTCAGTAGATATTATTATTTTTTAAAGATTTTACTTATTTATTTATTTGAAAGACAGAGATCACAAGCAGGCAGAGAGGCAGGCAGAGAGAGGGAGGGAAGCAGGCTCCCTGCTGAGCAGAGAGCCTGATACGGGCCTCGATCCCAGGACCCTGAGATCATGACCTGAGCTGAAGGCAGAGGCTTAACCCAATGAGCCACCCAGGCGCCCCTCAGAAGATATTATTGTGCATATTTTTTACATGAGGAAAACTGATGTTAAAGTATTAAGTAATTTTCCAAGTATGCTCAGCCAGTAAACACTAAGAGAGCATTTGAATCTAGGTCTATTTAACTCCAAAACCCATATTTGAACCATTACACTCCTAAATGACTACTAATTGTGACTTTGGTCAAGTTCCTACACATCTCTGCATCTTGTTGTCTTATTGGGGGATTATACAAATGAACATTTGTAAAACACAGGATGGTGCTTAGTACAAAGTAAGCTCTTAATAAATTATAGCCTAGGAATAATTATTATTTTTGCTTTTAACAGCCAATTGTCTGTTAGACAATTAGAAAAGAAGGAAAAATAATCTTTTCTATTGATCCACAAACATATTTTATATATCCCTCATGCCTTCCTGTAATTTCCATCAGGTATTATTTCTCTTTAGCCCAAAGAACTTTCGCCTTTCTTGTGGCGTGGATCTGGGGCAACTAATTATCTCTACTTTTGCTTTTCTAAAATGTTCTCTTTTTTTTTCTTTCAACTTTATTGAGGTAGAATTGACAGAAAAAATTGTAAGAAACTTAAAGTGTGTATCGTGGTGATTTGACAGACATTGTGAAAGGACCCCTCCCGTGTAGTTAAACACAGCCATCACCTCACATGTTTATGTTTTTTGTGTATGCGCAAGAACATTCAAGTTCTACTCTCAGTACATTTCAGTAACAAAATACAGTGTAATACTATAGTCACTGTGTCTTAGGCTATATCCCCCTATATTACTCATCTTATAGCTCAGTGTTTGTACTCTTTCATCAACCTATTTCTGCCATACCCCTCAGCAACCACTTTTCTACTGTTTCCAAGAGTTTGAGGGTTTTCTTTCTTTTTCTTTCTTTTTTTAGATTGCACGTATAAGTGATACCATGCAGAATTTGTCTTTCTCTTTTGGGCTTATTTCATTTAGCAAAACGTCCTCAAGTTCCATCCATGCTGTTGCAAATGACAAGATTTCTTCTCTCTCGTGTCTAAATGCTATTCCGTTGTATATACCGGCTACTTTTATATATCCGTATTGTGCATGATGATACATTTTAGAGATTCTGTATTCTGCAGTTTCCTCTGAAAAGTATTGAGGGCTTTTTGCTTGCTTGTTTCTGTTTTAGCAGACAGTTAAATTACCGATGGATCACTTAAATTACTGATGGATCATTCTGCCAATATTTAGTTTTAGATTTGAGCTTTGTTAGGGTGGAACTATTTTAGTTTTAATCTTAGTTCTGGGATGTGATTCTTACTCCTAAAGTGTGGCCCTTCTGGGGTTTTACTAAGATGTATACCCAGCCCCATTAACTTAATGAGACTTGATTGTCAAATTCTGCTGCCCCAGAAGTAGGCAGGAGATGTTGAAATCTCTGCTAGTTCTTTCAGCCTTCCTGCATTCGATTTCCACTAAAAGCACGGCATTCTTTTTCTAAGCAGTTTCTGTACCTGATGTAGGGCTCAAACTCACAATCCCGAGGTCAAGAGTTGTGCACTCCACCAACTGAGCCAGCCAGCCACCCCAGATATATTGCATTCTTATTTCTCATTTGTGCAGTTCAGGATTTAGCTAAGAATCTGAAGGTAGTTTTGTGCAGATTTGAGGAGCTGTCCCTATTGGTAACTGCTTCATTTCAGAATTCCTTCCTTTAATTTCCAGCTGCTCTGACAGCCCTAAACTATGATTTCTGACTTCTCAGCACAGGACTTCTCTTCTCTGATTGAGTTCTAGACTCCATACCCTGCACGGACTGGGGATTGCCCTAAAGAGAAAATAAATAAATAAATATTTACGATTTATATATTTACATATAAATATCAAATATATAATACAAATATCTATTTATATAATATATATAATACTTAATATTTAATATAGTATTCAATATATTTACAATATTTAATTTATATATTTATAAAATATAAATATATATTAAATATATGCCGGACATAAAAATATTTATTTAATAATTTTGTATTTGATATAATTTAAATATATTTATGATGTATAGTTTATAAAATATTTATATGATATAAATATATATTAAATATATATTAAATATTTATTTATAATTTATGTAAATATATAAAATCTTGTCCAGTTTGTTTCCCTTATTTCAAGGATCATATTGCTTCCATTTTCTGCCTACCTTCAGTTGCTCATCAGTACTTTCAAGCAGTTGTGTTTTATATTTTGTCTACAGTTTATAATTGTCAGTGGCAGGAGGATTATTTTCATATATGCTACTCTTCCATTATCAAAAGCCAGAAGCATGCATTTCAATAAATTATATTACAAATATTAATCATCTTTTTATCACTACGGCACTATCAATGTTAAATTTGGCATAGTACCGCATCTGGCCACAGAAAGAGCTTTCTAACTCCAAGACATTGTCATCAGAGAGTGACTTGGAGCTTATCGGAAGGACAGCTTAAAAGTCGGAGACAACTACAGAAGAGAAAGTCACAGTACAAGCAGAGCCCTCCAGCAGTTTGAACTCAGGGTAATCCATGGTCACTCACGCAGCATCGCCTGCAGCTGTCTTGGGAAGTCCTTCGTATAGTCAGATGTTGCTTCTGAAAAAACCATTGTAAAGTTCGTAAACTCAAGCAAAGACTTTTTTTTTTTTTAAAGAATGTATTTATTTATTTGACACAGAGAGAGAGATCACAAGTAGGCAGAGAGGCAGGCGGGGCAGAGTGGGGGGGAGGCAGGCTTTCTGCTGACTGGAGAGCCTGATGCGGGGATTGATACGGGGTTCGATGCGGGGCTCAATCCCAGGACTCTGAGATCGTGACCTGAGCCGAAGGCAGAGGCTTACTTAACCCACTGAGCCACTGAGGCACCCCTCAAGCAAAGACTTTTAGTTCTGACCTGGTGTGACTGATACACTCATCACTCGGCAGAAAGAAAAATCAAAGAAAAATACAAGACTGATGAAATTTGGAAATTATAATATTCTACATTGTAATGAACTAAATGCTTTGGCTGCAGATCCTATGCTCCTACTTCAGAAGAATGGAGAAAATTGTGTTCCATAATGTGCTCATATAGAATGCGTAGCCACATCACCTATTCCCATCTAGGCTATAGCTGAATTAAATGTAGCTATGAAAATACACAAAATCACAGCCAGAGGGAAAAAAATCAACAAATATTTATCAAATACCTTAAAAACAAAAAAACAAAACAAAAAAAACTATGCAGACTACCCCAAACACTGACTTTGTTCTGAAAATTATAAATGCTATCAAAGCTTTGTGAAAGAGGACTGAACTGATAAAAAGGGAGCATTCCAACTTGAACTAGAAATTGAAAGTGAGAGTACAACTCATAAGAAAAGGGGATACTATCTAGATGTGAGGCTAAACAGCACCCAAATCTAAGAAATAAAGTGGCATGAGACAAGAGAAAAGTTGGTGTAATTAGAATGGTGTAAACAAGGAAAGACGTGAGATTGAGTTTATAATGTGGGGTCAGAGAAGGGTAAAGAGTCAAATACTGGGGTGGGGTGAGTTTAATTCTGGCAATAGGATATTTTTCAGGATTAAGAAATAATAAATGGAAAATACTATTCTTAAAGAAAATATCTTTAATGGGGAAGATACATTTGTTATTATGATAATATTACACATTTGATTTTATTTGGTATTACTTCTGAAGTTTTTCTTGAAAAAGAAGAGAAAACACAGTACACTCAAGCAGTAGAGAAAAAAATCCGAGACAGAATCTACAGTTAATGGAAGCATAATTACTATGATAAAAATGGAGATAATCATCATTATAATGAAATATGAAAGGAAAGGCCTTTTGCACAGTGTAAGTTCTCACTCTTGCATTTACCCTTTTCCCCCCTGCAAATTTCCACTCTGGTATAGTCAGAGATTTTTAAAAGCCATTTGAAGCTGAGGTTGACACGGTTGACACAAAGGGGACATCTATTTTGTGTACAGAATTGCACAAATTCACGTTTTGTGAATTCATTATTCAGCCAACCATTTATAATTTTACACATATTACCTGAGCCTCCACACCATGCCAGGCATTATTTTCGGCGCTGGGTTTCTTCCCTCACGGAGCCTGCTTTTCAGGGCTTCCTCCTTACTCTGTTCCCTCTGCCTCCCAGAGGCCGCAGGCTTGCTGCCCATCCTTGTTCCTTCAGACTGAAACACAATCCGGCCTGTTTGAGCTTGAAACATCAGCTTCCCTGTCTTCTCCCTCATGTCCTTTTTTCTTGGTTTCATATAATCTTGGAGAACTTCCAGAGTCAGACCGAGGCTTTCCGAGGTGCTCCTTTCACTCCCCAGCCTGCACGAAGTACATTTCCAAAGGCATTTCAGCCTCCCGAGTGGGACCCAGTCCCAATACATTGTTAAGTATTAGAAAAAGAAGCTGGAAAATAACTACTTACTTTCCTTTGAACAAACTAGGGATGATGTTGATTGATAGATTCTAGTTTAAGGCATAGTAAGAGTTTTTTAAGACATACCCCGTGTATTTTCCCCTCGGTCTATTGATTTCAAGTTTCTTCTTTCATGTTATCTCTTGTTGAAATGAAGCAACAATCATAGGTCTGTCATGCAGTTTTATTTTTTTATTGCTCTTTTATAGGAGGGACAGATAATGTTAAGATGAATCCTAATGCTCTCTGCCATGAGAAGAATTAAATCATTTCTTGAGGTTGAATTATTTTTCAGAGGATACTGTATGAGGCTAATTCAAGATAGAACCCAAAGCGGTAGAACCTACCAATAGTACTTTGACCTCCATGTATTCTGGTATATCGGGGACCTACAGGTGTGGAGTCAGGAGAAGCCAGAGCCACGAGAGTGTTGTGTCCACGGCAGAGAGGATGACTCATGGCTGATGAACATTGTTCATTGCCAGCTTGATTTTTAGAAATCAGTTTTATTTAGGGCTGACCGTTCTGATACCTATAATTGTAAACATAGTACCCGCTTAGAGCCTTCCAGGCATATAGAGAAAATGAATTCGTGTAGTGTTTATTGACAGGACATCACATTGGGCCTATCAAGTGGATTTTCTTTAAGCAGCAAAGAAGTTTTCATGGCAAAAAGAAACCTACATGTAAGTAAGTCAACAGAGTTCAAAGAGCTTAACAAAGTCCATAAATACTCGAAGTTATAGTGGACACGCTCAGAAAAAGATTTATGAGAATGAGAAATTACATTTTACTCTGATTCTCATTTTTCAAAAAGGGATAGTTTCTGCTATAAATCAAGAACAAATTCCAGAATAAGATGTCTATGAGTGGAACATTGAACATCTTCTGAGTCTTAGCTAACGCAAGGACCTCTCAGTTCCTTTTTCATGATGGACCTTATTTTCCCTTTCATATCTGGGATCTATAAAAAATCATTGAACCGTACGGTTAACCATACAGTATTGTGCACTTTAAAATATCTCGAGATGATAGATCCCTTGTTAAGTGTCCTTATAAACAACAATAGCAGCAACAACACACGAAAGAACACAAGGAAATTTGTGGAGGTAATGACTGTGTCTGGTACTTAGGTTATGGTGATGGTATCACAGATGTGCACGTGTCTGACTCATCAAGATGCATACATTAACATTGCAAGTTTTAATATATCAGTTTTACTTCAATAAAACTTTAAAAATGCAGCCGTGTTTCATCTACTTGATTTGACCAAATGGTAAGTTTGTTATTCAGTAAGGATGGCTCTTCAGTCATCCTCTATCAGAACCCTCAGTCCCCTATTCTCCAATTCCAGAGCTGAGCCTACCTCAACTCTGTCCGATCAGCATGACTCTGCCACAGGACATGCCATCCTTCAAACGGAGAGTATATTTCCAGGCTTCCTAATAATTCATTAAAGCAGCCCAATTCATTAAATATTTTATAGCTGTTACATGTGTGAATCCAGTGGAATTAAGAATGAGAGTTTATATATATATATATATATAAGTGTAGTAGACACACATTGACCTCTCTTCTTTGGGATTCATCCTTTACCTTCACTCACTCAGTCCCAGGAGCAAGTTTCTGTCAGCCATCTTTACACATTGTGAGGATGTCTGGTAGACTCCAGTGTTATTGGTCCAGGGGTAGGCACCAGACATCAGCTGAGCCTGGCAGAGTCGCTTTCTTGACCATTTTGAATGGAGCCCAAGGGAGTCCAACCTTAATCTGGGATATGAAAGAAGATACACATACTTGGGCCACATAGATCAGGGAGCGGATAAAATAGCTTGGAGAGACAGAGGGACAGAAACAGAAGCAGAAAGACTGGAAGACAATTTTGGTGGGGAGTTGGGGGCTTTGGAGAGGTTCCCCATGACTATCCTTTTTCTGGCATGTTATGAACCCTCATATGTCTTTTTTTAAATTTCCCTTAGACGTCTCAGTGTTCTAGGGATTTCCCAGTATCCATACAATAAATCCTTTTTTTTTTCACTTTAGTTATGCCAAGTTGATTTACATGATTTGAACTTCAAAGTCCTAACTAATACAACAAGAAAAGCCAATTTCAAAACAAAATTTCAACTACATTTAAAGTAGAAGTTCATTAGTTATGTCCATTTTCCTGCTCATATCATATACATTCCCTTTGTCTAATTCACTTGCGAATTCCACATCCTAGACTTGCTAAGTCCTCCTTGCCTTAACATGTTCTTTCTTCTGCTATTCATGCCTCCCATTTTCTACCTAACCATTAAAATCTGGGTCAAAACTCAAGTATTCCAGGAAGTCATCACAACTTAATCCAACCCATTCCACTTTCTTCTCAATTCTGTTTCTGCATCTACCCACGGTCCACAGACCATTATATTATTTTGTACGTGTTTAACTGTTGCCTTAAATTGCCTTTTTTAGTTAATATTTTTTCCTCCAAAGATACGACAAACTATTTGACAGAAGAGATAAAGTATTTTATTCCCTATTCCATTATTTACCTTGAAATAGCGCCACTGCTATGAATTGTATACCGCAGGAGCCCATAAATATCCACGGACTGTCTCTTAGCGATCCTAAATGAGTCATGAAAAGCCCAGTTTTATAAAACCAGAAGCAAATATTTGAAAATAACTGACATCAAGGAACGAAGATAATGATGGCATCTAGAAAGGCCAAAATGTTAACCATCTAAAGCTTACCTATGATGCATTACTTCCTTCACGGATGTCCATTTCTGCAAGAGAAACAGTGTCAGAGTTCTAATGGAAGTTCTTTTATGCATAATATATTCAGATGACTAACCACAGAGGTCCCTCCTTCTAAATGAAGCCAAGCCAAGTAGAGCTTTCCTAAGAGTCTGGTGCGTTGGATTAGATTTTCTAGGTCTCACTTGTCAATAGATGCAGTGAATGATAAATTCTGTAGAAAGAGCAGAGAAAACACCAGAACCATGGAGAGAATGAGACATCGTAACCTCTGAAAAAGTGTTTGAAGAAAGTGTAAAGGGAAAAGTTTCAGATTCTACAGATTTTATAGATTTTGTAATCTAGTGTGGGTCATGAAAAAAAATTATCCCCTCCTGATAAAGACTATTCTTTAGTGGTGATGTATCCTAAGACATTTGTAAAATTCATCAGCAGTTAGGAAATAATGCAAACCATCTATAAGAATTCTTCCCTCCACCCCAGGGGATAAGGAAAAAAGTAGTGGATAGGGCTGAAGCATAGACATTTTTTTCTAAAGAGTCTCAATTTTTATATTGTCACATGCCCTGAAGCTACTGGGATGAGAACATTTTTGCAAATCTAAAATAAATAACTGAAGTAGGTCTGTTACTCACAGAAAAACACTGCGTGTTTACATGAATACCTTTTCTACTTGATTCCTTTGACCTGAGAACTTGAGTGAAACTCTGAAAAAGCTGCCAAATTCCAAAGCTGGGAACAGACCCAGCCCAGCATGACTTTTCTTCTCTTCCTCTAACTACCTGGAAACATTACCTCAAGTAGACAGGGCTTAAATTTTTACAGCCCCATTTTAGCAATCAATATTTGTGAAACTTTGAGGCTGCATATATCCTAAGAATGACGAGTTTTCTGTTTTAATCATCTGTTAGGTGTTAACAGATTTAACTCAGCCAGTTTTCTTGTGTTTTTTTTTTCTTCCTATTTCTCCATGTCTGTCTTCTCAAATGTAGTATTCCTTGGATTTTCCACCCTGCATTTGCCTTTGCCCCAACATATTTTGCTCTATCAGATCTGTTTCTGCTTGAACTTGTGGACAGCCCCCTTTCCCCCAGTTGGCATCTCTTGTCATCTCTCAGTTCAAAGGTTTTCTGAAGATTTGTCTGGTTAGGAAAAGCCAGCAGGGAATAGGCATCTGTATCACCCACTGAAGGAAAGGCAGGTGGAAATCCAGTGGAGTGGGGGGAGGGAGGGGTGCGGAGGTGGGGGGTGCCCTCTGTGGTAATGGCCACACCTACTCTTTTATTGTTGCTGCCCTGAGACCCTGAAGGCGCTTCTTCTTTCCTGGGGTCTGCTCAGGTAATGGCCACTCTACCCACCATCATGTCTGTTGCCCTTTCTTCTACAGTCTTCCCTCAGTGCGTTTGATTTCACGGTCAGCAAAGTAGACATACTTGCTGTCTGAATCAGAGGGTACCTGACCACTTTGGAAGGCAACAATTCATTACTTTTCCCAAATTACAGGCCTGTCGGGAAACTGGACAACCATTAAAGGGCTTGCTTGGTGTTTACCTGAGCAACCATAGACTGGGATTTTTCTAGCCAAATTTCATATGAGGAGCCATGGAGTTTTCAGGCAAAGCCAGTCCACTGCAGTCTACCAACTCTTCGTCAGTGTGAGGAAAATCTTTCAAAGACAACTGTTCTCTTTTCAAGAATAGAGCTCCTGGGGCGCCTGGGTGGCTCAGTGGGTTAAAGCCTCTGCCTTCGGCTCAGGTCATGATCCCAGGGTCCTGGGATCGAGCTCTGCATCGTGCTCCGCATCGGGCTCTCTGCTCAGCAGGGAGCCTGCTTCCTCCCTTCTCTCTCTCTGCCTGCCTCTCTGCCTACTCGTGATCTGTCTGTCAAATAAATAAATAAAATCTTAAAAAAAAAAAAAAAAAGAATAGAGCTCCAAAATGGTCACTACTCAATCCCCCTCTCCCTTCCTTCCTGACTCTCCTATCTTAACTTGTCTCAAGAGAAGCTCATGAGAACTTCGACATTTCTTATGATGGGCTTCTGGCTTAGGTAAGATATAATGATGAACATGCAATCATCCAACCTTAAAGTAACCTAAATAAGCAAAATGTAACTTTGATTCCATGAACAACGTTTATTTTCCTTTCACTCTTCTTTATATCCTCTTAGAATGACCCATTTCACAGAACCATTTCAGTTGAAATATTTTTTCCACGTTGGTTTTACGGTTCTCATATTTTGTGAATGATCTGCCATTTTTTGGTGTATATTGGATTTCAAATTTTTAAAAAATAAAATTGTCTAATTTGCTCTTTTAATACTTTTTTGACCTCTCATGCCTGTAATAATATTTTCCCATGTGGGTCATTACCCTCTTTATAATAGGAAGAAATAACTTTCAGATGCAGGGAGCTTTTGGAATGTAAGTTTGAGTCTTTTAGAAATTCAAATAACCCCAACTTTTGGATGCAAACAAAATACAGAGACTTGCAAATGTTCGTGACTCATAATAGAAATGTGCCCTTTCATCCAACGACTTTTTCAGCATTTAAAAAATGCTGGTGAGAATGCAAAATGGTAAGGCATCTTTGTAAGATAGCTTGTCAGTTTCTTACAAAACTAAACATACTCTTATCATACCATCCAGCAATTGTGCTCCTTGGTATTTACCCAAATGAATCAAAAACTTATGTCCGTAGAAAAACTTGCACACAAATGTTGATAGCAGGTCTACTCATTATTGCTAAAACTTGGAACCAACTAAGATGTCCTTCAATAGGGGACTATATACACAATCTGTCATATCTACGGACAATGGAGAACCATTCAGCGGTAACAAGCAATGAGCTACTAAACCACAAAAGAAGGTGGAGGAAACCGACATGCATATTGCCAAGGGGAAGAAGCTAGTGGGGCAAGGCTAAATATTGTATGTAGGCTTCCAACTACATGACATTCTGGAAAAGTCAAGACTACGAAACAGTCAAATTCAGGGGAAGGGAAGGAGGGATGAGGAGGCGGAGCACAGGGCATTTTGGGGGCAACAGTGAAACTACTGCTGTGTATATCGTAATGGTAGATACATGCACATCTGTCAAAACCCACCGGATGTACAAAAAATATGAACGATGCCTAATGCATTTATTTGGTAAAGAATAATATATCAACGTTGGCTCCTCCGTAATGACAAAGACACGACAGCGATGTAGGATGTTAAGAGTAGGAGAAACTTCAGGCAGTGAGGGTAGGGTAGGGAATAAACGAGATCTCTCTATACTTTCTGCTCCCCTTTTCTCCAAACCCCAAATGGCTCTAACCAAGAAATTCTATTAATTTAAAACAAAACAAAAGGAAAATGAGCTTGCTTCTTCTGGACCATGGCAGAGTAAGAAGATCTTTAAGGACTTGCAAGGACCTTCCTATAACTTCACGGCCCTTCGATCGAACACTGGAGAGGACCAGCATTAATCAGTAAGTGCATCTGTGGTGCCAGCCCCTAGGCTAGGGGTTTTCCTGCATGACCTCAGTGGAGCCTTCTGAGGGAAGCATCACGTGAGGCGACCAGGCTTAGAGAGATTAAGTAGTTTGCCCAAGGCCATAGAGCCAGGAAGGCCATGGTGACAGGGACCACTGCATGGGTCTTGGAAAGCAGTGCCATAGCAGGGTCAGTGACTGCCCTGTCCCCATCCCCAGGTTCCCCTGCTGGGCAAGGTACAGCTGGGATTTGGGGTTTCTTCCTGAGGTAGCTGGGAGCTCCTGAGTCAGAGTGAAAACACAAATCACTTATGAGGAAGGCCTACGGAGATGATCTGGCATTAATATTCTATAACACACTTGCAGTATTTGCAAGATCCTTTATGATCCTCTCAGGATATTTTTATAACGCTTACCGGTAACAGCCCCTGAAAGGTAACACCCGCGGTGCTCAATTTACCCATGCCACAATCATATTCTTTTCTTTACTTCTGCTCTTACATTTAAAAAAAAAAAAAAAGTTTCAGAGCATCCATATTCCCTTTGCTAATTTTGAGAGAGAAGGAAAACCTGCAGAATCAAAAGCTCAAAGAGCTCACTTTAAAAGCACTTGACAACAGGAGAAAGTTTTATGTGATTACATTAAGAGCAGTGACAAATGCATGTAAAACACTTAACCATGGTCTGTGATGCAAAGAAAACCCATTTAGGTGTCATTCATCTTTTTCACATTAGTACAACGAGTACTCCCTGCTCTAACTTCTCCTCAGACAACACTGGGATTGCAGTGCTGTGTTTTCCAGAAACCAGCTTCCTCAGTTTTATTTGCAGCGCCCTTTCACAGAAATGGTGAAGACTCTGAAACCCCAAATATAAGACAAAATCTTTTTTTTTCCGCTCTCCAAGTCCATCTCTCTCTAAAAAGCAAACAAACAAACAAAACAAAAAACAAAACAAAAAAAAACACAAAAAGCAAAAAACCAAACATAGGGAAACACTTTCTCATCGAAGGGACCTAATTCTTATTTACCAATTGGTTATCTCTAGGACCTTTCCTCCAAAGGAAATAAATGATGCAAATTAAACTCTAAGTCTTTACCAGGTGTTTCCAAACGGAGAATTTTGAACAAAAGGGAAATAAGGGAGAGAAAAGAAATGAGTGATGGGGTGTGGAGAAAGGGGGTGAGGGAGGGAGGAGCCAAACGAAGGAGGGACAGAGGGGGTGAGAAATGGTTGCTCTGAACCTGCTTCCCACGTGCCCTGAATCCGGCTTCTTCCCGTCACTTGTAGGGCATTAAAACTTCAAGAAACTTGAACGATTGTCACCTGCTCCCCCAGCCACGCACACATGTGCGTGCACGCACACACACCCACGCGTGCACACACGCTCACATCTTACAGATGAGAGAAACTATACGATATGGTGGAGAAAATGTTCTTACTGATGTTCAGGAGACCTGCATTTCACTAGCTAACGATCTTGGCAGGACCCTCGATTGCTCCCTCCTTTCATTTCGATACTAGAGTAGGAGTTGGGCTTGAAAATTCCGTTGTCCCTTTCATCTCTGGCTTATCTGAGGATCAGTCCTGGGGAAGTTACTTGTGCAAAGCCAGATAGCTAGTCAGCGGCAGGGCCAAGGTAGATCTAGGGTCCCTGAGGAAGCATTAGGGTTTTTATAGCTTCCTTTGGGTGGAGTGGTTTGTGAAGATGTTTATTCCGTGGGCTCTTGCCGGCACTCATCTTTCTGAGCTGCATTGTGTTTCTCTAAACCTCTTTACAGTTTTGCCGTCTGTTTACAAATTTTCCTTGGCAGGTCAAGTCAGCCTGTATAAGATATCCCAGCGCTGGAAGCCTGGCTCGTTTCTACTGTGAAAGTGAGAAGCATAGAAAAGAGCAGTGTGTTTACTAATGGGAGCAGGAAGACAGGTCTCACTAGAGCAGAACAGAAATCAGGCAGGTAAGTGCTTTGGAGGGCAGGGGTAGAGATTCAGACCCTCAGTCTCCCTGCCCCAACCTTATCTCATCCCCCATAGCTGTGCAGAGAGACTCTGGGACTCAGTGAACAGGAGATCCGATGTTGGCTGTCTCTCCTCTCTGCCCTCCAAATACGCATTTGAAGACTCCCAAAGGGATTTCTTGCAAACTTGAACTTCTGATGTGGAAGGAAAAGTTTCCAGATATTAAAAAAAAAAAAAAAATCACAACAAGCTCCAACATCACACAAAAGAAGAGAAAATACTTAGGTTTGAAACTTTGAAAGAATATTAAATAAGAGATAGGATTTTGGTTATGCCAGATATGAATGCCAGTACTATAGGAAAGAAACTCATAAAACATATCAAGCCCAGGCAAAAATAAAACAAGCAAAAATAGAATATCACTTGAACTATAGAAGGCCCATAAATTCAGCTCCAAAATTACAAGCCAACACACATACCATATTGTACAACCGAGCCTGAAAAGGGGGAAATTAGCAATAAACCAAAAAGCTTTTAAAAGTAACAGAATGAAGTAGAAGAAGAAAAAAAAAACCCACAAAGCTACAAAAGTCAGAATAAGTACTCTCTGGGAAGAAACAGCAACAAATTATGTGATTTTCCTTTTTAAAGATTTTGGATTGCGGAGTACATCTAAGACTGTGGATGAGTCAATATGGGTGGGTAGGTTCAGTGTGTTTGACAAATAAGTTTTGCTTCTCACCAGGACATTTGGATACTACATAAATAGAAACCTTCTTTTCATCTGGAGAAGCATAAGGAAGTGCTTTCTCAGAGTGAATATTTTCCTCAAATCACTTGGAAAAGAGAAAGAACATTTATTTCCATGTTTCTCATATCTAGCAAGCTCTATTGACCTTAGGGTGAACTCGAAAACATTGTTCTAGCGCAGGCTCTCTGTAAATTCCAAGCTTGCCTTTACCATCTGTCCCCGGTCTTCCAAACACCATCTCCCGCACTACCTCCCACACTTAAGAAGGCTGTTTTGTTCCTTGGAGGGTGGGGTAGAATCCCCTCTGGGGGCGGTGTCCCTCTGGTGTGTGCAGTTGGGCATGCGCGACCAGAGTCGAGGCCCTGGTGACTGGGGAGTGGATCTGTGATGGCTGAGCAGGCCTGGGCGGGGGGCAGTGGTGGCGGAGGAGAGGTGGGGGGCTCAGTGCTGGCGAGGACAGATGGGCCATTCCCCTTGGCAGCTACTTGTGAAAGAAGATGTTGAGACTATAGCTCCCACTTTCCGGAGCCTGAAGAGAACAGAAGACCCCACCCCCCACCCACCAGTGCACTGTTGATTATGTTGAACCCCTCTCCCCTTCCATCCCCACCTGGCATAGAAAGCAGTGCGTGGCATGGGCTCCCGGACTGCCGAGACGCCACCGTCTGTTGCCAAGGCCCAAAGTTGGTCGTGCCGGAGGAGGTGGGCTGTGTTTTCAGGAGATGAAACTTTACTCTCCAGTTGCTACCGCTTCTTACCTGCAGCATTTAGAGCCCTTTGAAATTTAAAATTCAAATTTGCCATTCGCTGCTGGTGTTATTAGACTTATTTATTTCAAAAAGGGAGGGAGGCAGGACGGCTCTAAATGCGCCCTTGAGAACGAAAGGAATTGTCTGAAGGAAACAGATCAGGTGCTTGTGTTTCTCAATTTATTTGTTTCTCTGCTACTATTCTTTTTGCGTTTCTCTTATTTAGTCTCTGACCCACAGTTGGATCTAGAATCCAGATCAGTATCCTTAGAAGGAAACTGAATAATTAAAGGTCATTCAATATACTGTCATTCTTTTATATAACCTCCAAGGGAAAGGCACTCAGGGCTAACAATGCTGTATGGTTCAATCCTGTAAAAGTAGAATTATCATTGTAATCCTAGAATGCCATGCTTTCTACTCAGCCTAGGTCCCCATGCTCATTCTTAAATAGTTGCCTTTATGTTTATTTGCCAGGGTATGTAATAGAGTGAACGTTCTAAGGCGTTTCATTTCTTCAAAGAGCCGATGTTTGAAAATCTCAAATATCTGTACTTAATTGCCAAATGTATATAGAACTGGCAAATATACATACGTGTTTTACTGCCAAATATGTGTGTGTGTGTGTGTATGTGATTATGAGATGCATTTTTTTTTCTTTACGACACGTTCTGCTTTCAAAAAACCCACTTCTTCTCTTAGATCCAATCCAGTCCAATGAGATACGTTAGAATTGAGTTGTTATTCACCTTTTAAGTATAGAAATTCCATGAATATTGATGATTCACTTACATGCCTCTTTCTCCTGCTGAGGAATGTCTGGTTGGACAGGGCAAGAGGTGTCCACTTTTGGGCAGGGAGCATAAGCTGAATGAAGGAGAAGTTAGGATTTAAGCTGTCTTAACAAGACTAGATCCCATAACTCTGTGTTTGGCCATGTACAGTAGAAATGTTCTGATTTTATGTTAGCTGTCGCTTTCTGTCTGGAGGGATCCCAACATTTTTCACAAGATGCTACTCACAGTAAATTAAATATTTGTATCACAAACTTAAGAGCTTCTGGAACACTGAAAAGCCTCTGTGCTCCAAGAGACTTACTCAGGAACTTGGACCCCCTCTGACCCTGCGTGGCTGCCCAGGGACTGTGAGCACCAGAATCCAGACCCTAATTCAGCAGCCCTGGCTAAGCCCATTGCAAAGCAGGTAAGATTTGTCTTTCTTCCCATCTTGATCATTTTTATTCAACACTTTAGGTATTGAATAAATCAATTAAAAAAAAAAGACACTGTCACTGAAGTTTTTAAATAAAGTCCCACGTGTGATGATCAGAGCGATTCAAAGTATGAAACACAAATCTGGTAGTTTCCTATATGGAGTTTTGTATATTTGTTTTAAAAAAAAGTATTAAAAAGAGGGGCGCCTGGGTGGGTTAAAGCCTCTGCCTTCGGCTCAGGTCATGATCTCAGGGTCCTGGGATCGAGCCCCACATCAGGCTCTCTGCTCAGCGGGGAGCCTGCTTCCTCCTCTCTCTCTCTCTGCCTGCCTCTCTGCCTACTAGTGATCTCTGTCTGTCAAATAAATAAATAAAATATTTAAAAAAATAAAAAATAAATTAAAAAAGTATTAAAAAGAAAAGCAGATTATTTTTCATCTTTACCTCCAACTACTTCGTGTTCCGGCTGTCCTGTGCATCTTAGCTGGGCTTACCACCATTCAGAAATCATCCTTTTCTTGGCCCCAGTTAAAACTCCCATTCTCTGATAATTAAAGAAATTCACATTAAGATTAGAATAAAGTTTAGCTCCATCCATTTAAAAGAGTCTGTGACCATAAATCAATCTTTAATTATCGGAACACACAGGGTAGCAGCAGGCATTCTTAATTTCCTCATAAGCTCTCTGGCACTCTCTTTACCCATTTATCTCATTTTTCAGAGAGTGGAGAATATGGAAGCCATTTTTCTGTGCCGGAGAATCTCATGAGCTTCCCTCTCCTTTCTTTCTGGAATTCCTCTGTTTCTCCCTGGCTTCAGGAAGAAAAGAGTCACCAATTTGTGAGAGTGTGTGTTGGGCACAGGTCGCTGAATTCTCAAAACCCAGGTCTTCAGAGATCTTGAGTCTGAGGGAGTGATGGTTTTCTTTTATCCCTTATTAAATTGTCTTGAGAGAATCACTGTTGGGTTCAAAATACCAAAATGTCTGAAGGCTCAGCAACATGTTCAAAAATGGAGACAGAGATCATAGTTTCATGGAGATGGACTGGTTCGCCTCCCGCTTACGGCCGCTGCTTGGTTGCTCGCCGGCAGCGTGGCAGGGTGCTGAGGGTAGCTGGCCAGGCTATTAGTAAAAAGGGCATTTGGAGTAAGAAAGACGTGAGTTTAAATCCTGATTGGGCCACTTTCCAGAAGGGTGATCTTGCATTGATTACTGAAGCTCTCTGCATTGTCTCTGTTTCCTCGTCTATAAAATGGGCTATTAATCCCAGCTCAAGAGGTTGATGGGCCAGCGAAATGAGATGTGAAGTTTGCTGAGCACGTAGAATCCCATCTTGAAGAACTGGTCTGAAATTAAACAGATGGCATGAAATTGTAGTTTCGCTAAGACATTCCTCAGGCTTCCACCCTGCCCCCTGATTTGGGATTCTGATTTAGGGGCATCCAGAGGTAATTATTTCTGTTGGGGGTAGGGAAGAGAGAAGGTAGGACTTGTCTCCACATTTAGTCTGACCCCAAATCTGGCATAGGAAGCCAGGCTTCCCCAGGAATCCAGAAATCCCTGCCAGGCTAGTTCTGCCCTCCCAGAGAGCTGCTGTCACAGAAGCAAAGCTGGAGGGTCACCTTTGGGGATACCTCTTGTCCATTCTTGTTGGGACCCACTCTCCAGTCCTGATGCACAGTAGAAATTTATATGGAACTTTCAAAAACGCTAATAACAAGGCTCTCACCCCAGAGATTCTGATTTAAATGGTCTGGGTTAGGCCCTGAGCAACAGTATTTTTTTTTTTAAACTGCCTCAAGTGATCCTAGTGTGTCTCCAGATCTGAGAACCGCTGTTCCAGATAGTGCGGATCTAAGTGATTGGGAGATGTTAGGGAGCTCGAGGTTGCAGCAGGAGGTGTCCGATCATTTGATACTGGAACACCCTCCCTCTCTCTGGTGCTTCGGTCATGAGGCCAGAGCAAGAGAGAAGGAAGTGGGGGTAAAATCAGCTCCACCTGGAGCAAATTCTGGGCAACATCTACTTGTCTGCTGGTAGGTTCCCATTTTCTGAGTAGCTGTTGAATAACAGAGCACTGCAGATTTTTTTTTATTTTTTTATTTTTTTATTTTTTTACAACATAACTCCAGAAGCCTCATTTAAGCAGATATCATTATGGACTTTTAAATCTCCTGCCTACATTTAGTTCCTTTATTTCTGAATTAAGAAGTACTTAAAATGTAATGACTTACTTGAATTGCTTGTTCTCTAATGGTGGCTACAGAGCTGCGCTCTTAAACCACTGCACACGGAGGATATTTTGATCAAGTCAGAAAGAGCAACAGGAAAGCATTCGAATTATGGGAACAGAACCAAGGTGTCTTGATTTCCAGTCCTCCCTGTCAATTACACTACATAATTAAACTCAGAGAGGGCTAGTCCTCTCCTTGAAATAGTGAAATGTACGTGTCTTTTTTCTTTCTTTTACTGACGTATATCTCCAACCAGCCATAATGACCGCATTTCTTCTCTGCCTCATCTGTTGAAAACCTTTCTCACCCAATGAAATCCAATTTCTACTTTAATTCTTGTTTATTTACACACCCTAATCAACTGAATATCCTTTTGCTAGATACCATGGCTCCTCTAGGCGGGTAGATACCCACTCTCTTCTCCAATGAACAAAGCCTCAAACTGAGAAAATAGTAATCTTAAGCATCTTCAGGCCTTATTTTTATTTACTCTGTAACTGTTAAATAACTAGAAGCCACCTTAAGGACTATATAAAAACTAAAATTTAATGCAAAAATGAGTGTTTCTGACTTAGATATCTGCACAAGGAGGGAATTCATTTAACTACCTGATCCCAATCGAAGGGCTTCACTGTCCTTACACCACCCACCCTTGTCTCCAAAAGATATTAATATCAATTGTCAGGGAGAAAATTTATAACATGGAGTTCTGCTATAACCAGGATGGATTTAATTACCTTTAGTTAATTTGGGCAGGAGAGCATAAGGGTAGTCATGAAAATAAGCTCCTACTAAATCAGGATCTGTCTCTAATCCTAATGACAGTAGGGCTAAAAAAAAAGAAGAACTTTTTACAATTATCATATGATCGCTCTGATATGAGGAATTTGAGAGACAGGGAGGAGGGTCATGGGGGTTAGGGAGGGTAAAAATGAAACAAGATGGGATCGGGAGGGAGACAAACCATAAAAGACTCTTAATCTCACGAAACAAGCAGAGGGTTGCTGGAGGGTGGGAGGGTAGGGTCAGTGTGGCTGGGTAATGGACATTGGGGAGGATATGTGCTATGGTGAGTGCTGTGAAATGTGTAAGCCTGATGATTGGCAGACCTGTACCCCTGGGGCAAATAATACATTATATGTTAATTTAAAAAATAAAAAAAAGAAGGAGAAGAGAAGAAGAATTTTTTAACATCTAACTTGCAGATGGTGACGGTCACAGGAGCCGTGGGTGATATTTCCATAGAGGATAAGATTGCAGAAGGCAAGCTCTCACGGTTAATTACTGGTTCACTGTGCACAGTGGATTCCTTCATTCCACAAATATATATTGAGTGCTAGTCACTTACTAGACACATACGGTGCATTGATTAGAGGCGTAATGTTGCGTTAGGCAGGCGTGGTGACTCTGTTAAGTAGATCGGCAGGGCCTGATCTACTTAGTGTACCCTGAATTTAAAATGATCTCTGCATCCAAGGTCCCAGGGAAGCCTTATAAATCATTTATGAGTTTCTTGGAAAATTGTCTATTTATTTCTGATTTCAACTTTCTTTGTACGGTGCTGGGCTCCACAAACTTAAAATTCATTACAATTTCTATCTCTAGTCACTTCACTGATCTATGTCCTTGATTTTGTGTTCTCCTCTTATACTTGCTAGAGACTCGTCGATATGCTGTAGCATTTATCAAGATAAAAATTAGCTCCATAGGGGTGCCTGGGTGGCTCAGTGGGTTAAGCCTCTGCCTTCGGCTAAGGTCATGAACTCAGGGTCCTGGGATCGAGCCCAGCATCGGGCTCTCTGCTCAGCAGGGAGCCTGCTTCCCCCTCTCTCTCTGCCTGCCTCTCTGCCTACTTGTGATCTCTGTCAAATAAATAAATAAAATCTTTTTAAAAAATTAGCTCCACATACAGATTATTGTTCTGTACCGTAAACATATAAGGTGAAAAAAACATATATAAGTGAAAAAACAAGTCGCAGAACGGTAGGTACAGTGTAATGGGGAGGTTCGAGGGACTGAAGAAGAAAGTCAGCTTTATTCCCACCTTCTGTACCATTTACACTCTTTATGGCGATTAACTTTAATGATTTAACTTTAGTGAAAATAGCTGTCTTAAATGAATGAGGAAATCCAGATGACATGAAACAGTGCTCACCCAGCCCACTGCGAGGAAGCCCAGCCTTGTCGGCCCTGTGGGCTTCGGCTTCAGGTCCACTGAACTCAGTTGTGCTGTTGGCAGTTGGCAGTGTGTCATCGGGGTGGACTGCCAGAGCGCTTAGGAGAAGTCACTTGATCGACTTGTCCTTGGCACAATGGCCCTTCTGAAAATAGATAGACTCAAATGAAATGAGTTATGCTTAAAACTTCTCCCAAACGTTCAGTTCTCTGAGTGCATGTTGTATTTGGAAAAAAAAAAAAAAACAGGTTTTAAACTGTGGAATTGTTTTGTGTTAAAGTGAAAATCTCCACCTGATTTACAGTATTTAGTTTGGAGATATGTCTTCGTAGGATCCGGAGTGCCCTTCTGGCCTGGCTTGCCCTCGCCGTGGCCCATTTAGGGATTTCCAAGCACTTGGGGCATGTGCCAAAGCAGGAAGGAGTCCTGTGTCTGGAAGTGGGGGAAAAAGAGCAGGTAGACAAATTTGCTACCGCAAATAACACACATCACAAAACTAGGAAAAGTCTTTTTGCAGCAAATGTGACATAAGCAAGGTTAGCCTTTTTATAATAAGATGAACTTTGCTAAATGTATTCAACATCCGTGAAGATAAATAGGCAAAGGCTATAAATCAGCAGTTCTCCAATGAGGAAATATGGTTTATTCATTCATTAATTTGATAGAGTTTTGTTTGGGTCCTTGAGGTATTTGTCACATATTATTTGTCACGCGGTCCCTCGGGGAGACTAATAAATGTTCCAAACAAGGAGAAGAGGCCCTCACCTCCTACATGTTAGGAGGCTCCATCAATATTGTGGGTCTTGTGACCACAGAGAGCATCCCTTTAAGGCAAATGGACTTTCTAGAATCACAGCTGGTACTTCCCTACCACAGAGGAGTACTGTGTACTGCGCTTACGAAGTCTGTAGCTTTCAGAGAGCTAAACGTGCTGTAATTGCCCACAAGAAACACCAAGTCATACCCGGTGGCATTCTTCAGCCTCTGGGCCTCGTTTCCAGCATGTACCGTTCCCTCTGGGCCTCGCGGACTTGGCTGTGTCCTCCTCACCTTCCTCTGGCTGGTAATTATGCAGTAATTTAGGACCAAGAGATTAAGGACATAATTTAGGATAAGAGTAAAGTGGAAGCAATAGGGACAGAGTGAGTAGATAAATGCATAAACTACTTCAGAGACTCTCTTGACAGAACTTGACGGTTTACCGGATGGGGGCTGTGGGTGCACAAAGGGAGGGGTGACAATGGATGGCACCCAGGTTTTTGGTGTCAGCACCTGGGAGATGATAGTACCAGTAACCAAAACAGAAAAGTTACAGGAAGAAGCGTATGAGAAGGAGACGAATTCAGTTCTGAACATGTTGAGTCTGAGGTATCTGTGAGATACCAGCAAAGAGATGTCGCTTAAGGTTTGGTTATACTCATCTGGAGTGAAACAGGCAGATCTGGCCTGGAGATACATACGTAGTTGTCATCAGCATAAAGATGGGCATCAAGCCATCCATGGGTGTGGATGAGATTGCTTAAGGCGTGTTTGTAGTATGAGATGATAAGTGGGCCCAGGCTAGAGTCCTGAGTAACCCCAATTATTTAGGGATGGGTCAAGAAGGAAAGAGATAATAAAATAGCAAGAGAAAGAGAAGGAAAATTGGGAGTGTGCCTTTGTTCATACTGACCCCTTTCCCTGGAGTAGTAAAATATAGCTAATCCTTCAAGACATCTCAAATGTCTCTTTAATGAAGCAAAACTTTCTTGATTCGCTCTCTACTTCCCCAAGTGGCATAAAAGCTCTGCTCTTCTCTCTGCTTCTATAGCACTTAAAAAAATGCAAAAGTGTGAACATAACCACTGAGGACACCGCCAGCCACTATCCCCACAATTTCCTGAGCTAAGATCCCGGAAGAATATGACAGGTGGTTCGAATTCATCTGTGTCTCCTAACACCAAGCAGCGCCTATGAAATGCTCAATAAGTATTGAATTAATTTTATTTGCCAGGCATTGAAAAGTTTGTACCTCATTCTGACAAATGTTTTAGCCCTCTGGGACACGTTATTCATAAAAAATATCCACAAGTTTTGAAGAACTCTTGATAACAAAATCTATTTCTTATATGGCTTTAGAAGTTAATCTAGTTTGTTGTTATTCATACCACACCTACTTCCAAAAAGGATTTGAGATAGCTTGCAATGACTCATATGAAAAATTGCATCTTTAAGAAAAACAGCACAAAAGCATCGTGCAATGGAAAAGGGCGGTAACATTACCTGATTAAGTGAGGCCATGGAAAAGTTGCAGTGATTGAGAGTAAGATAGAATTTTGCACTTCTTAGGAGACAAGGTGATACATTCTCATTTTCTGAACAGCCCTGGGATTTTTGTGGGACTTTGTGTAGGTGGAGGATAGCACATGGATGGGTACATTACTCAGACCAGCTAAAACTCTGCTGGGCTTAATTATATCCTTTAACTATTTATTTGCAATGTTGTGCATAATAAATATGCTTATAAGTAGTCTGTGAATTAGAACAACAGCAGCAGCAAAACAAAATAGAACAAAATAAAACCCTAACAATTGTCTCTCTTGCAGAAAAATTAAACAGGCCTTCTGTCCCGCGGAAGAGGATTCTTTTTTAAGGTAAAAACATTTTAAGCTATCTCATAATTGTTCTTTTAGAATGTGTTGCTTGAGAACATATGACCAAAAAATTCCATAAATTTATAACCCTGAAATATTTTTTCTGTTTATTAAGGCATAATAGTATCTTAATGTGTTATAAGAGATGGCACAAATATTCGCCCAACATTGGGTGTATAGTATGGAGACATTGCTCGGTGAACGCATAGGTTTGAAATGCTTTTACAGTGATTCCAAGAGTCTTCTCATCAGACATTGGGAACCATCATCTAGGTTAGCAGTTTTCCAATTATTATTCTAAGTGTTTATTTAGTTGTAATTGGCAGTGTAGCTCTTTGTCCAAAGGACTCCTATTCTGAAGATAAACAAATCACGGCTCTGGTTAAGATTGGAATTGGAGTCAACCTGATTGAGGTCCAGAAAGGAATTTATCAAAAAATCTGTTTTCAACCCACCGAAATTATATTAAAGAGAAAATATTATTAAATATCTCCAACTTTCCTACATGATGATGAGTAGCTTGGCATTTAATTTAGCTTCAGCACCTTCATTTAAATATCTGTGGCTTTAAAATAGACACTGCCTTTATTTTTACATAACCCAAATTACCAGTGTTTCCTGAGAATTGCCCTAAGGTCCTAGAAAATTCTTTAGGTGCTAAGTTAATCAAACATATGGACTTGAAGAAGAAAATGACACTTCATTCTACAAAATCAGATGGAATTCAGATTTTCAAACTTCTGCCAAAAGCAAGGGAGCTCTGAGGTAAATTCTTTCTCTAAGTTTTTAAGGTTCACCTGCTGCTACTACATCACAAGGTAAGCACTGTAATTTTATTCTGTGACAGGATTTCCCTCTTCTCGATATTGCTAGAGTTCGAAAGAGCTGATTTTGACTCGTAATTTCTTGAGAGCACCTTCATTTATTAATTTTGGTAGAATGCAAAGAATTTGAGAATCTCTCTTGGTATGTGTATGTGTTTTAAAGATCTATTTGTATATTTTAGAGTGAGAGAGAGCTGGGGAGAGGGGGAGAGGGAGAGGGGAGAGAATCTCAAGCGGACTCGCGCTGAACACGGAGCCTGAGGCAGGGCTCGATCTCACAACTCTGAGATCAGGACCCTGAGATCAGGACCTTAGCCGAAACCAAGAGTCAGGCACCTAACCAAGCAGGCCACCAGGCTCCCCTCTCTTGATGTGTTTAAACATATACACATACACCCCCTCAAATCACATACACCCCCTTCCTTCACCAGCCAGCACTTCCGAATCAGCACTCAGTGTCACTGGGGCCTGTCCCACATCATGGACCTGCTCTGTGATTTGGCACAGATACTGGACCCTGAGAACTTGCTACCACTCAAGCTCCTTGAGGCAGAGAGAGTTTCCTGTGGAGCTTATATTTCCAGCAGCATTTAACATAGTCTGAGTTTGAAGAATTTAATTCAATTAAATCTAAATCCCCATCCTAGTATACAGGAGGATAGGCGCCTTCTTGCCGTCCTCACCCTTCTGATCCCATGCTCCCATCTCTCCTCCTCAGCCATACCTCTACACATCCTCCCTCCACCCCCGCCCTATGCCATCATCATCATGAACTTCCTTTCGTTCCCAGCATGCTTCTCCCTAGTCTTGCCTTTGGCCTTATGCACATTGTCTTCCCTTCGACGGGAATATCCTTCTCCATCTTTTCCCTAGATGGGTCACACTCACTTTTTAGGTCCATTATTTTGCTGCTTCTCTGGGAATTCTTTATAACTCTCCAAGTCTGATTAAATAGCCTCCAAAACTTGCTCCCATAACACATTATGATACCATAGCCTCATGACACTGTTGTCACGGAAGTAACCCCATTAGATTAGAAACTTGAGGAGGGGAAGGAGGGTTTGCTACTCTATTTCCCCACATATCCTCAGGACCTTGGCACAATGACTGAGAGTTAGTAAGGGCTCAATAAATATTAGATGGATAAACAAGTGAATGAATAAGCAAATGGAATGACCAGGAACCCTTTTTCAAACGTCCTTTCTCTCAGAATCTCTTCAGCAACTACGACATCGGTGTTGGCACAGTGGCATTCGGTAAAGTTCTGTTAGTTTGTTTACTAAAAATACTGCTGAAATTGCTCATGAAGCTGGAAGTGCAATTGGATGAAATCTTGAAGCCATGTTCACAGCATTCTTCTGTGTAGACAAGGATGGAACCTGGGCTCCTTGCCTTTGGCTGAAGGATGTCAGCTTAGCCTTTCTCCGGCATTCCTACTTTGTCAGTTCGTACGCCACTGGATAGGCGGATGTGTTCTCTTTATTTTCATTCTTTCAGCCAGTATTGATGGAGGGTCTCTTCCAAAAAAAAAAAAAAAAGTGTGATTTGGGAGCCACTCAAGAACCAAAATTCCACTGAAGTATGCCATCATCTCAACAATCATGAGCCAGCAAATGTCAGGCAGAGAATGGGTAAAGGGAAAAGCCTTACCAACCATTCTGAGAATGCTTTGTAAGTTATACATATGTATTGGCAAAATGCTTTGATCGAGTCTCAATATGCGCCTTTCCTCATAGTAAGGGATCCATCTTCTCTTAAAAAACAGATTAAGGCACACTTTAGAGCCATCTGGAAGAAGATGCTGGCTGATTAGGGTTCAGTCTCTCTCCTTACGGAACAGCTTACACAAAATTACACTGAATAGAGTTTCAGAATCAAGCTGCTTCTCCCTTTTCCTTTTACAATATGTACTTTACAGAATGCACAGTGATCTCCAAAGACATTTTTGTCTTTTATTTCCTGGTCTCTTTCTGACAGAAATTCTTTTCTTTGCAGAGAAATAAGGCTTTTCTTTCAGTGTCTCTATTCCCTTGATGACATGAAGTGTTCAATCACAACCAATTTACAGATAATGTTGTGCGAGTTCCTTGTGTGTGTTCGTCAGTTTCGTCACCTGTGCCAGATTGTCAAAGGCATGCCCTAGATAACGTCGGTACTTCAGTCAACAAGTTTCATCATGCTTCTTGATGGGAATGTAGACATTTTCCTCTCAGCTTGTTTTCTTTTCTGTGCTTTTGTGGGTGACCGAGTCAGGTGTTCTTTGCCTGGCCACTGCCTCTTTGCTCTGCCGTCCTTCTCGCTGGAGAGCTAACCAGGTTGTTAGCGATTTGTCAATCAAACTCATGAATAAGGTGTCACGTTAATTCCCCGAGTCGAGATAGGTCTTCAGGTGGGAGATGCAGAAGAGATGAGGGCAAAGCAAACCTTAGGCTATCAGGTCAGAAAAGTGTCATTCATTCAACGGGTCTCTCCTGATTTTATCAGGGGCCTTCAGCTGACCTGAAGCTCTTTGGGAAGTTCCCGCTTTCCTTCCCCTAAAGGAAAGGAAAAAATCCAAGCGATAGGAAATGCCACAAAGACTCAGGCCATCCCATTTTTTTCAGCATCATTTGGGTAAAGCAGCTTGATGGTTTTACTTGACAGTGCAGGTTGGGACTAATTTTGATTTGGGTTTGTGGGGAGGGACAGGCAGAAGGGAAGAGCTTAGCGCAAGTTTTGATGATCTCATCAATATTAGTGACCTAAATCACCTTGCTAAAAATACAGTGCAAGTGAAGAAGCCAGGGAGCTACAGACTACAGATTCCTAACCTGCAGATCTTGATCTGTATGTTTATGCAGCCAGAGTCCTGTCTTCTCTCTTAGTCTCTCTTCTCTCCCTCCGTCAGCTGACAACTGTAGCAGAAAAGCTGGCATGGCCCCTAGCTCCACGATCAGCTAACGACCAGTCAGTGGGAAGCAGCTATGAGTAGGGCAAGAGTCGAAGGGGAAAATACTGAGTTCTGTAGTCTCTATGCAGGGCTGACTTTACCAGCATGTGACCATAGGCTGTCCCTTAAAAGATTCCTGTGCTTGCTTTAATACTCTGCTGTTGCCTTCTTAAAATTCTTGATACTTTCTGAAGAAGGGACCTCTTTTTATCATTTTGTGCTGAGCTCACAAAATTATGTCGTCAGTTCTTTCTTTAAGGTGTATGGTCGAGACATAAAAAACAAAACAAAACAAAACAAAACAAAGCAAAACAAAAAAAGTGCAGAGAAGTGCGTATGTCATGCGTGAAAAAAACAGCTCTATGTACTACTTTAAATGGCTGCCACAACCCTCACGTATGGATTGAGAGACAATTTTGAGGGTAGTTAAGAGTAAAGACTCTGTAGCTAGATTGCCTGGGTTTGAAACTTACCCGGGAAAGTTACCATACCTTGTGGCGCCTCAGCATCTTCATCTGTAAAATGAGCTGAAGAAAGTGTCTATCTCATAGGATTGCTGTAAGACTGAGTGATTTAACAAATAGAAAGTCCTTAGAGCACAGTCTGACCCTTAGGAATGCTAGATTATCTATTGTGTTGTTATTATTAATTTAGGTTATGCTATTTTTATTCATTGGGTTATGTTTGCAAGGCTATATAATAAACTAATAAAAATGGTTCCCTTTAAAGAAGGGGACTAGAGAACAGGCATGGGGCAGAAGTAGATTTTGTAAGACTCCAACTTAAGGACCCTTTTAGGAAAAACAATAGATATTATAAATAAAAATAAGGCAAACATTTATTTTTTTAAAAAGTTGTATTTACTTATTTCAGAAAGAGAAAGAGAGAGGAGGGGGAGGGGCAGAGGGAGAGACTCCTCAAGCAGACTCCCTGCTGAGTGCCGAGCCTGGCGTGGGGCTCCATCCCTGGCCCCTGAGATTGTGAATGGAGCCCAAATCAACAGTCAGCCCCTTAATCGACTGAGCCACTGAGGCAAACATTTATTTCGAAAGAAAACATTTTTAATGCTGAATAACACCAAAAGTGTAGAAAAAATAAAATAACAAGTTTAATAATTGACTAACCAACCCCTAAAACATTTCCCTCGTATTTTTGCTATATAATCTTTGCCTCATCATGTGACAATTTTATGGTATTTTCTATGAGAAAAGGAAGATATTTCTATTTCTTGTGAGAATAGAAAGATAATTGAGTTTTTTCTGTCTGTATATATTTTAATCATTGTTACTGAGGTATAATTAATGTTCCATAAAATTTATCATCATGAGTGCACAGTTGGAGATTTTTAAAATAAATTTATAGAGTTGTACAACATGCTTTAGATCGTTTCCATTAATGCAAAAAGTTTTCTTACGTCCATTTGCACTTGTTTGTTAAATTTCTTCTTTAGTGTTTTGATGCTATGTGAATGGAACTGTTTTCCTAATTTTATTTTCTGATCATTTGTTGCTAGTATTTCATACAATTGATATTTTGTTTATTGGTATTGTATCTTGCAACTTTGCTAAATTTGCTTCTCATAGTAGTTTTAAGAGATATATTTCTTATGATTTTCTACATATGGGACCATGTCATCTGCCACTAGTTTTACTTTCTCATTTCCAATTTACATCCCTTTAATTTTTTATTCCTGCATTATTGCATTGGCTAGAATCTCCTATAAAATGTTGATTAGAAATTGTGAGAGTGAATATTCTTACTTGTTCCTTTTCTGTGGGGGAAAGGACGCAATATTTTACCACTAAGTGTGATTTATTTTTATTTTTTAATAATTTTTATTATGTTATGTTAGTCACCATACATACATAAAAACACATCTTTCCTGTTTTCCAAATGAATTTGAGTCGTACAGGTATCATTTCTTTCTTAGATATTTAAGAAGATTCACCAGTGAAGCCGTCTGGACTTGGTCTTTTCTTTGAGGAAAAATGCTTAGTTACTAATTCAATTTTTCAGTTTCTTATAGGTCTAGTCAGATATTCCATTCTTGGAGAGATGTATAAAACATCTGCGATGTACACACAGTTTGTATTCACGGGTTTCAGAACTGCTAACCTTTTGTGATTAACACAGTGAGGAATTCTTCCAAGTACCGTGCACTAAGCAGTTGTGCCACTGGAAATACTACAAACTGAAGAATTCTAGTAAAGTTTCTCTTGTGCAATTCCCATCAAAAAAAGGGGGGGAAGCCCGTGGAACATTTATAATTGCATACACTATATAACTGGGTATATTCCTGACCAGAGACAACTTCTGTTTTGCCTAGACGTCAGTGAGAACGGAAACTTCTTTTTATAATTTTACTTGCCTGCTCTAAGAATTTGCTAGATTCTGGTTCCATAGAATTCATGACCGGTTTCACTTCCGCTCTGCATAGCCCTCCAGTGCCGAGGGCTTGCTGTTCTGGTGCATCTTCATATTATATGAGATCTGGTTCTCTGGTCTGGATACCTTTGTATCATGATGCCGGGTTGACTAGAGAAATGGGCAGTAGGATTATTTGTTGAAGTCACCTTTACTTTGAGACTGTTAGCAATACTGTAACTCTATGCAGAAGCTATTGTCGACCACATAAAAAATATCATTCTAAGCCCAGGCTGAGAGTACCCCAAGTCTGTTCCCCCCTTGGCTGGAATCCTAAAATGCCTGTGGCCACTCCAGTGCACACAAAGAAAGAAATGAAATCATTTTCTATACCAACTCAGATGAAATTATCTAACTTTTGCAAACATAAAGATTCTGCGAACGTATTTCTAGGTCCATCTTAGAGTCATGGAAGGGGTCCATGCAAATGCAGAGCTCCGGGGGTGCCTGGGTGGCTCAGTGGGTTAAAGCCTCTGCCTTTGGCTCAGGTCATGATCTCAGGGTCCTGAGATCGGACTCTCTGCTCAGCAGGGAGCCTGCTTCCCCCTCTCTCTCTGCCTGCCTCTCTGCCTACTTGTGATCTCTCTCTCTGTCAAATAAATAAATAAAATCTTTTAAAAAAAATGCAGAGCTCGGAAGCTCTCTTTATGGATTTCATGGTAAATGGTAAATCAACTTCAACCTTTGGGTAGAAGAAACACTGACTCCAAAAAGTACTGGGTTTCAAACCTTCCTCTTGGCATCTAATAAGGTGTGTAACTGATTTATTGAATGAAACTTCTGGACTTTAATTTTCTCATGTGTAATAAAATGAGCAACAGGGGCGCCTGGGTGGCTCAGTGGGTTAAAGCCTCTGCCTTTGGCTTGGGTCATGGTCCCAGGGTCCTGGGATCGAGCCCCGCATCAGGGTCTCTGCTGGGCAGGGGGCCTGCTTCCCCCTCCCCCTCTGCCTGCCCCTCTACCTACTCGTGATCTCTCTCTCTCTCTCTGTGTCAAATAAATAAAAAATCTTTTACAAAATAATAAATAAATAAATAAAGTGAACAACAGTAGAATTGTTGACATTTATTCACTACTTCCCACATGCTATGCACTTCAAGTACATTATCTCAATTTTTACAAACTTTTCAAATAGGCTTTGTTAAAATACCTATTTTACAATGAAGGAAACTGGGTAACTTTCCTGAAACTTACTAGTGATTACCTCATATCATTGTTCTGCGCAGTTTATGTGAAAATAAATAATAAAGGTGACTTGTACCTGAAACACTATACCAGTCCTTATCAGGAGAGCCCTTCTAAGTGCCAGAAATTCACCAACTCACCTGTAAGTCAGGGGAGCATTAAACACCCAGTCAGACCAAGGGAACTCAGGTCCTGGTGTGTCTCCAGGTGACCACAACAGCTCATCAAGCTACAATACCAGCGGGCAGGATGACGGACAATGGCATACAGCAGAGTGCAGTGGTTTTCAAACTTTACTCGGCATATGAATCATGAAGAGGGAATTGTGCTTTTCGAAATAAAGATTTCTGGGACTTATTTCCAGAAATTCTTGATTCAGTCAGTTCAGGACCGGGCTTCAGGATCTGTACTTTCATTGAGTGTTCCGGGTGATTTTGATATATGCGTTTTTGGGTGATGGATTTAGCACAGAGAAATTGGCTTCTTGGGGAGGAAGCTACTAGCCAACTTGGTGTTATTATTATTTTTTTCTGTCATTATATCCCAACCTCCAAAAGAGAGAATGAAAGAAAAATTTGCTTATCCTACCTATTTGTTAATGTTTCTAGAACTTTAATCCTTCTGGGAGGTGATCTTGCATTGTTACATATGATTCATATTTGAGTGAGTTTTCTTGGGAGGGCAGGTTTTGAGAGGAATAGAGTTTGAGGACAGTAGATTCTTCAGTTGATGAGAGCTTTTCAAGGAAAGGAAGGGCATGCAACTGGGAGGACAAAGTAGCCAGTGACTTCGTTTTACCTTTACAGAGTAATGCCGGGCAGGGCCAGAGAGTCACTTGTTACTGTGTGGAACAACTGTGGGTTAACCATGGTGGCAATTCTAACAGCTTGGAATCCAGCTAAAAGAATAGGAAGATCTGAAGTTTAGGATTGATTTTTCAAGTCAGAGCCTAAAAAGAGGCTGAAGTCCCTCTTATATGGGGGACTATACGTCAGATTCCCCCAGATTAGGGATACTGATATTTTCTGTCAAACTTGTGTGTGACCAGAGATTACTGAGGTACCTTGAGATGTAAATAAAATTTATTTGGAGTGTATCTCAGGTGAACTGGGAGCCTCTGAATATTTTCTCTTTCGAGAGCAGGGATCAGCATATTTTTTTTTCCTGTAAAGGACCATACAGTAAATATTTCAGTTTTGTAGGTCACACAATCTCTGTCATAATTAGTCAGCTCTGCCCCTGAAGCAGGCACAAATAATATGTAAACAAATGAGCATGGATCTGTTCCAATAAAACTTATTTCTAGGGCACCTGGGTGGTTCAGTGGGTTAAGCCACTGCCATCGGCTCAGGTCATGGTCTCATGGTCCTGGGATGGAGCCCCACATCGCATCCAGGATCTCTGCTCAGCAGGGAGCCTGCTTCCCCCGTCTCTATGCCTGCCTCTCTGTCTACTTGTGATGTCTCTGTCAAATAAATAAATAATATTAATATATTTATATATATTTATATATAAATAATAATAAATAAAATAATAAATAAAATCTTTTGAATCTTTTAAAAAACAAAGAAAAAAACCCCAACTTAATTTCTAGAGACATGTGGCATCCAGATTTGGCCCAAGGACTTAGGCTGCCGACCCCTATTCTAGAAGGTAGAGATGGCTTACTGCTTACTTGCATATCTCTAGCTCTGAGTTTCTGCTTCTGCTGAATTAGTTCAGCTTATTGGTCATTTTATCACACCATGAATCTGTCCCTATTCCACAATTTGTAAGGCAAGAATTGGAGCTCAAACAGCCTATGTGTAAGGTCGTTTACGCTGAGATCCAATCAGGCACCCATGTCTGACCATGAGACATTTCTTGTTGGTAACTTGCCCGGCATATCCAAACTGTTACATAATACTCAGCTGACTCACTCATTTTGATGGGGAAAACAGGTTGTACCACCTCATTCATACTGGAGGAAGCAGGAATGGTTTCTTAGCAAATTCTTTGGGTGGGGGCCACATATGGGGCTCACAATATTACTCTGGAAACAAACAGTTGTTAAGTTAGTGTCCCAGACTTGGTTGATCTGCTATCAGATGGTCTTCTCTGACTGAAAAAAATGTATGGGTTGCTTCCTAACACTTGGAATTCACGAAATGTCACATTTCTAAATTATATTAAATACAACTGGAGCTTTTTATTTTCCGATCTATGAGCAGTCCAAACTCAGAGATTTTCAGTGCTCCTTGCCCCTCTTTTGGGACGTAGAAAGACCCCAGGATTTGTGGGGTACAGGAAAACAGAGGAAAGCACCATTCCTCAAGCTCTGTGTGCCTGGAGCTGTCAGAGCCCATGTTTTAATGGTTGACTTCAGTATGGACAGCTGTCAGGCAATGCTAATCGTTTCACCCATGAATGACTTGAGGACCTTCACCAAAGCTCCCAAGATCACAGGACTTGGTTCACAGCAAGAGGCTGCATTTTAATGAGCTCTGACTTATGTCACTGGTGCCAACCAATCCTCTTACCCTCCTCACTAGCAAGAATCAAACCAATTTCCCAGGAACTTGGTTGCCATCCTTATCAAAATTTAAACCATGAAGCTTCTGAACCCGTTTCTTTTTCAGGTGAGCCAGTGTAATCATCTTAATGGATCCAGAATGTCGGAGGTACAAATTCTTTGTCTTGCATAGTGACTTACATTTTTAAACACTTATTTATTTAATTTTGAGAGAGAGAGGGTGAAATAGAGAGAGGTGGGGGGGGGGTAAAGGGAGAAAGAGTCCTAAGCAGAATCCACACTGAGCACAGAGCCCAACACTGGATTAGATCTCATGACCCTGAGATCATGACCTGAGCTGAAACAAAGAGTCAGATGTTCAGCTGACTGCACCATCTAGGCACCCCATTATGACTTTTTTTTTTTTTAAGTAAGCTCTACACCCAACATGGGACTTGAACTCATGACCCTGAGATCAAGAGTCACATGCTCTACCAACAGCCAGCCAGGTGCACCATGACTTATATTGTTTTAATGGAACTTCAGTTCCTTTACACTGGCCATGTCATCTCTAGTTTGTAATCCCTACCACTCTGTTCTCTTACTCCAACTAGCCCTATTTGTTGCAATTATCTGTTTAGTCTTAGAAGAGTGGTGGAATCGTTCCTTATGTTTCTTCCTGAAGAGTTTATAGTATTAAGAAATGATAGAATTTGATTTCTCCATTTATAAAGTTTTAAATAAAACCACCCTGTTGTAAAGATTCTGTTTATCCGAGCCCAGTGGTTCTCAGGGTATGAGTCTTGGACTAGAAGTATCAGCATCTCCTGGGAACTTGTCAGACATGCAAATCTCAGGACTTACCCTAAATCTACTGAAGTAGAGTCCTGGGGGTGGGGTCCAGTGATCTGCACTTCAACAATCCTTCAGGTGATTGAGATGCATGTGCAAGTCTGAGAGTTACTATTCTAGAATATGTTATATTTAGGGAGTGAGAATCCACTAGAGGAATATCTGTCCTTTAGAACTAATGGGAATCCTCAGAGTAGTCTTTAGTTCTCTGTCCTTTTCTTTTAATACTGTCTTGGAGTGCAAATTCTCTCAAGATTTTAATGGATGCCCTCTTGTGGCTATGAGAATTCCCAAACACATAACTATATCCCTGACTTTTTCTTCTGGCTTTTTTTTTTATTGTTTCATTTCAGGAAAACTCAGTTTTAATGTTCTGACATTATTGGAAACTATATTCTCCATCTGGGCCTTCCATATTTCTCCTTTGTCATCAAGGACCCTGTTGCAGGAATGGGCCTAGCTAGGATCAACTGAATGAGTCACTGACCTCAGGTGCAAAATTTAAGAGGGCACCAAACTCTTAGTAATCAAAATAAATAATATTTTAGTGAAATATTTTTTCAAAGGTACAATTAGTGCAAGAAAATCCATGAAGAATAAAATAAAGCAATTTCAAAAGATAGGCTTATTACCTTATACCAAGCCATATTGGCTGAAAGCAAAAGGCAAAAATCAGCAATACTGATTCTGTCTTTATTTAAACTTTGGATATTTTGTTCATTACAAATATTTTTCCATAATTATTTATTTTAAAAAGTACTGTATAATTACTAAGATTTTGGTACTCACTTAAATTTTGTGTCCAAGATACAATTTTGTGCCTTACTTCATCAAATCCCTGAAAGTTGGAGTGTCAAGGTCTCTCTTACACCTTAACTACAAATTGAGTTCTCTCAGAAAGGTGCCTCTGAACTCTCCTCTGTTCTCCTAAGTCTCTGCTGATGACAGCAGGAAAGAACATTGATTATATGCAGTGGTTTGAGAGGTACTGAAAAGTTGCCTGACCTGTCAAACTCATCTTCTGCCTTTGTTTTAGGTTATCATGACGTAGTTGATACTTCGGTCCCAGGTAAGATAAAACACATTTTGGTTTCATGTTTCAAAAGGGTTACAGAGAAAAGTCTTGGATCCCATAAGGCTGCCTTATATTGGATCAAAAAGTAATGGATCTCCTGGAAAGCAAGTACCCAGGTGAGAGGAGGTTGAGATGGAAGGGAAGAGCAGGGAGGAGAGGAGAAAGACCACCACTTGCCCAGGGATACTGGCTCTTTCCTCATCATCTCTACAAGAATCACACACTCAGTATGTACTAAACAATCTTATACTTGCTCTCAGACTGCTTTGTAATCATCTCTAGATGATTCAGATGTGTATATTCATCTTTACCAAGTAGAATGCATGTCTTAATTTTAGGGATCATGTTTTCTCCTGCACTCTGCCCCTTTCTTTAGTAGGCTCTACACCCAACATGGGGCTTGAACTCACAACCCCTAGAACAAGAGTTGTGTGTTCTACCAATTGAGCCAGCCGAATGCCTCTGTTTTCTTCCTTTTATTGTGTCCTATTCTTTGAAGGGGATGAACCAAGTAGCCATTCCAGAAGCATCATCTATGCTAACTTGGTTTCATTCAGTCTTCTTTTAATTTAAATTCAATTAATTAAGAATATAGTGTATTAGTTTCGGAGATAGAATTCAGTGATTCATCAGTTGCATATAACACCCAGTGCTCATTATAGCCAGTGCCCTCCTTAAGGTCCATCACCTAATTAGTCCATCTCCTGACCTCCCCCACCCCCAGCAACTCTCAGTTTGTTTCCTATGATTAAGAGTCTTTTATGGTTTTTCTCCCTGATTATGTGTTGCTTTATTTTTCCCCTCTCTTCCTCTATGCTTTTCTGTTTTGTTTCTTAAATTCCTCATATGAATGAAATTATACAATTATCTTTTTCTGATTGAATTATTTTGCTTAGCATAATACCCTCTAGTTCCATCCACGTTGTTGCAAATGGCAAGAGTTCATTTTTTGATGATTGAGTAATACTCCATTGTATATAGATACCACATGTTCTTTTTCCATTCATCTGTCGATGGACATCTGGGCTCTTCCCATAGTTTGGCTGTTGTGAACATTGCTGCTATAAGCATTGGGAGGTAGGTGACATTTCTGATCACTACATTGTATCTTTGGGGTAAATACCTAGTAGTGCAATTGCTGGGTCATAAGGTAGCTCTATTTTTAACTTTTTGAGGAACCTCCATGCTGTTTTCCAGAGTGGCTGCACCAGCTTGCATTCCCGCCAGCAGTGTAAGAGGGTTCCTGCTTCTCTACATCCTTGCCAACATTTGTTGTTTCCTGACTTGTTAATTCTCAGCCAGCATTTTCTTTATTCAATTCCCAGTACACTTGAGATCAAATAGGATTTGGGAGATGTCATTGAATGAAGCAACTCATCATTAGAAGAAGTTAAAAGCCTAGTTGCCTTTGGCATCTACTAAAGGCTGACAGTTACATGAAGATAATCTCAACTCTCCAGGAGCTTCTGAAGCATGGAGGTGAGATGCCTTCAATGCAGACATATATAAATAATACATATATGATAACTTAAAACATTAAATCAATGTATCATAATAAATTTATAGTTAAATCACATTCTCAAAGAATAGCAGTGTTTCTTTCATATGTTTCCAAACCAAATGCTACATGTCCCCACAGCCAAGCTGGTGGGCCTTTGAAGATACAAGCATTATGAGCACAAATTTACCTTTCATGCAAAAATTCCAAAACCTAGCCCACAAACATGCCCTTCATAAATCACCAAGAAGTCTCTTCAATAGTAATATACTATCTGAATTAAATTGTCAAGAGTATTTTCCTTTTATAGCAATTGATTCAATATCTTTTAAAGTCCTCAAAGCTGTCATATTTCTATAGTTTGAACTCCAATAAATAAACTTATTCCTTTTTTGTGTATTTAGAAGTTTACAACATAAAATTTCAGGCTCTGACCTGTTGAGAAATTTACTTTAGTAGAATGAGATTTTATTACTATGGTAACTTAACAGAATAAAGGTATTAAGAGTAATTTTCTCTAGCACTGTCAGAGAATTTGCCATTTAGAACTTGAAATCACTGTCTTACATTAAAAATATATATAGAGAGGGAGATTATCTTTAGACAGAGCATTTCTTTTTATATTCTTTTATAGTCTGCAATGAATTTACAAGTATATTGAACAGAGCGAGCATCTTTTGGAACATTTTTGTGCTGGTGAAAATGGTTCCATTCTGTGGGGCTTTGTGCCATCAAGATAGCAAAGAAGCCAATCTACTCTGCTTGGCTCAGCAACTTTAACAGGCAAGGAGGAAGATGCATCAACTGTGTGACGACTTAATTTGTTTTGAGCTGATAATAGTCATGAGAGATGCCAATGATGGATGGCAATTTCCAACGTCACTGTGAGTCACAGAGATTCACCTTGAAAGCCACACGTATGAATGTCTTCTAGAGGACAATGCCCATTTGCTCAGATGTGGGGTACAGAGACCTCACTGCACCTGACCTTGAAATCTGCAAAGGACTTGAGATCTCTTTCTCCATATTATATTTGCAGAAGACTCAGCAAAGCGTTCCTGGGTGATTGACACTTAGGAAGGACTAACACTGTTGCCATGCACCGATTGTTCCAGACTATAAAGCCCATGACCTGATGGAGGGAAGATACTGTCCCATGGCAGCAATGCCATTCTAGGGAGCGTTTGAGTGACGACAGGAGGAAGTCCAGGCCTTCAGAACCATTTTGCACAACAGGACGTTTAAGCTAGTCATGCGGCAATTTAGAGTGGTATGAGGTTAAAGGGAACTTTTCCTTTTAAAATCTTGAAAATGATCTCCAGGCATCATCACAACAGAAAGAGACGAGAAGAATTACGTGAGTGTGTGTCTACGTGTGCATGCAAGTGTGCGTTTTCCTTGGTTCTCCCTCTGAATTTTATCCTTCCTGGGTTTGTCTGCTAGTACAATGTCTGCTGAGGATGAGTCAAGTCTTTCGGTTGGATATAATTTGCAGCCACATTATCCAGTCTAATAGGAACAAAAAGCAGCCAGAAAGATTTCCTGAGGAGCAGCTGGCACATGCAAATATGAGGCTGCTCATTTTAATTTTGGTTGTCATGACATTTCCTCAATTACCTCATTGACCTGAATCACACTTCCTTGCACTGCTTTCAGTCTTACTGTCTGGAAGATACAGACTTGTTTCTTATTTTGATAGCCCAGAGAAAAACCATGAGCAAGTCTGGATGTTATGGCTCTCTCAAATGTTGGGCATATGCAGAAAATGTCATTTGAATTTGTAACATACCAAGAGTATAATTGAACAAGCCTGCCACTCAAACATTCAATGGGTTTATTTCTTTGCCAAAAAGCCATTCTTGGATGATGTCTTCATTTTACAAATTGAGAAAGATACGCTCATAAATGATAAACGTAGAGAGTGCAAAGTACATATGGCTAAGAGAAATGATAAAACATGAAAATATTCATGTGAAACCTACTTGACAACATGGACACAAATTCATGTATTTTTATAAAGCAGAAAAAGGTGTCTGCCCTAGTTTTTCCAGGTAGATGTTTAAGAAATGCTATTCCTTGTCTTCCTGATAGCTGGCATTTACAGGAGTGGCAAAAGCTCTGTTAAATTTCAAAACACAGAGCAGAAAAAGATTGGTCAGATCTTTGCAATCATGTAATTTGTCCTCAGGAAGACATTCAGTCTATATTTAATCTCTTTTTTTGACGATGGTATCAAAGATTTTAGTATTCATTAGAAAAATACTTTAATCAGACACTGACACATAAATACATAAGAAATGAATTAAAAATACAAGATTTGTTCTCATAGCAAGAGATATGGCATGGTTTTCAGTAAAAAAGGAATTAATTAGCTCTGATTTATAGACACATAGCCAAACGGTTATACATAATAAACTTTTAGAAAGGTGTACTATGGCAAAATAAATGCAGTCAATAAATAGTATAATAAGTATCTGCTTATTTTATGAATATATGTGAAAAATTAGATTTCCTTTCTTATTAGCTATTTTCTACCACGGATTTCTAATAAATGGACTTTACTAAACTAGTTACTGGTGGAAATGTGGACAAACGCAAGTGGAACCTCTGTTCATTTTCATTATGTCCAACCCATAAAAAAATGCAGACTGGTCTTTCCCAGAAGTGTTGAGGGTACACTGTGTCTGAGACCAGATGGTCAGGTGTGCAGCCTTTGTGAATAGGCCTGTTCTGCTAATATTTACCAAAAACCACAAGTTCCTGTAGCTGGAAGATCTAGGAGCTAGCCTATTGTTTGAGCAAACTGAAGCTTTCTTTGGAAAACCTTGGCAATAGGAAGTACATTTGGGTATTTATTTATAACAACTGTCATGCATTTTTCTCTCTAAAGAAAAATAAGTCTTTAATTTGCTATTGAACCTGATCAGTTGGCAGAAAATTTTTTTACACAGCAACCTCATGTATAAAACATGAAGCAGGAGCAAACTACCAGGACTATATGGAAATCTTCTATAAGAAAGATCTTAGTTTGAATCATTTACATTGGAAACACAAAGGTGATCTTACTGAAAGCAATGCTGTGTGAAGTGGATGGCAGAAATAAGTTTCATCCTTTTAGGGATCAGATCATATGATAGTAAGTTGAAAAAAGCACTTGATAATTGTAGGAATGGGTTTGCAACACAATTAAGACATTTTTTTCATAGCATCACTTAGTGTGGTATTTTCCAAATACCCAAGAATACCAGAAAACTCATTGGAGAGATATCTAACCTACGTTATCTGCATGACTTTCAGTAGTTCCTGTGCAGCTACCAACACATGTAATTTCCTAGACTGTCTTGGTACTTCAGCAATGCTTTAACGTACATGCTTGCTCATATGGAAATGCTGTCTGAGGAAGGGACCCACCTTACAAAGCACTCTATCCCCAGTCTAGATTCCAGAAGGCTCCCAAACCCCTTTATTTTTTCCGACCCTCCCGTACTTTGCCTAACCGGCTATCCCTTGGTCTCTGGATTCCACAATTACTCCTTTAAAGCTTTGGGACTGGGTCAAGTCAGAAGACCCACAGTTACACCAGCAGGTCCTCTTAGCCTAACACATTTTTCAGAAATTCTGGAAACTGCCTACTTCCCCTTGTCTCCTGTCTCCATAGTTATCTGAGGCCAGAGCAGAACTCAGTGTTTTTGAACCAGCCTAAAACCACGTTCCAACAGTGATCTTGAGACCTTCATATAAACCTATATCCTCCAAAATGGACCTGCGTTTTCTGAGCAGGTCTTGGCTAGCTTCAGCAGCAGTACAAGAACTCTCTGGAAGCAAAACAAAACAAATATGATACTTTGCCAACTAATTAGCTTTCTGATTGTTGATAAGGAGTCTCACGTTTCCATGTCTTCCTCCTCTCCAGCACGCCAAATTGGTCTGATATTAGTTTAGCCATATTACGGCAAAAAAACAAAAAACAAAAACAAAAACACGTGTCTTCGTGTATCTGTGTAAATACATTCTTTCAGCTTGAGTCTATCCAATATTTTTATTTAAGCTCCCTCTATTGCTAAGCACTGTGTGAGATGCTATGGCTTATACAAAGCGGGAGAAGATTCAATCCTGAGTTTCAGGTTTATAATTCAGTTGATAAGACCAAATAAATTGAGGTTGAAAAAGCAATAGATTGTTAAATGACATGGTAGTGAATTTAGCGTGACAGAAGTTCACAGAAAATGAAAAGATGTATGAGAGCTGAGCTGGGAAAGTTTCAATGAATAAAGTGACACAGGAGTTGGTTATTGAACAAGGGTCTCGGCAGGCAGACTGGTGGAAAGACTGCCCTCCAGCAGGGGACCACTGTATGTTATCATACCCTGCTTTTGTTAAAGCCGTAGCTGGCTTCCACATTCTGTACAGGGGTAGTGCCCCAAAGGTAAAAAAGCCTGGCTTCTCATAGGTTTTTCATAATGGCAAAGGTCACGTGAACTTTCACTAAGGATATTATAGCATTATAGAGTTTGAGTTTGAAGATACCCTAGAGATCATTCTCTACGCTTTCAGATTACAGTGAAGAGCGTTAAGCCATATTAGAAGTGCCATTTCCTCTGTTTTGCTGGAGACTCTGATCATGCTAGAGTTCCTTCTAAACCTTCTAAACTTTCACGGTGTAGATACCCTGAAGCCTGCATCCTAAACACTTGGAGTGCTTTGGAGTCCTGCCAAGGTGTGAGTGGACTCTTGGGACTGGGAGTCTTTTCTGTGCCAATGACACTGCGTCGATAGTGGAGACCACAGGGCTTCCGGGGAGTCAACAAGCAGGGAAGAAAATGTGTGAGTGACAGTGACTATAGTCAGTGTGAAGCCACAGGAATGTCCTCCTCTCCTCTCTTTCCATGTGAAATTCAATCCTTTGACTAAAATTAGGAAAGAAAAAAAAAGTCTTATGAATATAGATGTGGAGAAAGGCTATCATTTAAAAGTTGCAAGCCATGTTCTACCTTTAGAGAGGGAAGCTCAAATTTATATGACAAACTGGGAGAAGCCTTATAATAGGCATTCTTTTTGTTATACAGAAGATATAGCAGAACTTTCTCTTAGTTCTCAAAGAAAAACCTACATATAGTGAAATAAATTAGATTTAGATGTTTCTTTTTTTCTTCTTTCTTTTCTTTTTCTTTTTTTTTAAGAGAAAAAAAAATGCTCCTTTTTTTTTTTTCAAGATTTTTATTCTTGGGGTGACTGGGTGGCTTAGTCTTTTTTTTTTTTTTTGCTTCAAACTCATTTATTCTCTCCATATGTTTGTTAGTGAGAGTCTACTATCTGTTGTTGCAAACTAAAAAGTTAAGTTCCCTCTTGTTTAGTGTAAATATAGTGTATGTTTTACCACGTGCTACCTAGGGGCTAATGTTTGTTTCCCCTGTGCCATATTAGACTCTCCTGGCATATTTATTATTGAGTGGCCTTGGAGAGTCATTTCTTGTCTGAGGAGCCCTCAACCTCCCCCCAGCCCCCATCCCAGGAAAGTTGGAGCCATTTCAGTGAGGAATGGCTTCAAGTAAGGTAATATTTTACCCTGGAGGAGTCAAGAAATTGATGGGGATGGTGGTATGGAGCCTGGACTAAAAGACTGGAGTCTATTCATGGCTGAATAAGCCATATTTGGGGAAATACATTAAAGTTGGGGTACCATATATGGGTAGTGAATGATCCATGGTCCATCACCCTGGGAAGAGGTGAATCTTGAAACTATAAGTAAGAACTCGAGATTGTAAGCTTTAGGCTGTTAGGTGTGGGGAGGTACTGGGGTGTTTTCTAATTTCCCTGAAACCTCTTGGGGTCCAAGTAAAGCAGACATGTTAGAGGGCACACCTGTTGAAGGGTGGCTGGCTGTTCCTTTTCCAGATGGTAGCAGACTGGGAGGAAGTCAGAGAAGTATCATTTAGGGACTCCTTAAGGAATGTCACCCTGGCCTTGGGGCTGAGGGCTCTGAGCACACCCATGTGTAATACAGTTGACTCTGTATATAAATAGCCCCTTCCAATTCCCATAAATTTTCAATAAAACCTGATTAGACAATCACCCATTGGTCTCATCTTTGCCGGAAGGAGAGAGAAGTTCCCCTTCAGAGGCCACAGGCCTGGTGGTATTGGTGGTCACCAGCTGTTATGAACTGAATGTCTGTGCTGGTGTGATGAGTAAGTGCCCAAAGAAGACTATGAGGGACCCAAACCTGAGCAATTATAGGAAAGAACCATCAGTTCCCTTCAGAAAGGGCCCAAAGACACTTTGAAATTGACCGATTTATGGTAAACAAGTAGGTAAGGCTCAAGCTATCATTTTGGAAACTTTAAAAGGAAATGTGATCCTACTTGATATTCATATGTATCTGAGGCTTAAACATATAATTTTATATTTTTTGCAAAGTAAATACCAGAGACTGCTCCCTTCTTTACTGATGATCATAGTAAATCATCATGCAACAGACCATTTTCGAGAACCTCTTGAGTGGTTTCCATATTTAAATAACTATGGAGAGACTACTGAGTAGTCTTCACCTGGGTATAAAAGAGTATAATGGGAACTGTCTGTGGCCTGACCAAGGCTAGCTCCCCACCATGCCTCTTAATTTCCAGAGAAGTCTGCTAAATTGTAGATAGGAACCTAGGGACCCCAGGCCTGTTCATCTCTTTGGGTGGACCAGTATGGGTAAACAAAAGTGAACAGGAAACACACCAAGATTCTTCAAAGGGAAACGTACTAGAAAGAATGAGGAAGGGGAGGGTGGTTGTTACACTTGGCATATAAAGAAAGGCTATTCTAGAAAAAAATACCTATGGATGAGACTGTCATGCCCTTAGGATCCAGCTATGCTGGCATATTGTTGTGGTTTGGGAACAAAAGCTGAGCACTTGAACATGGGCTACTCTATGGTTTAGGTATGAGGTGTCCTTGCAGGATAGACATGCTTTTGTGGTACAGCGTGGGGCTAGTTTTGAACAGTGACATTCAATGGCAGCAGAAAAGCAGAGCAGGAAAAGTAGGATTAAACTCTTTCCCCCATGGTACTGAATAGCTTGAGCTTCTTTAACTTAAAAAGAGTCTGTGTGTGTGTGGGAGAGGAGCGTTTCCCAGGAGAGGTCTCAAGGGTGAGATGCCAGACTTCCCACTAACAAGTCATGTGGATGCTCACTGGAAAAATAAAAGAATATGATTGCTTTGTATTCCTGTGTTAATGAATCAGGACATGCCTGTTACTGTAAAATTAAAGAGAAATCATGGTGTTACATTGTGTAGGGTAATCCCAAATCACAATACATATTGAGATTTCTCTCTTATGTTTATTAACTTAAATGTGAGATCCAGAGAACCTTGGATTAACAGAAACCCTAGAAACCTCAGAGAAGATTTGGTCTCTTCTAGGTGGTCTATGAGAGTATGTCATAGCAAAGAAATTTTCTTGCATGCTTGACTGCAGACTAATTCCTAAATTTCCCTTTTGAATGGAAGTCTGAAAGAACATAATAAGAATGTTGGGTAATCTGTCAACCTGTGGCTTCTCATGATATAGTTGGCGCAGTATTGAGTTTGTTGCATTTATACACCTCTCTAAAATTGGCAGAGAACTCTCACTTATGTTGTTTGTACCTCACAGGAGCATGGATGGATATGTCGAACAGGGACTATTAATTTCATTTAATACCTGAAGACACTGAGGCCCAAAGAATTAAGTGATATAACCGTAAATGAGTGAAAGAGAGTTTAAATGCAAGGAACAATACTTAAGTCATTGCAAAGGAGAAAACAGCAACTTAACTATGAAGACATACGGTAGATACCACTTTGACCAACAATCAAGGTTAACATCACCAATAATGAGACAAATCAATATCATGTACCTCCTGACATAACACACATCACTTACATAGGATTCTTGACAAAAATAGTAAGCTGAATCATAACTAGATATCAGACACACTCAAACTGAGAGTCACTCTACAGATTAGCCAGTATTCTTCAAAAGTGTCAAGATCATAAAAGACAAAGAAAGACTGAAGACCTGTCCAGACTGTAGGAGACGGAAAAATCATGACAACTAATGTTATTCGGAAACCTGAATCTTGGACCTGAAAAAGAACATTAGTGGGACCATTGGTAAAATTTAAATAAGATCTGTAGATTAGTTAACAGTATGATTGTCAGTGTTAATCTCCTGATTTTGCTAATTGTGCTGTGGTTATGGAAGGTGTTAACATTTGTGAAAGTCATGAGAAAGGTACACAGGAACTTTGTGTACTGTTTTTCCACTTTTTTAGGAGTCTGAAATTGTTTCAAAATCAAAGTTAAAGTAAATTAATAAATAGGTTTTCTTCTGAAGCCAAACCAATTTTTATCTTCAAGGACAATTTATGTAAAGTTCAAAATCAACTGGAAAAATGGAGCATTTTTTTCCAAGTTTTTATTTAAATGCTAGTTAGCTAACATACAGTGTAATATTGGTTTCAGGAGTAGAATTTAGTGATTCATCAGTTTCATGAAATGGAGCATTTTTGCATTTTTCAAACCCATAGATGATGCTCCTATGGGACTCTTCTAGGTTCTACTGTAGAATTTTGGAAAGATATAGAACATGGCGGTAAAGACTGCAGGTCTTGGATTTGGCTAGATGAATCCCAGTCTTGCCATTTTCTATGTACATGAATGTCAGTTTCCTTATCTGAAAAGTGGGGATAATGGTATCATACAATTGTTGAGGGACTGAATGAGTCAATGCATGGTAAATTCTTACCACTGTGTCAGGTACAGTTTCCAGCTTTTGAATTATGATTGAATTTAAATAAATGGGTGAGAAAAGATAGCTTCCTGGGTCAGTCACACTTTGCGTCAGAATGGCTCCTTTGGTTGATAATTCACCAACTTAAATGGACGTGCTTACTCAAAAGCTGTTTAAAGCATGCTCACTACTAATAAAAAAAGGAAAAGGATGTTATTTACACAAATTGCCCAGGGATATTTTGAAAACAATAAGCAAACTGTTAAAAGCTTGCCATGGAAAAGATCACAGCTGTTACCAGCACATTTCCACTGTATCAGTAGTCAGTCGGGTACTGTCCTGGGAAGAGAGAGTGGAAAATGGAAATTCTGCCCAAAGTTCTGCGCCCATGGAGAGCAGGGAAGAAACCATGACTGCTCCCGGAGTCCAGCAAAACCTGCCCTGAGTGGGCGGACAAGGCTTTAAACAACTTGGAAAGGCTCTTCAAAGAACAATTAAAAACAACCTCCCGTGGTGGGAGGTGAATCTGGCTGGGAAACTCCTGCTTTCTTTCCCCAGGGTAGAATTCCCAGGCTTCTGGATCCCGGTGGAGCGCCCTTGGCAGTGGACAGCGAAGTATGTTCCCTTTTCACTTTCCTGGGGCTCAGAGCGGTGGTTTTGAGTACACAGGGTGAAGAACATCTGACTCTCCTAAGCTGAGAGAGATTTGCAGTCAGCAGGTGGGGATTGGAGGTTTATGAAAATAACGAGGTGAAGTTCATTTTGTGGACAACTCTTGGCCATGGGTGTTATTTATTTCAAATTTAATACTGCCAAGCTCCTGTGGGCTTATTGAGATCAATTCACAAACAAACACACACTAAGTTGTGTCCTGGGGATAAATAATAAGTTTGTGTGACTTTGGGGTTGCATGTTAGAGGTAGGAGGGGAGCCACAGCTAAGGTCTTGGAGTAATAAATTGAAATTCCATGCTACACTCCTATTCGGGTAAAGGCTGCAGAAAAGTCCATAAACTATATATAAATTTTGAGGCACTGAATTAATGTCTTCAACATTTCTAAAAAGAATTACTATGGAGTGAAGGCAGTGAGTAATCCCACAGAGTATCCAGCTTTCCTTAAGAGTATATGGAAAGATAAAATAAACACTTTGGAGACCTGACATGTTCTATAAAATGACTTTAATATGTACTTAATATATACTTCATTTAGTACGTATTTCTAATAGTAGTGATCCAAAATCATCATTTAGTCAATTATCTTGCAAATACCTATTGAGGTTCTGCTATGTGCCAGAACGATATATGAGCCAAAATTTGAACTAATTTATGGTCAATATTTTTTGATGACTTGAGAGTTTCTCCTTTTTAAGAAAGCTTTGACTTTTTGATGTAATGAGCATCAAGAGACATCCTTCCCAACTCAAAATAGATCCCTGTATAGCAATTCTATGTGCACACACTGTTATCTTTGTGTGTTCAAAGTGGTGGGAACTCACTGGGTGAAAGGATGAGTAATTGTGAGAGGGGTATGTATGGCAGTCTTGTCTGAGAAGAGCAGTAAAAAGGAGGCTCTACATTCCCAAATTATACCTGAAACAGAGAGATGTTTATTTCCCACTGTGAGGTCAATCTCAATGAGATCTTGGGAAGAAAGGCCATCATCATCAGAAAGAATCATAGTGATTCCATGAGATCATTTAGCCTCCAAGTCCAGAGTGCCTTTGTGCAACACAAAATGTAATAGGTAGGCAAGAGACATAATTGAAAGAGAAGAATGAGTGGAAAATAATGAAGGGAAAATTATGGAGGGGGAGAGAACCCAGACCAAAGAAGTGAGAGATGAAAAATGAGAGCAAAAAGAAAAAAAGTGAGAGAGAAAAGAAAAGTAGATACCATGGAAGGACAGAGAGCCCAGTACAGGACAGGACGCCCAGTGGTGCTTATAGCACAAGCTCATTTCCATGCTTCATTCCATCCCTCACCCACAAGAGAGGTTCCCACCCAGAAAGAATGATCAGGAAATCTAGGTAAGATACAATCCCAAGATTTGATGTCAAGGTTAGTGAAAGATCACTCTATGAAATTGACTCTAGGTGGACAGCAATATTTATTAGATAATTTTGTTGTCTGTGGAGCAACCTGGAGTTGCTAATGGAACTAGCATGTTTCTCGGTTCAGTCAGTAGAACTCTTCATTATATTGCAACATGTTCGACACTGAGATAATAATATTTTCATAACTAAAAACAGTAATTGGACAGTTAAGAATTTCTTAGTGTAATTTATTAGTGTTTATTCATCCTAGTTCATGAGAAGAGGGACGCTATCTGACAAAAATAATTATTCCAGCTACTACAGGGGTGAATTTGGTCTTGGGACAAGGATTCCCCTCCCTTCCCCCTCCTTACCCTATATATTAACTATATGCAATTTCTTCTTGCCGTTACAAATTTGTGGTCTTCATCATGAGTTCAATGTTCCTTGACGATCTTTATCCTTGACCCTTCTAGTTCATCACAAAATTTTATTGCTCTCACCATCTTCATTAAATTTATCACTCTTACTAGTCCTGATCTTGAACTTCCTACCCATCCTCTCTGTTTAGGGACACCCTAATTCCTTAGCCCAGCATCAAAGGCTTCAGTCTTCAGTACCCATTTTGTTGGAATTCTCTGAGGTGGTTCATACAACTCATTCTGAAACTCTCTTATTATTTGTTTTCTGGAGTATCACTTTCTATTTCTCCCCTTGCCTCTCTGACTTTTCCACTTCCTATAGGGGATGTTCCCCTCCTTCCCCTTCAGTGTCACTGTGTGCTAGAGCTCTGTCCCGGGCTCTGTTCCCTCAGCACACTCTCACTGGGAAACTCATCCTTTCCCCCATGTAACCTACTTACGTGCTCAGCACCCTCAACTGCAAACCTCCAAGCTGGGTTTCTTCTCCATCATTGCATGCCAACGTAAGTAAAATTCAACATATCTGAAAATAAACTGTTACATTTCCTCCCAAATATGCTTCAACTATCTTTCTTGGCTTGGGGAATAATATGCCCATCCACCAAGTAATCCAAGGTCAAACTTGGGTTTCTTAGTCTCATTTTGTCCTCTCCTCTCCCACATTTAAAGCTTTACCTTCTTAACATTTCCCAAATCTGTCTACTTCACCCCATCATCACTTCTATGCCTAGGTCAGGTCCCTATCACCTTTTTATTTTGGAGAATTTGGATATTTTTCCAACAGATTTTTTTTCTGCCTCTCTTCTTTCATACCAATAATTGATTATCCACACAGCAGCTAGAGTGATTGTTTTACATTTCAAATCTAACTAAATTATTTCTCTAACTTATAATCCATTATAGACTTCTCATTACTTAATGGCTCTCAAATGCTCTTAGCACAATGTACAAGGCCTGATACAGCCCACCCTCTAGCCTGACCTCCAGCTTCTCTTCTTTCCACTGCACAGGCTATGGTCCTGCTGTAGCCCAGCAAAAAAGTCATGAACTGAACAGTTGGAGTAGAAGATCGTAGTGTTGTCATGTCTGAAAAGATGGTCTTCAATGGTTAAGAAAAATTAGGCATGATATTTTCTCTGCCTCCATCAGCACATACTCTGACTTATAGATTTTGTTGAATTTTGTCATTACTGGATGTTCTTTTCATAGTCTTCAATCTTATCTACACTAGCTGTTGAGGGCCCATGGGTTGATCTCACACCATATCTGATATTTGCTCCCACTGAGGGAAGAAGCCTTCTTCATGTTCTAACAAAAAAATGGAAACGCTTAGCATCCCATTGACAGGATCTGAGGATCTCTAGCAATGGCATATGTCATTAATTTTAGCCTTTGATAATCCAAGAAGTATGGAAAATTCCCACCTCCTACTCTTTTGCAGGATTTGCAACTCTGCCAAGTTGTGTAGCTCATCAGGATATTTACAAGCTAACTGTGGAGCTGTGGAAAAAAGAAATCTTTTTATCTTTAGTTAGAAGCTTTATAAGGAACATTCAAATAAGGCAGTGTGGTGAGGGAGGAAAACACTGGAATCCATTTCCAGCTTTTCCAGGAATAAGGGGTGTGATCATGGAGGAATTCCTAAGCCTTTCTAGGACTCAGTTTCCTCATTTGTTAAGCAAGGGTCTTGGCTGACCTCTAAGATTACTTCTAGCACTAAAAGAAAACAAAACAAACAAAAAACTTTAATAATTTTCTTTCAAATTCCTGCTCACGTTGGTGAGTGTAGAATGTTTCCTTGACGTGGAGGAGAAATATAAATAGACTTTTGTCTTTTTCAAAACTAAGTGGTCCTTCTTTGGGGCCTTCAGCCATTCATTGCCTACAAATCAAGTTATGTCCATTTTTAAGTAGTTACTGAAAAATTGAGGGCATTTTCTCCCCCTGACCAACTGATCCTATAGATAATACCCTTTCACAAACACTGGCGTGATGTACAGCCTAGAAAGAATTTCTTCTGTTTGTTTAAGAAGGAAAATCAGCTTTCATCTCGCTGAAAAATATCCTAGACCTTTTACTGTTCTGAAGTTAGCATGGAAAGATGAATGTTTAAAAAAACTATAACCAGTTAGTGGCTGGCCCTGATGAGAGAGGACTCAGTATCAGCATGAGAAGAGAAAAGACACAGAGTATGCATGGAAGGTGACCGGATGGAGTGATTTTTCTACAGAGGGACCTACCATGCCACTTAACATGCTCAGCTCTCCAGCACTTCCCCAGATGAATACAGCATTCTTTCCCTTTCAGGAATATAACAGATGTATGATATTAGGACTAAAACCAGACAGAAACCACAGCTAGCATTGCGGCCTCATCCAAGTTGGAAATCATGACATGCCATGCTCCGAGTGACTATATTTTCTGTCACCCAGAAACACAATTAAAGTATAAATAGTTAATGAAAATATATCTGAAAAAAATCCCAGACCTTTGGAAATTAATGCATATGACATAATACAGGGAATCATAATGTAAACTAGAAAATACTTAGAACAGAAATATTTTAAAAATGACATGTCAAAATCTGTGGGAAGAAACCAAAGTAGTTATGAAATTTAGTTTCAAACGTATACTAGAATGAAAATTAATGAGTTAAATGGCCAACGCAAGAAGTTAGAAAAAATCCAAAAGAGTAAACACAAAGAAAAAAGAAACAGAAGAAACAAGAAAAACAGAAATTACCAAAAACACCTTTAGTGCCTTAGAGAAAAACAGCAAAATCAATAGCTTATCCTTTGAAATGCAAATAATATAAACAGGGTTTATACGAGACTGGCCAAGAAAAGAAAAAGGTAACACAAGATAGGGCAGACCTGTAGATACAGCCTACATAGAAAATAATTTTTGAAAATTCTATCCATAATTTGTGCTACTAAGCTACATATTTTAGTGCATGGACAATTTCCCAGAAAACAAATAACTCACCAAAACTGACTGAAGAAAAAAATAATACATCTAAATAGTATATACCTCTCAACACACACACACACACACACACACACACACACACACACACAGACACACATAAATGCCAAACACTGCCCAGACCACTTTACAGGTTCTACCAAACAGTCATGAATCGGTTCGCCCCTATCACATCAGCCTATTCCAGGAACACTAACAAAGAGAAAGCCCTCTATACTTTATATGCACTCATGTAGAACTTGACCATTTAGCGAGTAAAGTGTAATATGAGAAAGGGAAAATACTCACTGATCTCCTTTGTCTTCATAAATGTAAACTTTCTTTCAAACTGAGTAAATGAAAACCTAGCAATACATTTATTTAAACACATTTCATTTCATTAACAGATTAAAAGACTAAAAGTTATGTGATTATCTTATTAGATACAGAAAAAAGGATAAAATTTAAGAACTTTTGTTTTGATAAATACTGTTAGCAAATTAGGAAAAAGAGTTACTGTGTCATCCTCACAAGGAGTGTCTTTCAAAAAAAAAACTATAACAAACATATAATTTAGGGAAATTTTAGAGCACTCCTTTAAATTATGGCAAATATGGAACACAAAAATGATACCCACTGTCACCATTTTAAACTGGAAGTCTCATTCATCCAGCACAATAAGGAGAGAGGTTAAAAAGAAGAACGAAATACCTAGGAATAAATCTGGGTATCACAACAGTGTACAAGACCTTTTTAGAAGTAATTATAAAATTACCAAAAGATATTAAAGAAGCTCTGAGTATACAGAGAGATAGATTGTGTTCAGAAATAAGAGGAATCAATATTAGAAATGATGTCAATTCTTTTCTAAGGCAACCATAACATTATGCCAAGCATGGCCCATTATCTGATTCATTACATTAGAAACAACCAATGCCAAACATTTACTTTGTGTTTTTTTAAATATAAAATAATATTAACAAAAGCCACATTAAATTGTGCCAGTTTCTAAGTAGGTACTGGAAAATTGAAGGCACTTTTTCCCTCCCTCATCAGCTGACCTTGCTGTAATAGCATTTCACAAATACTGACCAGTATGAAAAGTTTAGGCAAAGTTTTCTTTGGGAGATTTTTATTAGTCCAGGAAGAGTCTTGCTGGCCGATTGGATTATAAAGGTCCCGTTGCTTCTGCTCACTCTCCTACTCTGATCTGCGGAGTACTTGCTCCACCTCTGCTCCCAAAGTAAGGGAGAAGCTCATTTTGTTTTGCCATATTTCATAGTCATGGAAGCTGAAGATCATCCACTTCTCTGTATGGGGCTGGTTTTCTACCTAGTGAGGAGCAGAGGACCTTCTAGGCAGGAATGGTCCATCTCATCCTCAACCACATTAGTGTTGAGAACCCTGTCCCGTTCCTTTAGCTTCCCAAATAAAGCCATGCGTCAAGGTTAAAATGGCAGCAGGACTCCTGAGACAGCTGGTGGAATTGAGCTTTTCTCCTTGGCTCAGAGATGCCACTGAGAGTCTGTCCTCTTTGCTCAGAATTGGGATTTGACCCTTATTAACAGGTCCCTGACGAGTGTGGTCCATGGGCTCTGGCAGCACAGTCATTTGAACCAAGGATCAAACAGTGGGGGAGAGCGTTGGGAGCATTTCATTCTGTCTTTCTCATTGAACCCGTCTTCCATTTTTAAACATCTTTCCTTTCTCTCTTTTCCCTCCATTTCCCCCTGACTTTCCTTCTCATTGTCATCTGTACATCTTTCCTGTCATTTCCACTGTTTCATTATTGTCTATCTATCCATCCCCATTGGTCTCTCTCCTTCTTATCCCCACTTGCTCTCTTTCTATCCTCTGCTACCTCTCCCTTATCCTATTTTCTTTAATATCTGGGTGTGTCCTCATATTTCCACCAATTTCCCCAGGTTCTTTTCCTCCTCGACCCTATTCTCCCCCCACCCTTTAGCATTCTTCTACAACATTTCTACTCATCATCTCATGGCAATATATAGGCCATCATTCTAACAAGAAGAACTAGTTACGCTCCCAATGCAACAGATGCACATTAATGAAACAAAAACATCATCCAGATGAAGGTCTGTGCTCCATGAACTTCCAAGCCTCCTCCTCTTTTGGCAAATGTATTTCTTTATTTTCTTTTTTGTGTAGGCAGATAGTGTTTCAGATAATTCTCCAGAGATTCATTATCATGAATTAGCCCAATGCAGTTTTTACAGCTATGTTTTTTATTATTTTACAGTTAAATATGGGTTAGCTAGGAATCCAGAAACTCACCAGAGCTCTATACCTAAGTTACCAATAAGACTATTTCACAAATAACTAGATACTCGTGTGTGCTTATGAAAATTGTGTTTATGTGTGCCTCAAGAAATTAAAGGCCAATGATTAGCCCGTATTTCAAAGGGAAACAATGTTCTGGCTGATCAGTTTGGAGAATCATTCATCTTTGTATCTTCAGTACGTAACATAGCTATTGGTGTCTAAGAGAATCTCAGAGAGTGCTTGTGGAAACAAATATCAGTTTCCATCCAATGTATCCTCCTGAGATCCCTAAATACATAACTGAAAGGGTCTCCTATGACTACGTATTTCCACTCCTGTAACAAATAACAAAATTTGCACGTAAAAGATTAGCGTGACTGAATTATTTCTTGGCATTTGAATAGCCATTTATAATTGCAAGCCACTTGGTAGTTTTCACGAACTGGCTATTCATCATAAAAACTCTATGGAAAAAGAATTCTTACAAATTTACTGATGGAAAATCCAAGGGTGAAAAAGCACATAGATCCTCACGAGGGACATTTTTCCACATCGTTTAAAGAAATACTAAGAACATAAAGGAAAATTATCTATTGTGACATTCTACAAATGTAGCTTTTCAAAGAAAGAACAGGAAGAAATGGTATGAAGAGAAAAAGAAATAATGAAGAAACCCCAAGTGACCTCAAAAAGTCTCTGGATTTGCTCAGTTCACTTGACTACCTCCCTCCCAGGTTTCTCCCAGTTTCCCTGTGGATAACTAAAGACATAGACACTTCACAGCAGAGCTCAGGGCTGGATTGCCCTGTTGACATTGTTAGTACATGTTGAGAACAATAGCAAAGCAGAAGCACAAAAACTATTTTTTTAAATAATATTTCAAAAAGAATTTCAAAACAGACATGCCAAGAGTCAGAATTTGGGGGGATTATCCTTTCTGTTATATTATAATTCAGGGATTTAAACAAATTCTGAATTATATATAGCAGGGGGCAGGGGAGCAGCAGTGAGTGACAAGTGTAGAACCTCTAAAAGGCTAACCCAGCCAGGACCCAGTTATAAAGCTTGGCCATTGATTTGCCTTGAATATTTTTACTAAAATTTTTGTGTTTGGGGCAGATAGATAGTCATACACCTGAGCAAAAATGAAGAGGCCATGTAGCCATAAAGAGAATAATCAAAACTGCCAAAATTACTGATTAAACCTCACTATACGTAATCTTTACAACACTATTAAGATACAAAGCACAGAGGGCGCCTGGGTGGCTCAGAGGGCTAAGTGTCTGCCTTCAGCTCAGGTCATGATCCCAGGGTTCTGGAATCAAGTCCTACATCAGGATCCCTGCTCACTGGGGAGTCTGTTTCTTCCTCTCCTTCTGCCTGCTGTTCCCTCTGCTTGTGCTTGCTTTCAGCCTCTCTCAAGTAAATACATTTTCCAAATATCTTTAAAAAAGAAAGTAAAAAAAAAAAAAAAAAAGATACGATGCTTAGGTAGTGTGAAATGCTGGAGGATTCCAAAAACAGTCGTGCACACAGTTATGCCCAGGGTCATTTTTGGCCCTTAGCTCTGTCTCTTGCACCTTGCCATCAGAGGGCTGAGACTGGAGATTTGGAGACCAGGACAGATCCCGGGTTTCTCCCTGGAACAGGATGGTCAGGAGGAGGAGAACAGTACAGAGTCACAAAGAACAATGGACTCTGAGAGACCTCATTTTGAGTCTTGCCTCTTTTACTCTCCTAGCTCCACAATCTGGTCAGGTTTCTGAACTAGTCCCTGACTTTATAGAGACAATAATACCAAGCTCACAGAATGTGGGGAAGATCAAAGAAAGACCTAGAAAGCATGTGGAAGCTGACCTCGTAGAGTGAGTAGGTGTTCAATAAATGATAGTTGCTGCCACACAGCTTCTTATATGATTATATGATTATATGGTCCCTAGATAAGAAGTTAATTATTTATCCCACTAATATTTATTGTGCACATACTAAGAGCTAAGCACTAAGGTGCTGAAATGGGCTGTAGACTGTTCAAATGTAGGGGGAAAGGTAGTATTGAAACTGGAATTGAGGAAAACACAAGGAGTGCCATAGAAAATTGCTCTCAGCTGCTTTACAGAGGAAGCCAGATATCCCTGCTTCTGTAGCATGATTATCATAAATCAGAGCCTCTGTAAAGTTGAGGAACCCAACACCAGGCAAAGTTAAAACAGGTTTTCATTTCATGCATAGTTTCCTTATTTGAACTCCTCCTCTCATTGGTGCTCTGGATCTAGTCATTTAGATGCTAAAGCCAGGCCCCTGCCAGGGTTGTGCAGATCTTAGCTCCAAACAAAATGGACTGGATAAGGAAGGGAAAGCAGAGAAATTCCTGCCCCTTCCCTATGACAGAGAAAAGTCTACAAGGTTTTTCCCCCCTCCCTCTTCTGTCCCCATTATGAGACAGTTCTACTCTGAAGAGAACAATCTAGTTGAAATCAAGAAGTATATACCTACCTTGATCTGTTAGGATTTTTTTTTTTAAGTTTATAACCCAATGCCACAAGAAAAAATAGACTCTGTCAACTATGACAATCTTACCATATGAATCTATTTCACTACTTTCTCCATAATTCCCTTAGCCAACAGCAGAGGGAATGAGATTTGCTGGCCTTCTCCTGTAAGGAAACTGAAGGCTCTAATTACCTCCGTGCAGTAGACAGAGTAGACCCCAAAGATGGTTCTAGTCCTTGGAACCTGTGCATATGTGACCTTACAGGGCAGAAGTGATTTTGTAGATGTGATTAAGTTCAGGATTTTGAGATGGGGAGATTATCCTGGACTATGCAGGTAAGCCCAATCTAATCATACCAGTTCTTTAAAAACAGAGAACCTTTCTCAGCTGTGATCAGAGAAAGACACGTGATACCGGATGCAGGGGTCAGAGAGATGCTACACTGGGTTTGAAGAAGGAGGAGTCAAGGAGTGTGTGGGCCTCCAGGAGCCAGAAAAGGCAAAGGAACTGATTTTCTCTTAGAGCTTCCGGAAGAGATATAGCCATGTTGATGCCTTGATTTTACCCCAGTGAGACCTGTGTTGGAATTTGGTGTTACAGAACTATAAAGTAATAATCCGTATTGTTTTAAGCCAATAAATTTGTGATAAGTTGTTACGGCAGCAATAGAAAATTAAGGGACGGTGGGGGGCAAGGAGGGAGACACAGAAGTGAGAACTCCAGGCAAACGGGGAGGAAGAAGAAGGGTCAAGGTAGAGCAGTGAGAAGGTTGCTTTAGTCAGTCCCCCTCCTTGATCCAGAGACTACGCAGCATGATCTCCATGCTGGCGGACTGTGGACGGAAACAGAGCTGGCTATTGAAATATAACAGGTCATTGTACACACGCTTGCTCACTTCAGAAGAACTTGGTTCTCCATTCTGCGGCCTTTCTTCTGCAAAGCTCCCTGTCCTTACTGTTTATCACTGTGGCTGTTTTTAATTTTCCTAGAGCTTCTCATAAGGTGTCACCATTCTGCTTCTTTTCTAGATTACTTGTGTAATAATTTATTTCACACTTGAACATAAGCTTCCTTATTCCACATTAGACTGCAGGCTCCAAGAACAGAAGGACTACAGGTATCCGTTCATCATGAGGTTTGCCTAGCTCATTCATCGCCGAGTGAATGGGGGCATTTCCATGTCTTCCAAGGCTGTCATCCCTCCAGGCCTCTACTGTCCTCTTAGGCCATTCCAAGGAAGTTAGTTATAAATAAAGAAGGAAGTTTGTCCTTCACTATTTCATGGTTGAGGAATGGCTTTGTTTACAGCCGCTACATCATTTATTAAAGTTCATTTTGTCCTTTAGGGTTAACCTTAATTTTCAGATACGTAAACCATTGAGTATTAACTTTTAACGTGATCATGGAACAATTTTGAGAATGAAAAGACTAAAATAGTCACCATACAGCAGCATGAAAATATCTGCTTTCATTCGGTGAATCAACTTGACACATAGAGGCCTTGAAAATTACAAGGAAATTGATGTAAGGGGAGCTCAAAGCGAAAAGACTGGACCAGCCAAGGGTCATATATAAAAAGACTGGGTGGAGCTAGAACAAAGCATCCAGGAGTCATGATTTTCAGTTTAGAAGTTTGGGGGTTTTTTCCCTTGTTTTCCTTAAACACCATCTTTCCCCAGCAGGCCCATCTGAAAGTGGGTGAGGCCCGGACAAATCCAGCCTATTGGGCTTTTTCAACACTTCTCTCCCATTCCTCCAAAAAATGTGTTTATACTGGTGAAATCAGGTGACTGATGAGCCTCAGTTCTTATAAGCACCAACTGGCCAGGATGCAGAGATGGGAAGGAGCCCCCCTCTCATTCACTCCCTCCCTCAGCCAACCCGGGGCCTGTGCCATCAGGCCCTCCCAGCCTTGCCCTAGAGACCCGCGTTCAGCCTTTTAAAAGATGCCCAAGACGGACCCACCCACAGGAATTATGTTTATTTATTGCTCTGTTCTTCACCATCCCTTCGCTCCATTTCCTGCCTGTCTTCTTGTTGGTGTCTCATGTCTGCCCTAAGACTAGAGTTCTGGTACTTCTCCTACTTCAGCTCTTGGCTCTTCTCTGTTCTAACATTCAGAAACCCATTCTGGCCTTGCTGCACTGCTCCACCTCTGCTTCCCAGATGGGGCTGATAATCATCCCAGGCTTCTCAGCCAAGGACCAGCCTGCTCCAAGTTTCAGTCTTATTAACTTAGCATGTGACAGACTCCCTTGTGCTGGGGACATCTCTCTGTTTCATTATTTTTCTTTGTTTTTTTTCCCCCCCACTTCCTCTGATAATCAGTGGGTGAGGTTCTTATGATAGAATTCTCTTTTCTTTCCTTTTAAAAATGTTTTCTCCTTGGGGCACCTGGGTAGCTCACTGGGTTAAGCCTCTGCCTTCGGCTCAGGTCATGATCTCAGGGTCTTGGGATCCAGCCGCGCATCGGGCTCTCTGCTCAGCAGGGAGCCTGCTTCCTCCTCTCTCTCTGCCTGCCTCTCTGCCTACTTGTGATCTCTCTCTGTCAAATAAATAAATAAAATCTTTTAAAAAAATAATAAAAATTTAAAAATAAATAAATAAAAATGTTTTCTCCTTATAGACAGATAGTAGAATGGTGGTTATCAGGGACAAAGGGCAGGGGGAAAGGGAGAGCTGTCATTCAACAGGTATAAAGTTTCATATTTGCAAGAAGGAAAAAATTCTGGAGATCTGTTTTGCAACAATGTGAATATACTTAACACTACTACACTGTGCACTTTAAAAATGGTTAGATCGGGGACACCTGGCTGGGTCAGTCAGAAGATCGTGCAAGTTGTGATTGTGGGGCCGTGAGTTTGAGCCCCACGTTGGGTGGACAGATTACTAAACATAAGTAAATAAATAAATAAATATGATTAAAATGGTAAATTTTATGTTATTTTCTAATCACGATTTTTTTTTAAAAATAAGGAAGTTTAAAACATATTTTTTTCTCTTGAGCTCTGTCCTTTATGGTTTTGGGTATTGAATTAGGTACCAAATTTAATCAAATGTTAATTCATCCAAATTCTTTTAGAAAGAGAATCTACTAGTGGCTCTATCTTGGGTTTGCCCAAATCATTATTTCTTGTTTCACAGACCTGATCCCAGTAATATGGAAGTATACATTCCGTGAATAATAGTTGGGCACCAACTATTTGCTAAGCACTGGCAGAAATAAAGATGTATTGCACACAAGCCATTACTTACAAAGTTTATAAACCTAAACAATGATAATAATAAAACTGCCATTTATTGGGTTATGCTGTGCCAGAAACTATTCTATGTGTTTTTTTGTTTTCTTTTGTTTTCAGATTTTATGTATTTATTTGACAGAGAAAGGAGAGAGAGCACAAGCAGGGGGAGTGAGTGGCAGGCAGAGGGAGAGAGAGAAGCAGACTCCCTAAGGAGCAGGGAGCCTGATGTGGGACTCAATCCTAGGACCCTGGGATCATGACCTGAGCCAAAGGCAGATGCTGAACTGAGCCACCCAGGAGCCCCTGCTATGTGTTTTATATACTTTACCTCTTTTATCCTTTAACAACCTAATGAAGTAGGTAATTTTGTCTGGTTCTACAGTCTTTTAGCGGACTTGACACATAACCACTCAGAAAGCGAAAATAGAATTAAGATCTACTGACAATGGAATTAGTATGTATTTATGTTCATGTGCCAAGCAGAGTGCCAAAGAATCTTCAACGTGACATTTTCTCTCCATTTTACAGATAAGAAAATTGAGGCTCAGCCATGTCAAGAGAATTGCCAAAGGCCACTTAGCTAATAAGACAGAGATTTATCTGAAACCAGCATTTGGCTGATTCCCAAGGATGCATGAATTTTATCATCATACCCCATGGTCTTCCTATGTAACAGTAATGCAAGTTAGAATTTGGTTGTATGTGTTAGGAACTCTATATGAATTAAGACAGGCAAGGAGAAAAATAGAGATTTGCCTCTAGCCGGAGTTGGTAAGGTGAGAAAAGTAACCTAAGAAGGAAGAACGACATAAACAAGGAAGCAGAAGGAGGAAGGCAGGGTTTGTAGATGGTAAACAGGCAGTAGGGTTGTCCGGAATCTTCTAGGCAAGAAATAGAACACTGGGAGATCAGATCAGAGAGCCACACAAAGACCTGGGCCTCTGGAACCCAGATGTCCATCTAAGGGGTATGGCCTTCATTACCCAAGGGGGATAGAACCATAAAGATTTTTTGAGCAGAGAAACTATAGGACCAAGAGCTGTGCTTTGGGTTTATTCACGTAGCAAAGTATATGAGGTGAACTTAGGAAAGTTCAGGAGAATAAAAAACAAAACCAAACTCAGTGTCTCTCTCCTTAATTCTCTTTTCATGTTAACATTGGCCTTGACACTGTGAACATGTCCCCAACTTGTTGAAATTAAGGATTCAAGAGTGTTTTTGCCAAAAGTTGCTTGTTTTTAAGTGAATTAAACATGATTTTCTTCAACCTTTTCCCTTAAAAGTCTGTAGGTTTAAAAGATAATTTGAAGTTCATTTTCCAGGGAGGAATCCAATTTGGCTTTTGTTGTTTCTGGTCAGATATTATATGATTTTATTTTTTTATTGCAAGCCTTTGGAATCGTTCACAGATGTTGCTGCTAAAATAGATTCTCCTGGAACTATTTGGTTTGAGAGAATCTTTGTTACCATGGATTAAGTTAATAGGAGATCTTGTTTAAAATTCAAGGCTATACTCAAATTTAGGAAATAATAGTATTTTTAAAAATTCATATAAGTCTGTCATGGAGACAAGTGACATTTGGAACCTTCACTGTAGCTCCACATCATTGTACTTACGGTTGAGTTACTTTGTGTTCAAATTAAAGACCATCTCCCCCAAGGAGAGAGAGATCAACCAGGCTAATGTTTTTATAAATTAAGAAATTCGTGCTTCTAGTTGGTCCGTTGTACTGGAAAAATACGGTTTTTAGAAGAATATCTATGGCTTAAATTTTATATAGAGATATACTTAAGTTTAACAGACCATCCACTATCAGAAATAATTTAACAAAATATGATCAAATTTAAATATCAACTATGTTTCATCTGAGTTCTGCACAAATTGACACTGCATGTGCGCAGCCCCCGAAATAGTTTCCTCAGTCTTCCTCTCTTTTGCTCTTCCCCTTAATGAGCTCAGCTGTTGCCACTAAGTTCATATTTTCATTGTCACCAGCATATGAGGGATTTGCATGTTTGAGTCTCCAATTCTGACCTATCTCTCGAGACCCAGACCTACGATATTCTATTATGCATCTCCCCACCAGGTGCCTAACACTCCATATGTCCAAACCACATTTACCATCTTACCAACAATATTGTTGCTCCTACATCTGGTAACCAAGGTAGGACCTCTATAACAGCATTTGCTGGATTGTTTTCCAGGAACACTAATCCCCAAAAAGCTAAAGTTAAAAACGAGATTTATGGTCAAATAAGTTCTATATATTCTACATACTCTAGCATACATTCTTAGATATTCTCAGTGAAAGTTAAACTTCTGAAGGATCTTAGTTTTACGTCAGTAGAAAATAAGTTTATTTTGTTTTATCTCAGTATTTTATTTGATGTTGGACCCCTTTCATGCCTAACATCTATTAACATTCTGAAAAACTAGTCTTTACAAAAGATTCTCTGAGAACAGCCAACTGTAGATCATTTTTGACTCCTCCTATCCCTTAATCACTACTAAAATCCATCATTTTCTTGCATAGTTATACCTTAGGGTATATCTAGAGCCAGAATCTTCCTAAATCTCCTTCCTGACATCATCACTTACCAATTGTGAGATCGGGGCAAGTTATTTATTCTCTTTGCTCAGTTTCTAAGTTTTAAAATGGTTGACTCTTCTTAAATTAAAGGATTATAAGGATTAAATTAATACATGCACTGCACATAGAATATGGAACATAGCAAACTCAAAAAATGCTCACTTTTTATTTTTTATTTTTTAAAGATTTTATTTATTTATTTGACAGAGACAGACACAGCAAGAGAGGGAACACAAGCGGAGGTAGTAGGAGAGGGAGAAGCAGGCTTCCCACTGAGCAGGGAGCCCGATGCAGGGCTTGATCCCAGGACCCTGGGATCATGACCTGATCTGAAGGCAGCCCCTTAATGACTGAGCCACCTAGGGACCCAAATTCTAACTTTTAAAAAAAATTTTATTTATATTTTTAGTACTCTCTGCATCTAACGTAGGTCATGAATTCAGGACCCCAGGATCAAGAGTCCTATGCTCTTCCAAATGAGCCAGCCAGATGCCCTGAGCAAATGCCCCTTTTATTATTATTATTGTTAACTGTAAAATGTCCCAGATATTTGTTGTTTTCCTTTGACACTTCAGTAGTTTGGGTACTCATCATTTCTTTCCTGGGCAATTATAATAGCAATTTACACTTAATTTGATTCTTTATAAATTACCTTGATATTTTCAGATACATTACCCAATTAACTTAATAAATACTTCTGTTTGCAAACCCTCTACCTTGCAATTCCTTTACCACACTGCCACTTAATTCTTTTTAAAGCACAAATCTATTGATGCCATTCTCATGCCCAAGGACATTTAATGATCTCCTGATATCTAAGTAATAAAGGAAAGTAACAGCTACTCATCAAAGTGCACACACCCCTGACTTCACACTCGCCATAACAGAATTTTATAATCTAGCCACAATGCACCACTCCTCAAGTTCAAAACACACAATGGGCTTTCAGATCACTTGGCTTGGCTGATACAGTTTTTTGTTTTACTGTGAATACCCTTTTTTCCTTCTTTTACCTATTAACAATCCAACTCATTCTTTAAGGTGCACCTCAAGTCGTGTTCCATTTCACACCATAAATTGTACAAAGACTACCTTCCACATTAAACTGTGAGCTCCATGAGAGGTGATGTCTGATTCATTCTTTTGTACTTTACAAGTCAAACACAATGACTTACTGGTAGTAGGCGTTCATATAGATTATCTATTGACTAAATTTGCCTACATAGAGGGATTCTTACTACTCATTAGTGTATACCACACCTTAAACAAATATTACACTTCAAAAAGTCCACTGGCTGGTAAGTCTCTCCTTGTCGGAAAGTTTCTATTCTTTATGAAAGAATCGCAGTAGGATTCCTCCAATAGGGAAGCGAGCCAGTATGTTTAAATAAAAACACTATCTCACGGAACTTCTGTAAAACCCGCCTACAACACGCACCTGTATCCACCAACCACCCCAGGATTATGACTTCTTGGGATAATACCATGTTTTTGTTGGGATTCTCTGGGAATAAATATAAGGCCAATTAATATACTGGCTCTATAATAATAATAGCGTATCTTCTTTTTTTTCCGATGGAGACTTCCTGGTTGGCTCTCAGAGAGGTGATCTAATCTATAGTCTCCCTCGCTAATCTAAGTTCACTTTCAGGTCAGATGTACCCAGTTTGTTTCTGATTCAGTGACCTCATCTCCTTCAAGAGAGCTATTCTTCCTTCAAAGGCTGCTGTTGGAAAATCGCACTGGAGACTAACCTACTAGGGAGACGCATTTTCCAGATCTGAAGTACACTCTTCCCCGCTGTGCATTGCTCTCAACATCTCCTTCCCAGGCTGTTGGTTGGTCTTAGAAATACTGGCTAGAAGTGGGAAGAGTGACACTTCTATAAACCTCCCATTCTCCTACAAGAGTACTCAATTAATCTGTTTCCCAATGAAGTTTAAATGCTCATGCTAGAAAAGCATATTTTCAATTTTTCCCCTTACTCTATGACTGCCAGACTCGTGTCAGGTTTAACATCTCTGTGGCATGAAGTAGTTTGGGGCCAGGGTCATGTGTCACGTTCTCTTTGTTCATCCTCATATTTACTGATTCACACCTAACACACACAATGTAATGCTCTGGACCTCTTAGCCATTACTGCTTCCCATGACTTGGATTGTTTGAGTCCATTTTCTTGGTTAATGATAAGCTATTATCTACGCCTGTTACACCTCTGCCAAGAGTTTTTACCCAGAAATTACTTTATAGTTATTATCTAATCTTTATAAAACCATGGAGGAAGTTCTCCCATCTAACAGACGGTAAATGATTAAGGAGAAGATAATGAAAGAACTTGCTCAAGGTGACATGGTAATTTAGTGATGGAATAATACTGAGTGTTCCCAATGTTCACTTTCTATAGTTTAAGCTGCAAACCTATTATCTGAGTTTGAGTTTATTTACAGTTGCCTTACTTTTCTTAAAAATCATTGAATAGCAAAGTAATTTTACCTTGAGAGATGCATATGAATGTACAGAATAACATTAAAAGTGCTCCATACAGAGTTATGGCATGATTCTATTATCGTTCAACTCTGGCTAGTATTCACTTATTTTTTAAAAACATTTGTTTTGTAATAAAAGCAATTATGACCACAGGTATAATTAAGTACAGAAAACTATTAAGATTTTCCCTGGAAATTATGTAAATTACCAAAATAATATTGAAGGGTGTATTTTACCTTTTTTAAATTAAAAAACATAATGTTCTTTCCTAGAATATGTTTGTATTCATTTATTCATTAATACACTACCTGTTATTAACAATTATAATTTATTGTTGAGTAGCAACTGGGTGGAAAAAATAAGAAAAATCCTTAATCTGAAGGGTATTTTCACAATTCTGATAGCTTTTTTTTCCTAAAGATTTTATTTATTTATTTGACAAAATAAAAGATTTTATTTATTTATTTATTTGACTTGAGAAATCACAAGTAGGCAGAGCAGCACGCAGAGAGAGAAGGGGAAGCAGGCTCCTCGCTGAGCAAAGAGCCCAATGTGGGGCTCGATCCCAGGACCCTGAGATCATGACCTGATCTGAAGGCAGAGGCTTAACCCACAGAACCATCCAGGCACCCCCTGATAGCTATTAATTATCTCAATAACTTTGTGTGGAAGTAGAAAGTGCATTATTAGTAAGAAAATAAGTGTTTTCACATTTTTTTTCCAAGTTTCATTTCATTAAGTTAAACATATTCCATTTTTTCTACAGGGTTAAAGAGCCTAAACTCATCTAGCATTTTATAGTTTATAGGAAATCAATTCTATCCCATTTTGCAAGTATTCATAAAGTTTGAATACTGGACTAGATACTGGAGTGTAAGTCAACCAAAATATAAGTCCCACAGTAGAATGTAACCTACATGAACAAAGTTAATTGTCCCTGTTGGATTCTCAGTTATTTAAAGAAGTGCCTAATATAGAAGGTGCTCAATAAATATTTGTTGTATAAATAAGTAATGCCCTAAGGAGTGAGAGAGGGATAGAAAGATGGATATGCCGTCTACTTTAGGGTGTCTGAAGAGCATTTGGAGAGGGTTCTACTCTTGATAATTAAAAGCAAACCAATTTTCAAAATAAATATTTCATCTTACTTTTTTTCAAGTTAACAAAATTTTGTACATATGCAATTCTTACAAACAATGTGTGTATGAATTTATTTTAAAGACACTCATATAAAATATACATGGTGAAGTTAGGAAAATTTTAAGTCTTTTCAGGTACATTCCACACTCTGTAAATTGTGTTACTCCAGTGTTTCCCATCCACTGTAGCAGGCTGCCTCAGTGTAAGCACTCAGATTTGAGGGGCAAAGTGGATTTAAAAAGAAAAATCTTTCTGTGAGAAAATGGGCTTGAAAGTCAGTCATTGCCAAGAAAGGTAGACTCCTTGTAAATTATTTCAGGTCCTTCTGCACACTATACCAACAGATGGGCCCAGCTGATCTTATGACAGAGTATGTGGTGATTTTTGCCCACCAGTGACCTTTTCTCTTCTTTGTCCTGTGTCCAGAGAGAGGCTACATTCCCAGCCTTCCTTGCAGGTAGGTGTGACCATGTGGCTAAATTCTAGCCCATGGATGACTTGAAGTGCGGTGTGTCATTTCCAGACCATGTTAAACAATGTCCCACAGATGCTCCTTTCTTCTTACAGATTTCTGGGATGAAGGGCACTTTCAAGATGACTTTGTGAGCTACACGGCAGAGCAACTGCCACACTGAATCCCTGAATGACTGCATGGAGCATATGGCCACTTATTTTCTAAGATGGCCACTATCAGTTTCTTCCCTACCCACATGTACACAGAGTTCCCCAATAAGAGATAGAGCCACCTCCTCTAATTCTGTGTGATCTGGGCTAATTTAATTGGCTTGACCACTTAACAGAATGAAACGTCATTGTGAGATTGCCTTGCAGCTTCCATGAAGGCTTCTTGGAACTCAGTCACTGTTAGGAAGTGAGGTCCCTTGGAACTACCTTTAACTTGCCAGCCATACGTGTAAATTATCCTGGAAGGCTATATTCTAGCCCCAGCTGAGCTGCCCCAGCTGATATCATGTAAAGCAGAGAACTGACCAGCAGATCTCAAATTCTGAATTCACAAAATTCTTAAATATAATAAAAATGAGTACTGCTTTAAGCTGTTAAATTTTGACATAATTTATTACATGTCAATAAAAAACTGATTATTACATGTCAATAAAAAACTGAAACACTGTCTTACCTCCATCCAAATACCACACTGGAATGTATATATATAAACAATAAGCTTCTAATTCTTTCATCTCTATTTAGATATAATTAACAAATAAAATTATATACATTTCATGTATACAACTTAATGATTTAATATAATATACATTGTGAAATGATTACCACGATCATCAATTAACACATTGTTAATTTCATTGTTGCCTTTTGTGTGTTGGTGAGAACATTTAAGATCTACTCTTTCAGCAAATTTCAAGTATATAACACACTATCATTAACTATAATCATGATGTTATACATTGGATTCTCAGAAGTTATTTATCTTATATGCAAATTTTGTATTCCTTGACCAACATCTCCCCCGTTCCCCCACTCTCCAGCCCCTGGTAACCACTACTCTGGTTTCTGGTTCTATAGCTTGACTTTTTTCGATTCCACATGTAAGTTATACCATGCAGACAAATATACGGTATTTGTCTTTCTGTGTCAGGCTTATTTCACTTAGCATAATATCCTTCAGGATCACCCATGTTTTTATAAATAGCAAGATCTCCTTTTTTATGGCTGAATATTATTTCATTGTATGTATATGTAACAATTTCTTTATCCATTCATCAACAGACACTTAGTTTGTTTCCATTCTTAGTTATTGTGAATAATGCTGTCGTGAATATAGAACAAGAGATAATCTCTTCTAAATATTGATTTCATTTCCTTTGGGTATATACTCAGAAGTGGGATTGCAGAATCATATGGTAGTTCTATTTTTAATTTTTTGAGGAAGCTCCATATTGTTTTCCATAATGGATCTACCAATGTACATTTCCACCAACAATGTACAAAGCTTTCCTTTTCTTCATATTCTCACCAGTTTATATTTTGTCTTTTTGGTAATAGCCATCCTAACAGGTGTGAGGTGATATCTGTGGTTTTAATTTGCATTCCCCTGATGATCAGTGATAATGAGCACCTTCTGTATACCTGTTGGCCATTTGTATATCTTTAAAAAAAAAAAATCTTTTCAGATCCTTTACAGTTTTTTAAAAATTGGGTTATCTGTTTTTTGGCTATTGAGTTACATAAATTCCTCATATATGTTGGATATTAGTCCCTTATTGGATACATAGTTGGCCAATGTTTTCTCTCATTGCACAGGCTGCCTTTTCATTGTGTTGTTTCCTTTGCTGTGCAAAAGCTTTTTAGTTTGATGTAGCCCTACTTGTTTATTTTTGCTTTCGTTACCTGTGCTTTCAGTATCACATCCAAAAAATCACTGCCAGGACCAACATCAAGGAGCTTTTTTTCTATATTTTCTTCCATGTGTTTTGTGATTTCAGTCTTACATTTAAGTCTTGAATCCATTTTGAGTTCATTTTTTGCATGTGGTGTACAATAAGCATCCAATTCTGTTCTCTTGCATGTGGATATCCAATTTCCCCCACACCATTTATTGAGGAAACTATCCTTTCCCACTTGTGTATTTTTGGCACCCTGATTGAGATCAATTGACACTATGTGCTTCGGTTTATTTCTGGACTATCTGTTCTGTTCCACTGGTCTGTGGGTCTGTTTTTATGCCAGTACCATCTTGTTTTGATTACGGTAGCTTCATAACTAGTTTGAAATCAGGAAGTGTGATACCTCCAGCTTTGTTCTTCCTTCTCAAGATTACTTTAGCTAATTAGGATCTTTTGTAGCTCTTATTATTTTGAGCCTACATATTTAGGTTGGCTTAATTGTCACTACAGGAGGAGGGAGAGGTATTCCTTCCTCTTGTAGTACATATATTGTAAGAAAAGAAAAGTAGAGAGCACTAGAAGAAGCAGAGCAAAAGTCAACCTGTCCCGATCTCCCCTCTCTTGATTGACATTTAGGAGTAAGGAAAAAAACACTTGAAATACAATGAGGAAAAACAGCCAGGAAAGAAGGGCTTCTCTTAAGCTTCCTATTTACAATTCTTGGAAGAAATACTATTGCAGGCTGTCTTTGCAATCTTGGGACACAGCACAGTATAGGTGCAAGGACAGAGCTTGCACAAGATGACCTGAAGTCACAAATGGTATATACAGAACTCCAAAGATCCTGTGTGTCCTCAGAGTGGGGGTTCAGTGCAGTTATCTGAGAGTTGAGATGGATGACTTTGGTTGGAGTTGCCTTTGTGGGGGCAAGCTGGTGCCAAAGCCAACAGCTAGAGAGCTGACGGGGCAGTTTGGAGTCACAACCATATCATAAAAGAGGTAAAGGGAGCCATGCTTTTGGAGAGTATGGCCAAGCCTTATCAAACTGAGAGACCAGCCCACAAGTTATGCAAGCAACAGACCTCAACTGCAGACACTCCCAGACCAGTCCAGGCACAGCCCAGAGCAACTGAGAATCAGCTGTCTCCCCTACCACCATGAGGTCACTTGAACCATATTTCCTTATGTATCCAAAAACCATCCTTGGAAGAAGCAGAGTTCAGAAAAGAAGAGTCTATGAATTTTATCTGAATGAGACTGAGAATTTATCTAATGACATTGTTTAAATTATTGTGTCAGAAAACAGTGACTTGGTCTATAATATTTCATTACCTAGCACTGGGGAAACTTACGAAGGAAATCAGATCAGTTATGGGAAAAAATAGAAAGCACATTTTCTCTACACATTGGAGTGCATTTTGAGCACACGTGTGACCCCATTGAATATACATCATCATTTCTGTTTTCTAGATAAACAAACTAAATCATCAACATCAGAACAATATCCATGACACAGCAGACACAAAACCTCTTTTAAAGCTCAGCCCAGTGCTTTTTTTTGCAGACTCTGCTGTCTCTTGTCCTCATAGTTTATATTTCTTGCCCTGCTTGTGCCTTAGACCTCAGATAGAAACCTTAGACTTAGTTTTGGAATCTAGCTATACCCATGATGGGGAGGGTGGAGAGAGAAAGGGTACATGGTGTTTTGAGGGACTTACAACACAACACATACACACACACATTCACACATGCACATGCAATTGAATAGGAAATATTTTCTATGTATTTACACATATACACACTGATAAAGGCAAATGTCACAGTGTACATGTGTGCATGGGCACAGAGTTGTATGATTGAATGTAAAGAATTTATTTTGCATACCTATCCTGTGGAACTATGGATACCTGGTGATTTTGCTTAGGCTCTGGGTACTTGCTCTTCCTGTGCCTTATGGAGGAATGTCTGAAGAGGAATGTGGTTTGTTTGCCAAATACTCTAGTTACCCGAGGTCCACCACTTCTAGGAGGAAGTGAAGAGTTCTACATTATCTTGCCCTTGAAGGTATATTCTTGGGAAGTATAAAAGCTTACCCCAAGCTAAAAAAGAGGGAGTCTAAAATCTGCCTCTGAGAATCATAAATGATTATTAAAAAGCTGTTAAATGTGTGGTGTCTTGCAGCTCCACGTAGATTTGCTTCCCCAAGCAACTTTATAAGACTGTGGACATTCTTTGTAAGAATTATTTGGTCCCAGTGGGTCGAATGGAGTAGGGATAGCTCTCTTTGTATGGTGATGTCATACTCCCAGAGGGTTCTGACAGTTCTTGGTATATGAGGAAGTGAGAAGCAGTGACGACCCTGGCCTACAGAAGATTTAGCTAAAGAGAAGCACTATTATCAACCAGTACTCAAAGAAGCCCACTCAGAGGGGAGGAGCTGCCATGGGAGCTCTAAGTGGGAGCCAATGGGAGTGACTAAGGCGCATCACAGTAAGTTCGCTAGAGAGGACTTCTTCCCTGCAGCTCTCCTTTAGGATGAGTTTATTCCAAGAAAGAAGGAAGGCAATCCACATTTTCTATTTATTATCCTAGGGTGCTAAAAGTAAATTTTCTTGTTAAAAAATTAGTGGAGGGCGCCTGGGTGGCCCAGTGGGTTAAGCCTCTGCCTTCGGCTCGGGTCATGATCCCAGGGTCCTGGGATCGAGCCCCGCGTCGGGCTCTCTGCTCAGCAGGGATCCTGCTTCCCCCCCACCCTCTCTCTCTGCCTGCCTCTCTGCCTACTTGTGATCTCTCTCTGTCAAATAAACAAATAAAATCTTTTTTAAAAAATTAGTGGAGTTGGAACCTCAAAAATTCCAAGTTACAGCTTAAGTCTATACAGACACTCTGCTCACATCTTCTCAGCCTTAAGAACAGACTCAGGAAAGAGGACTGTGTTCATAGAAGGGGATGAGTGGTAAGCCATTGCTCTTGTAACCTTGTATGAAAATCAACAGAACTTCAGTTAATAGTCCTTTTCTTCTCCATTTGAAGTACAACTCTGCAAAACTGTTGAGTTTGCAGGGCTTATTCTGAACATTGCTGGCACCTGTGAAAGGATTTTTTAAAAATATAGCTCCCAAAACAAAGCAGAAGAGCAGTAGGCTCCCTAATCTTTTAAGAAGCCCCAAAAATAAAGAGGGAAAAAAGACTGGTGTATAGTGTTCAAATAAGATGTCGGGTCTTATTTAATTTCTAATGTTTAAATAGGTATGAAATTTGTCTGTTAGAAGTACTCTCTGTGTCTCTGATCTTTGTTCTAATATCTTTTGACCCAATAGATTCGTTTTAGGATGACAAGTTGACTTAAAAGGAAATCTAGAGACAATAGCAATGTTCTTTTTGGAGGGCCTTAATCAGAGAGTAAGCAAGGAATCAGAATCAGATCTGGAAGGTTTCTTGATTTCTATTTCAAAATCTCCTAAGTAAAATAAATCCTTATGTCCATCTGTCTTAATAAAGAGACTGGAAACAGGAGCTCTTTTGGACTATGATGCTAGGATTTGAGTGGTTGGAGTCTATGATGATTTTGGCTCTTAAGCTCCAGGGACAGTAACCTTCATAGTCTGTAACCTACAGCAAATATTCTTCGGTAGGATTCTTTTTAAAAGCAAACAAAAACAATTCAGACATTTTTCATGCAAGTTCCCTCTTACTTTTCCCTTTGTATCAATGAGTTACATGCAGAATGGAAGTGTACTTGATCCAATCAAATGACTCCTACTGGTTTTTTACTTCTTAATATTTAAGGGATAAATTGAAAGTGTTGTTCATGTATTCTGGTTACATAAGGTAACAAGACTATATAATACGGTTGTAAGATAGACAGGGCAGGTTAGAGCTAACCAGATAGAAAGACATTTTAGAATTCACTGGAAACAGAAGAAAGTCTGGCCCAGATAGGAAATGTAGATGGAAAATAGAGGGAGAGACTGTAAGAAACAATGGGGAAGGATTTTGGTTTTCCCTCACCCTGACAGCTTTAGAGGTGTGGAGAGAAGACTCCGGTGGAAAGTAGACGACGTAAGCAAGAACAACTGTGCAATCCATGCTTTCCTAAAAGACAGGAACTGAAGCCATCCTGGGACTTGACTGGTTGGGAAGGAGAAAGGGCCAGCACCAGTGAAGAAAAGAGAGTTGACAGAAAAGACCTTAAGGAAGATCTTAGAGACTCTGAGACTGAGGCAGATGCAGTTCAGTCTTGGGAAACTGGCAGGCTGGACACAGAAGTAAATGTATCCTGAGGTCATGTACATGTTTGAGAAAACAAACGAAGTGTCTTTGAGAGCAGTGAATACATTTTGCAGACTGAGATTTCTCAGGAATTCTCAGTATCTATAGTTAACCTACTCATTTCATGAGTCTATGTACAGCAAAAAGGGATGAATAACAAATAGCCAACACAGTGAAATTAAAAATAAACTTATTTCTTCAAAACATTTTATGGATCCCCTACTACTTACTTATTGTAAACACTTGGGACTCAGAAAAATCTGTTCCTTCATTTAATTTATGTTCTTATGGGATAAGGCAGGTGACTAACCCAAATAAGTAAAATATATATAATATGTAAGTTGGTGATAAATGCTATGAAGAAAAGCAAAGAAACCAAAAAAGTTCTCACCGATAAGGTCATATTTGAGCTCAAATGAAGAAGGTTAGGGAGCAAAGCATGGGGATAAATGGGAGAAAAATAGTCCAGGCAGACATAAGAACAAGCGTAAGAGCCTGGAGGTAGGGGAATGCTTGACAAATGAAATCAAAGGAGACTAGATGAGGGAAATGTAGAAGAACCGAGGTCAAAAAGGTAATGGGGAATCTTGTTATGACAGATCTTGTAGGTCTTCAATAGCAGTTATGTATTTTTATATAACAAACTACCCCAAGACTAGAGTAAACAAGAGTAGTCATTTATTTTGCATGCAAATGTGCAATTCAGGCAGGGGTTTATGAAAATCGTTAATCTTTGCTCCACATGGCATCAAACAGTGCTGCTCAATCGGATGGGGGGGGCATCGAGTCAGTGGCATCAAGTGACAGTTTGGTCACATGGCTGGCAAAATGGTGCTGACCAGGAGCAGTCAGAACTATGGGCCTTATGCCTTATTTCTTCTCTTCGTGGTCTCTCCATAGGTGTTGTGGGCTTCCTCACAGAATGCTGGCTGCATTCCAAGTGTGAGCCTTACAAGAGCATAAGGAAGAGATGCATATGACCTAGTCTTGATATGACCTAGTCTTAAAGTCACAGAGTATCACTGCTGATGTGCTTCTTGGTCAGGTCAGCCTTAAAGGTTTGTATAGTTCCAGTGGGAAAGGTCATAGACTTCACTTCCTGGTGGGGGAATGACAAGGCTCTGTAAAAGCACGTGGACGATAGATATACTATGTGGTCATCTTTGGAAAATACAATCTGTTGAACCACAGTAATAGCTTTGGAGAAAGGAGTGACCATTGTAGTGTTTTGCTCTGAGGAGTGACTGATGTTTTCAACAGGTCATGCAGTCTTCGGTGTCGAAAGTAGATGACAGCGAGTAAGGGCTCAGAAAGGGTCAATAATGATGAGGTCGTCGTTGTAATAGGGTGAGAGCAAAGGTGGCTCGGACTAGAGTTGTAGCAGTGGAGATGGTAAGAAGTAGGGAGATGGCGCATATTAGAAAGGCTGAGCCAACACGTGTAAGAAAGAGAAGAGTCTAGAATGGTCCCAAAGAAGATATCCCTTCTTGCTAAAAATGACTGGCTTTTATCAGACAAACTCTCTGCTAGATAACAATTAGACAACTGAATAAAATGTACACACACACACACATACACACAGCCAAAAACATTTGTTCAAAGGCAGCAGAAAACTTCCAATGCAGACAGTAAAGATTTGAGGATTGAAGATACCAAAGGGAAAGGAAACACATGGAGGGGAGCCCAACACTTCACGCTACTTTTTCCTTTGGGTCATGTGCTGGTTTATAACTGGGGCATGTCTAAGAACTGAGAAGCTGAGCAGAAATGTGATGCTAACTGGCAAAGAAGCATCAAGGTGCTAGAGAGACAAAAATTGGAGTTCAAGGCTATGAAGGCAGCCAAGAGTAGAGGGAAAAGACCTCAGACAGCAGAAAAGCACAAAAAGATACCAAAAAGGTGAGGTAAGCATTTGGCATCACTTTCTCTTTTAGGAAGAAGGCTTCCAAGGAGCCTAGAAGCTGAGCAGCACCATTGTGATGGTGTTAAATTTTCTAAAACTGTAAGAACTCCCCAGCCACTGATTCAAGAAGCAATAAACCTCCATCAGAGAAACATAAAGGAACTACACTGACTCACAGCATAGTAAAACTACTGATGTCCAAAATCCAACCAAACATGATAGAGATAACCAGAAAAAAAGGAACATAAGCTATAAAGAAGCTACATTAAAACAATAGCACAATGTCTGATTTTTTTAATAGGAGTGAAAGCTAGAAAACGATGGAATACCATCTTTGCTGAAACAAAGGACAGGTTTCTAGAATGGCATTTCTATGTCAAAAATATACCTATTTTATAAATTTTAAATAAATTTTAGAATTGCCCTCCAATCAAGTTGTATTTATTTACATCCCTACAAATGATATACGAATGCTTGTTTTGTTGCATTCACCAGCACAAGTAGTGGATCACCTTCTGATCTTTGTGAATTTAGAAAACAAAATACTATTTGTCATCTCAGTTTCTATTTTTTGACCAATATGGGTGGTGATTCTTTTCATACTTTATTTGGCTTCTCTACTCAATCTTTCCTGCATTTAGAAAATCTTAGATGCTTGCAGTTTTATTACCTACCCACTGATTATTCATTGGCACAAGGAAAGCTCTTCACTGAGTTGTTATCTTTATTTTGTATCTGATGTCTTTCCTAAGCTTGGTTACTTATTCTCTAGTAATTTTCAGTGAATTCTCTTGGGTTTTCCAGGTAGTGAATTTACACTCTGTAATTGATACTTTTGTATAACTAAGAGATATACTTACTATTTTGCTTGGTTTTTTCTTCAGGTAAGCCTCCAGAATAATACTGGAAAATAGTAAACATTATGATATTGTAAGTTTCTTTTTTTTTTCACCGTACATATAATAATGTTGGCTTTGATTTGTGATAAATATGATTTGTCATTATATAAACACCCTTCTCTTTCTAGTTTACTGAGAGGTTGTCATTTTTAAGACTTTAATTTCATGAAAGGCATTTTTAACATTTATTGTAATAAATTTATTTCTTTATTAGTCTTTTTTTGTTCTATCAATATGGTTAATTATATTAATATATTTCCTAATGTTGACCTATCACTATATTCCTAAAGTACTATATTTTTATACTATGTTGGATTTTCATTTATGATTTTTTATCCTATGATCTTTTTCTGCTATCTCAAGTTTTGGTAGCAGATTATGCCAGCCACATGTAAAGAATGAACTACAATGTCCATACTTTTATGTACTCTCTAATAGCTTCATTGGCATATTCTAAAACGATTTTCCAACAGCTTATAAGATCCATGGGGAGGCTAAAGAAAGGAATAAGTTTTCTGACAATTTTGTTGATTTCTTTTGTGGTTACCTCTTCCTTTGGTTTTGTTTTAACTTCTCTCTGTTTATGTTCTTTTAACTTATATATTTCCTGGAAAATTATATATTTCATCATTTTTTCAAATAGATTAGCAAAGAATTGTGGATAGTGTCTTTGTGTAAGTTTTAGTTTCCTATGACTCTATAGTTATATGAACACTTATAATGTATATTCACAAATTTTTCTGTTTTTCTGGATTCAAACAGCCAGATTTTTTCTATACTTTTTACTGGAGCTGATCTTAGATTTTTTACAAATCCAGTTTTTTCTAGTTTCTAATATGTTATTTTCACTTTTATAGTTATGAACTCCTTTCTCCTGCTTACTTTTGGATTTATTTTTTTCCTACATGTTTAGCTTCTTGGATTGAAGCTTTAATTTATATAATTTTATTCATTCTTATTTATCAAATAAGGTATGTAAATTTCTGAATATTTATATCTTGGCTGTGCATTATAAATATCCATCCTTTGTATATGAGTTGATACACAAACAAGAACTTTAAATGTCAGTTTTTGAGAAATGTACCTAAAAGCCCATATTCAAAGGATGTGAATATGAAAGAAAGATTGAACAATTTGAGAGTACAGTGAAATTTCTGTTAGCTGTAACAACTAACAAACCATCCAGTTGGATTTGTGTCTTGTTTTCTGTCTTTAAAGGCAAATTGTATTGGGGCGGCAATATTACATAAGATATATATTCAATTTTTTAAAAATCTTCAAGGGAACTACTTGGGTCAATGACTGTTGATTCCAAATTCTCACACTGTTTCAGTTCTTTATAATGATCCACTGGGTCTAGAAGGATGTCTTGAGGCATTGCAAGATTACCATTAGGGATTACATTATTTTTATTATATTAGTCTTAGGAAATGTCATGAGTACATTTCTAGAAGGATTGGAGTAATATTTACAAGGATTTTGACAAAAAGAAGTTTCCATTTAACTCTTGATTACTTACAGAATACTTCATTGTCTGAGCAGTTAAATGAAACATGATTTTATAGTCTTTCTTTTATGCTTACACTTACTGAGCACATTGCATACTGGTTAGTGTTCTACCACTTTTGGTATATCATCTTATTTACTCTTCGTAACAACATAATGAGAAAGGCAGTGATGGGGCAACTGAGGCACATAGTGGTTCAGTCATACAGCCAGTAAATGGCAAAAAAAGACTCAAATCCAAACTGTCTGCCCCCAGAGCCCATGTTCTCAATTCTTTACAATACTACCTACCAATGGGTTGGAAAATATGAGGCCACAAAAATCACAAGAGAAATCCCTGTGTAAGTTTACCACTAGCTGGGATGAGAAAGGACAGCATGACCCAACAGTATGGTTGAGTAACTTTTTAAAAAACATTTCCACCGCTCTGGGTGACAGAGTGCCTCCTCCAGTGCAGGGACACAATCCTGTAAAGAAGGTGACACTTCTATTACCATTTCAGGGAGGAATTATGCCCATTATAGCATTAGCACAAACATCTAGACCGTTTCTGTTTTGTCTTCCAAGTCATGTACAAATTTTCCCATTCAAAGGAATCTAGTTTAAAGGAGCCCTTGCCTCAGTATGATACCACACCCAAGAGAAGTATGTGCTTTTATTTGTTTGTGGCATCAGTGTTGGGAGCCAGGTGCAATGTCCCTAGCAGATCACAAGATATGTCCTCAACATAGGCCACCCCCAAAGGATGTTTTCTTTGACTTCCATAGGTTCTTTCCAACTTGGCATGGGATGGGAACTTTGGGTTTGCTTCTAGAGAATCCTTTGTTTTTAAAAAGCTAATATCTATTTCCTCATTTTTCTTGGCAAAAAATAAAACAACAGTAATTGTATTAACACTGGGTACTAACAATGAGAACCCGGAGAGAGATTAAAAGTGGCCATTAATTAGGCTACTCCACTGGATAGCTGAATTCCAGAGGACACTCAGAAAATTCACGTAAAAACACCAATCCGTACAAAGTCTCAAACTTTTCCATTTTCCTATATTTATCAAGATTTTGCCATCCTTCAGTAACAATTGGGTAAAAGATGATGATCTTATTCTGACTCTTATTCGGAATGACTTGTGATGTATTTGCCACAGCACAAGGCTTCCTTTGCAGGGACCAAATGCATGAAACTTTACCATGCTTTCTACCTTGGCTGCCAAGTGCTCAGGACTTTCTCTTAGTTCTTGTACTTGCATAGTCATGCAATGTCTTCTCTAAAAAGGAAAAATAAAGGAGCTCGAATAAAACAAACAGTTGATATTGATCTAAGCTCACTACAAAGGAAAGTAATTAAAGGACGGATCATTATTTCTCTGATGCAATTTTTAATCGCCCCCACAATAAATTCTGTACCTTGATTATCCCGCAGCATTCAGAGATCTGTGCTATTGTGTTCCAGGTTTCATACAATGTAGTTCAATTGAATGACCTCGTGAATGTGATCAAGGCAAGTTTATTCGGTTCTTGTTTTAGTAAGTACTGTCTTACTCATCAGCTGGCTTTTTATTTTTTTTTTAAAGACCCTGGATAAATAACTTCAATAATGAGAGTTTACAGAAATGTAGCTGTGTCAACAAGAAATGAATTTCCATTGACTGTTAGTGTAATTATGTCTCATATTTACTACACTGAATTCAAATGAGAGGGAACAAAGTCTTTAAATTTAGGCTGTCTGTATCTTCAGTAACTTTCCAACATTCTATAATGCAATAAAAAGGAATAGTTTAAGTTCTTGCTGAAAGGAAATTAATTTTGTTCCAATATAATAAGATCTCGGAGAATATTTCTCATGTAAGAAAAATCGAATAAAAATATGTATAAATTGTTGTTTTCATTGCATTGATTTTCTGTTTATTGCCTTCTCTAAATATTGAGCTACTCGTAATTTTTGAATAACAGTGTTAGATATTAAAACACAGCATTTCACATTTAGCATGGTTTCATCTTTCATTCCTTCACTTTAAAGCCTTTTCTTTCTATTTTTCCCATTAAATTATTTCATTCCGTGTCTAAACATGGTCATGTTCTGTCACTTACTGTCTTTTGGATGTGTTTTGCCTCTTCAGTTAGATGACAATTCCCTTGCAAAAAGGGAGGCATGCCTTTCCCTCTTTGTTTCTTTACCTTGCAGACCAGTCCCCTGAAGAGTGGATAAGCAAGAAATAATTATTGATTATGATTTGGAATTTGCTCAATGAAAATGATCAAAAGTCAGAATGAGAAGATAATTAATGTAAGTCATGTAAATTCTATTAGTACAAAGATCAATTTTTAGGAAACACGCATGATATACCAGGCACTAGATACACATTCTGTATTTGAGCCCTGAGGTAGTTATTTATTCGTTCCACTTTTCAGTATGAAAATGGAGATTCAGTGAGGCAAAGTTCAGAGACTTGATCAGAGCCAAACAGTCTAGCTGTGGCAGAGCCATGTTTTAGGTCTGGCTGACTCCAAAGAAGGACCTCTTCCCTCTGAGCCATGATGCCTTTCATGAAAACATTAAAATATAAACCTCTGTGCAAAATTAGAACTCTCATTTGGTCTGCAAGAAGTGAATGATGCTTCTTGCTGCCAAAAGTAGTGATTTTTTTCTCTTCTTCCATTGAAGGTGAGAGGGGAAAGCAACTTGTCTTCTTACTCTTGCAAAATTAGCTGTGTACTATAGACTATTTCCTTCAAACGTAAATAAAAACGAAAACTAAATTAAGAGACCGATGTGGTTTCATAACTATCTCTTGAATTCGGAAATGAAAGGATATGCCTTAATGATAATAATAGTAATATCAACAATAAGGTGTTGTATATATCTGAGATCATAACTTCAAAGTGCTTTTGCATATATTTTATAATTTAATAATAATTCTGTAATGGCTTGACTTATAAGATGGAATATTATTAAACTATATTTTATAGATAAAGAAATTTAGATTAAGCAACTTGACCCAGGTCCCAAGCAACAGATGGCCCCTAATGTTTTGAATCTGAGTTTAGTGCTTCCATCATACAAAAGATATAGAAGAGATAGACCAGAAAGTAGTGAAGAGCATCTCTAACCTGTAATAACAGGGTAGACAGAGTAAAACCCTGATTAAGAAAAAGCTAACAAAAATTCAACAGACTGCAAAATTAAATATATTCAAAATTAAAAATATTCTAAATATGAATTTCATAAGCTTGCTGCTTGTAAAAGCCAACAGAGAGAAGATAGGCTTGCCCACATTCTAATTTGCTTTTATCATCAACATGATAACATGACTGGCTGAAAAGAGGCATCACACTTCAGAAGGGTTAACTAAAGCCTGAGACTGGTTAAGGGATAAAAAGAGTGAATGTAATTACTCTCAATGAGCTTGGATCTCATTACCCATGCAGATTATACCCCAGATACAAAATGAGCTTTTGTTGGTGAGGTGTGGTAGACAAGAGAGGTGCTGAGAGGCTGTGTGTATGTACATACCCAATCTTTAAAGAGATGAAGAAAACAGGTCTTGCAAACCACGTGCCATAAACTGAGCTATTGATTCTAGACACAAGTCTAGAAAGGATTAATACAGAAGAGCTTAGAAATCCTCAAAGATGCCCTAGTCACAGAGTAGGATCAATTACATTATGTATTAGTTTGGCAGGCTGTCCTAATAAAGCACCCTATGCTGGGTGACTTAAACAAAAATAGATTTTCCTCACAATTCCGGAGACAAGAAATCTGAGATCAAGGTGTTGGCGTGGTTGGTTTCTTTTGAGAGCTTTTTCCTCAGCTTCTAGATGGCGCATCTTCTTTTGTCTTCATGTGGTCTCTCCTCTGAACCGGTGTTCAAATTCCCTCTTCCTATAATGATTACAGTCATACTGGGCTAGGGTCCAGCTTAATGACCTCATTTTAACTTAATTACTGCTTCAAAGATCCTATCTCCAAATACAGTCACATTCTAAGGCACTGAGGGTTAGGACTTCAACAAATGAATTCTGGGGGATACAATTCAGCCCATAACAGATTAAGTCAGATTTTTCTCACATTCTTAATAACAATACACCTGGAAAGAGGAAAACTAAATATGATGGTTCCTCACCAAGACGTAGGCGTAGTGTGTTAAAATCAACCGGAATATTTTCCCAATATTTTCTGTCTTGATCACCCACATAGAGATTCTGATTATTCATTATTCTCTCTCTGCTCCAGTTGAGAGCTACCGTTGTACATTTTTTAAAAAGATTTTATTTATTTATTTGACAGAGAGAGAGATCACAAGTAGGCAGAGAGGCAGGCAGAGAGAGAGGGGGAAGCAGGCTCCCCACAGAGCAGAGAACCCGATGCAGGGCCCTTGAGATCACGACCTGAGCTGAAGGCAGAGGCCCAACCCACTGAGCCACCCAGGCGCCCCCCATTATACGTTTTTAAAGAGCTAACATTTATTGGACACTTGCTATCTGTCAAGTACTGTTAAGTGTTTTTGTGTATTATTTTATCTAATCCTCATGAAAATCTTTTGAGAAAATTCAATAAGATATTAATATTATCCTCATTTTATAGACAAGAAATCTGAGGCACAGAGAGGTTAAGTGATTTGCACAAGGTCTCAAAGCTAGTAAATTGAAAAGCCAGGATTCAAAACCAACATATCTGGCTCCAAATCCAAAGCTCTTAACCACTACACTTTCTCTCGCAACATAGTGTGTCTGAAGCTCAGCAAGGCACTTCTCATAATGTCCCATGAACACAACGATAGAATAGAAACTGAATTATAAATTAGACAATAATTAAGTAGGTCTATACATTTTGGATGACTCTTCTTAAAGAACATTAGCTCATGGACTGATTATAACATGGAAACACAGTTTCCACTTCTCATGCCAAGGGACTCTTTCCCTGGTCCTGTTCTACTCTATATTTAAATCAATGATTTGCATAAGAACATAAACAAACAAGATTATCAAATGAACACATGAGATTGAACTGGGAAAGATGGAAAATATTTGTATTTCAGGATTAGGATTTGTATTTCAGCTCTATGTGAGAATCAACTGTGAGGAATACATAAAGGTGAACATTTCTTTTAGGACTGAGACCAGTGGAATGGGGATCACTTAGCCTGTGGGTTTTCAGGGATGTTACAAAGGGAGGCCTCATGGTCTGTCTTGATGTCATCTTCCATCTACCTCCTGGTAGAAAGGTCATGAAGGACATGAGGACATGAAATCAGAAGAGGTATAAAAGAAGTGACTTAGTAAGCCCCAACATAGGCATAGAAGGATAAGACTCACTTAACACCAAAATCTTGTGAACCAAAAATCTTAACTCTAAGACTTCAGAATCTTGGAAATTTTCTCATTTAAAAAAAAAAAATCTTGTTTATTTCTTTTTAGTCCTTAGCAGGAAAATTCCCAAACCCTTGAAATCTCAAAGGATCTACGCAATGGCCTATGAAAAGAGCAAGTTAAGAAGTGCTAAGGATATGGTTGGTTGCTCCTCAAATTCTGGGGCAGAGGTGATGGGAAGATCCCAGGGAACAAAGTGACTGGTAACAAAGACCAAGTGTCTGAGGTCTGCTTGCAGGCAAGAAAGAAAGGCCCATGAGCTAGCTAGGGCAGGGATATAAAACGTAGGATATAAAAACCGAAAATCCTGACAGGACCTTTAATAACTGGAATTATTTAGCAAATGGACAGGAGTATTTTTAAGGCAATTTGTTCCCTGCAGAAGATGAATAAAATTGTAAAGGGGTTTGTGTTGATGATAAGCGTGGTTGTAGATTTTATAATGAACCTACTGATTTTATTATCAATAGATTTATTATCAATGTTTTTTATCATTGAGACATGAAAATTAAATATTGATGGGTTAATTATTTCAAAAGATAGTTCAAATCTAGAGATTATGCCTTAGACTACACATTAATGAAAGCCTACTGTATATTTGTATATTTACAATATACAAAGTGTCTTTGCAGACTTTACATCTAATATTAAATTATCTCCTTTAATTATTCACTAGTCCAGTCACTCCAACCCAGCTTCTAATTTCCACTACTCTCCTGAATTGTTTTTAATTAGTGACCTCCTATTTTCTACATGAAATCAATTCTTTTTCATCCTGTATCATGAAACTCAAACTCGTTCCTGTTCTGCCTCCCATGACAGCACACAGTTCCAATTATATTCCTCTCTCTCTGTGTCCATTGCTTCTTGATCTTCTATTTCTACTGCAAGTTCTTCTTGCATCTGACAAAGTTAGGGTTCCTTGGGGTTTTGTCCTTGGTCCTGTTTACTTCTCAAGCTCCAACTGCTGCTTAGACAATCACATCTAAATCCAAAGACTAGGTTCCAATACTTCCCAAATATCTCCAGCTGAGTCACTGCCACTGACCTTCAAACCTGTTTTTCCTACTGTATACTGAACATCTTCACTTGGACATCCCAGAGGATTTTCAGATCTCACAGCCTAAAATGCAATGAATCATCCCGTCTTCTAATTTCCTCTTCACTCCTCATTCAGTATTTCCAATGTTGTTGGATTACAACATTGTTTCTTAACTGCCAAGTCATTAACCTGGAGATCATTCTGGACTTTCCTTATTTCATACTCATAATCAGTCTCCAAGCGCTGCTGTTTCCTAATCATCTTGAACTTTTCCTTTTGCTGTAACTCTGATATTTACCATCTCTTGCTGGACAAATGGAATAACTTCCTGCTCCAGTCCTAGATTTCATTAGTCCAACTTCCATATCCCAGTCTAAGAGATCTTTCAAAAACATGAAACTTATGGAGCCTTTGTGCTTCTATACTTGCTCACCCCTGCCTTCAGGTCAACGAACAAACTTCACATTTTGGCATGGAATACATTCTGGCACATTTCTACATTCGTGCCTCACTATACCCCTCCTTCTTAGGCACTACATGTGTAAGTCACATTATGCATTCGATAGTTCTCAATCACACCATCCTCTACCACACCTCCGTGACATGTTATTCCCTCCATCTTGACCATTTTTTCTCATTCTCTCTTTTACTCAGCTCAGACATCACTTCCTTTCTGACTTTTCTAGCTCTCCCTCTCCCCTGAAGAATTAAGAATGTCTTCCATGCTCCTTTGCCACGCTATACAAAGCTCTATATTTGCACTATTCTGTATTTTCACAGCCCATGGATGCATCTATCTCCTTGAAAGACATAAGCTCTTATGCAGATACCACATACCAATTATCTTTGTGCCCTGGCAACTAATATAGTGCCAGACTTATAGCAGATTGCAAACATCTGTTTAATGAACAAAGCATCTTCTGCCTAGAAAGAAATTAGCCAAAAAAAAAAAAAAAATAGGAGAAACTTATAAAGAAGTGACTGGTTTCCATCACAGAACATTTGAGCATTAAAGCAACTCATGCATCTCTGATAGGCATGCCTCGTTTTCCTGAGATTAGTGACCTCCAAAAGTTGTCGCACTGCTCTTGCCTTCTGCTACTGCCAGAACTCCAGGGAGAAAGACAGAAATGAGGTTGGGGAGGCTCTCTGATCACTTGTATCATATTCAGTGCCCTTGAGTGACCTCCTGGATACCCCAAACTCCACCTTCATAGGCTTTACCAAGAGATGATAAAGAAGAAAATGATAAATTTAGAAAATGAGGTAGAAGGGCACTTTGGAGAGGCTCAACAGGAGCAAACAGGCAGCAGAAGTTGAGCTCTTTAAAAAATAAAGGGAGAGGGCGCCTGGGTGGCTCAGTGGGTTAAAGCCTCTGCCTTCGGCTCAGGTCCTGGGATCAAGCCCCACATCGGGCTCTCTGCTCAGCAGGGAGCCTGCTTTTCTTCCTCTCTCTCTGCCTGCCTCTCTGCCTACTTGTAATCTCTGTCAAATAAATAAATAAAACCTTTAAAAAATTTTTTTAAAAAATTTAAAAACAAAGGGATCATCATGCCCCATGCTTTGCAGTGGCAAGTGGAGCTGCTCAGAAGATAGTTCATGAAAACCAAGTCACAGACACAGCCATGTACCAGAAGGGAGACACTGCAAACTGTGAACAGGCAGGGTAAGACATTCAGAGACAGAATGTTGCATATCTCACCTGAAAGTGGGTAATTTGTGACCCAAAAGAAAATTGCCAAGCAGACAATGCAAGGCAGGCTGAATGCCAGCAAGATCAACAACAAGTAGTCGGTTTCATGGTCACTGTCAGCGTTCATGGACAAACAGCCTCCTAAAAACTCGAGGCTTGTGGAACAAATCCAACCTACAGCCTATTTTGGATAGCCTATGAACTCAAATGATTTTTACATTTTAAAAATAGTGAACAAGGGGCGCCTATGTGGCTCAGTCACTGAGCATCTGCCTTTGGTTCAGAACATGATCCCAGGGTCCTGGGGTCGAGCCCCACGTCGGGCTTCCTACTCGGCGGGAAGCCTGCTTCTCCCTCTCGCACTCCCCCTGCTTGTGTTTCCTCTCTTGCTGTGTCTCTCTCTGTCAAATAAATAAATAAAATCTTTTTTAAAAAAAAGTGAACAAATAACAGAGAACAGTATGCAACAGAGATCATATGGCTGCAGAGACTAAAACGTTTCCTATCTGGTCCTTTACAGAAAAACTTTCCTGTCCCTATATAGATGCCTCTGTACAGCTAAGGCTCCTTGCTTCCAGAACAGTTTATAAAACTGCACCCATTGGGATGAAATTTTTGAAAGTTACACTCTCACTACGTTATTATAACCAGCTTGGATTTCTTTGTGTTAAAGGTGAAGAAGTAGACTTTATTATCTTGCCTGTATGAATGATTTCCATTTGTAGAGAGCCTCTATGTCCTGGTCAGGGGACAAACACAGGACAGGAAGTTAGGAGATCTGGTTCAAGTGACAACATCATTACTGGTTGCAGATCTTAGGCAGCTCACTTAACATCACAGAATTCTAATTTCCTAATCTGCAAAATGGGGATAACACCTGCCTTATTGCACCTTGTATGGTGTGAGGATACAGTGAAATAATAGATGTAGCAGGCTTTGCAAACTTGAAAGGGAGCTACAAATAGAGGTATTATTATAGATGTGACATCATCAACACTTAATTATGGCTACTTGGGGGAAGATGAAAGACAGATAAATTAAGTTGTTAGTTATTAGTGGAAATTCTACTCATTTATTCTTTTATCTCCTTCTCATTAAGTCTTTAACAAAATTAACAAGTGTCAGGGCCTATTGAGTCGAAAGTTTTTATTCCTTAGTTCAATAAGTTAGTGTATCTGTTGATTGTGTATTATGTGCTCAGTAGCTTTGGGAGGAGGGAAAATGAGCCATGAGTGGTCAGAGGCATTACTAGAATTACAGGAGGAAAAGAATGCAAGAAACCTAGAGAATTAAAAATCGAGTCAAATTAAGCAAGCAAACAAATAAAAACACCCACTTTTACTATCAAAACCCATCCCTTTAAAGCTGGTTAAAATTGTTCCCATTCAGAACCAAATCAAGGTTAATATGGCTGGCAGTGCCATGAACTCAAATACAGTTCGACTTATTTCTCTATATCAGAGAAAATGCCATTTTTTTCCTAGGCCCCATTCCTTTTCCTTTTCTTAAGTACACAGAAAGACTATATTTTTCAGCATCCCTCACAGGTTGGGACATGCAACTAATTCTGGCCTACAAACTTGGGCATAAGTGACATGAGCCACTCTCTAGCCAAAGGATAAAAGAACAGTTGAGTTTTCCAGTACTCTCTTTTTCCTTGCCCTGGAAAGTTCCTTTAAGTTCCATATCAAGATGGCGGAGACATAACATAGAAACAGCCTCAATCCCTGAGATATTATTTGAAGGTGAGACATCCTGGTGATCTAGAATTGATCTAGAAGAATTGGTTTATTTCTTTGTTTTTACAATAAGCCACTGAGACTTAATATTTGTTTGTTAATGCAGACTTACCTAGCCTATTCTAAGGCATTTTCCTCCAAGCTAGATATCATAGTCAACACACAATTCTATATTAAAAACAAACAAAACTCTTCTGAACTTCTGGGGAAGATGGCAGAGTAGGAGAATCCTTGGCTCACCTTGTCCCACCGATATACCTAGATAACACCCACATCAGCATAAATAATCCAGAAAATGACCTGGAGACTGGCAGAATGGACTCTCCACAGCTAAATGTAAAGAAGAGACCACACTGAGGAGGGTAGAAAGAGCAGAGACACAGCTGGGAACTAAAGGGACCTGCAGGACCATCCATAGGAGAGAGGGAAACTATGGATTCGAAGAGAGGAAGGAACAAATCCTCATACCAGTCACCGTAGGCACAGGGAACCCACACTGGGAAGATGAATCCCCATAACATTTGGCTTTGAAAACCAGAGAGGCGTGGCTTTGTGAGTTCTACCATCAGTGGGGCTTAGCACCTGGAATGTTAAAAACCAGCAGGCTCTTGGAAAGCCAGAAGGGCAATAAGAAAATGAGTCCCTTCCCTCAAGGAGACAGCACAACAAACAGCTCCACAGAGAGAGCACAGAAGCCACAGTCTGAAAAATGCCTGGGGTATACAGAAAGGAGATTTGTTTACAATCTCCCAGAGCGTGTGCTACAGGGGCAGGGATCTTTGGAGACTTCTCCAACAACAAAGGAGCTGGCAGGTGCCACTTCCCTCCTCTCCCCTCCAGCCTAGATACACGGACACCTGTGGGAACCAGCACAGCAGAAACATTCTCCAGCTAGCTAACAGTGCACTCTGCCTCTCCAGGCTTCTTTGGATTCACCCTCTTCAACCCAGTGGCCTCAGCATAGACCTTGCTAGCACCTCACACTCTGCCCTTGCATTCCCCTGTGGGCCCCCACCCTCAAACAGACCCTTGACAGGAGTCCTTCCAAGGTGGTGCCACAAACCTAATACTGTGTAAGCCATCCCTATGGGGTCAGCACAACTCCAAGTGACTCCTTCCCCAGAGAGAGCAGAAAATAACCAAATGCATTAGTCTGACTGCAGTCCCAGCATTGGGCTGGGGGCAGATGACTGGTCTGACTGCGTGTTCCCCCTGCCAACAAAAGCTTCTCATGGGACAACATGGAGAGAGCGCCCTAAATTTCAGTGCTACCACATATCTGACAAATGCCTGATCTGACTCAACGTAAGCCCAAGAAGCCCCCAGACTACCCCACTAAAAACACAGGGACCCAACTGCCCACAACAGACAGAGAACCATTGCAGATGACAGACTGAAGAGAAAGGTGGCTCAGCCACAACAGTAGGGCACACACAACACATCTAGGAGACACCCTTGAATTGCTAGGTTCTGGTGAACAGGGGACATTGAATTGCAGGGCACTACAGGATCTCTTCTTCATAAGGCCACTACTTTCAAGAGCAGAAGACATAGCTGACTTTCCTAACACAAAGAAACAGACACACAGAGTTAAACAAAATGAGGAGACAGCGGAGGTTGTTCCAAAGGGATGAACAGGACAAAATCACAGCAAGAGAGCTAAATGAAAGAGAGATAAGTAATATGCTTGCTCTCACTGGACTTTGGAAAAGAGTGGACTCTTCAGTGAGTCCCCTCAATAAAGATACAGAAAACATAAAAAAAATCAGAGACAAAGAACTCTGTTGATAAATCTTTATCCAGACTAACCAAATGAAATCAAACCAAAACACAACAAAAAGAGGGGACTCAAACAAAACCAGAAGTAAAAGAGGATAAATAACAACCAACAACACAGAAATACAAAGGATTATAAGAGATTATGAAAAATTATATGCCAACAAATTGGACAACCCAGAAGGAATGGATAAATTCCTAGAAACATATAACACCCCAAAACTGAATCAAGAAAAAAAAATTTGAATGGATGAATTATCAGCAATGAAATTGAATCTGTAGTCAAAAATCTCCCATGGTGGCACCTGTGTGGTTGAGTTGTTAAGCGTCTGACTTCAGCTCAGGTCATGATCCCAGGGTCCTGGTATGGAGCCCATCATCAGGTTCCTTGCTCAGTGGGAGGTCTGCTTCTTCTTTTCCCACTCCCCCAGCTTGTGTTCCCTCTCTTGCTGTCTCTCTCTCTGTGTCAAATAAATAAATAAAATCTTTAAAAAAAAATGAAATAAACCACCCCCCCAAACTCCCAAAAAACATAACTGCAGGACCAGAGAGCTTCATAGGTGAACTGTACCAAACATTTTAAGATGCATTAATAACTATTCTTCTCAAACTATTCAAAAAAATAGAAGAGGAATAAAAGATTCCAAATTCATTTTATGAGGCCAGTACTACTCTGATACCAAAACCAGATAAAGATACTAACAATAAAGAGCCCTACAAGCTGATATTGCCAATGAACACAGATGCAAAAATCCTTAACAAAATATTACCAAATGGAATCCAACAATACATTCAATAAAAAACCATTCACCATAATCAAGTGAGATTTATTCCTGGGATGCAAAGATGGATCAATATTCGTAAATCAATCAATATGATACATTAACAGGAGAAAGGGTAAAAACCACATGATCATTTCAATAGATGCCAAAAAAGCATCTGACAAAGTACAACATTCATTCATGTTAAGAACTCTCAACAAAGTAGGTTTAGAGAGGAACATATATCAACATAATAAAGGCCATCTATGAAAAACCCACAGTGAACATCATACTCAACGGTGAAAAATTGAGGTCTTTTCCCCTAAGGTCAAGAACAAATTTTTCCCTAAACTCTCACCACTTTTATTGAGCACAGTACTAGAAGTCCTAGCCACAGCAATTAGAAAATAAAAAGAAAATAAAAGGCATCCAAATTGATAAGGAAGAAGTAAAACTTCTACTATCTGCAGATGACATGAAAGACTCCACCAAAAATCTGCTGGCACTGATGAACATGATGAGCACTGAGTAACGTATAGAATTGTTGAATCACTATATTGTACACCTGAAATGAATATTAAACTGCACATTAATTATACTGGAATTAAAATAAAATTTGAAAACCTCTTCTGTTATTACTGAGACAATTGGAAGTTTTATTTTTCCATGTGGTCATTCTGCATGCCCTCTATATCTCTAACACTAACTCCAATAAATCACAATTATTTGTGGGTTAGGCTACGTTAAATGACTATATATATATATATATATATATATATATATGACTCCTGCCTTATGTATATACTTAGATATGATACACATACATACATACATACACTTTTGTCTCAGAGTCCTTAGTTGTTTCTTCCACCTAAAATATTCCTCCCCCAGATATCCTCTTGGCTAACTCCATTGTCTCCTTTAACTCTTTCCTTTGGTCTCATCTCAATGAGGCCTACTCTGACTATCCTAGTTAATGCCACAGCCTGTAACTACACACACACACACACCCTTCATACTCTACTTTTACCTTTTTTCTCAAAGAAAATTTACTTCTTACTACAGAATTGTTTTTAAAGATCCCATTCAGTCTACCGTGCAGCTAAAAATAATTACTGAGTGTATATAATATTATTAATTTTAACTGATTCTACATGGAAAAGTCATAGTTCCTGATGGAATATGTAGCACTAAGAAGAAATTTACTAAATGGACATCTATCAACATAAAAGATCACAAAAATAAAAAATGAAATGATATAAGTATGAGACAGAATGAAGTTTATAGCACTAATCCACTCATTTCCATTTAAAAACATTTATGTAAATTTAATAACACTACATTTTCAAGGATGCATATTTATCTAAGTAAAGAAGGAAAATGAAATGGAAGGACATATGTTAAGTACAACTAGAGGTTGTTATCAATAGGGATGAAAGAGAATGGGAGGGAGGATAAAAGAGAAAATCAGCAACAAGTAATGAAATAATATCAAAACTCTACAGGGTTGAATAGCACCCTCCAAATTCATCTCCTTCTCAGAACCTCAATATGTGACTTTATTTGGAAATAGGACTGTTACAAATGTAATTAAGACAAGGTCATACCAAACTATGGTGGGCTCCTTAATCCAATGTGACTGATGTCGTTCCAAGAAAAGGAGGGATGCAGAGACAGACCTGCACAGAGGGAGGACAGTGTGGAGATACAACCGGGAGAACAGCACGTGACAATGGGGACGGACTGGAGTGATGTACCTACAGACAAAGACTGCCAAGGATTACCAACAACCACCAGAAGCCAGGGAGAGGAAAAAAAGAAATTCTCTTCATCTAGAACTTTCAGAGAAAGCATGGCACAGCTGACACCTTGATTACAGAGAGCTCCCCTTCCAGAATCACGAGACAATAAACTTCTGTTGTTTTAAGCCACCAAATTTGTAGTACTTGGTTATGACAGCTCTAGCAAACTAATCCGAAAACGAAAACAGAAAGTCCTCCCTAGACCCATGATAATGACCATGAACTGATTCTACTAGGGTAAATAGAGGCTGCCGTGGAATTCTGTTGTTGTTGTTCTGGATCTGGGGAACAATATCAACACCCATATGAGAAGGCAGCAGCATGCTATCTAAGACTTGTACTGCATAGAATTGCTCTTTGTCAAGGTTGTGGTCGGATTGATGCTGCCTTCGTGGCTGTCTAAGAGAAGCTACCACAGAAGGGTACTCCTTCTGTACTTGGAAACACAGCCCAAGCTTGTTTAATCAGGGTATGTGCCGAAAAAAATGTTTGGACAAGTTTGTGTCCATCATTTCTACAAGAGGTTCTTAGGTCCCTGTCGATGAGCTGTATTTCTGAGATTTTAAATTTTGCTGAAAAACAAAAACACTCAAACTGGCCCCAAACTTCAGTTAACTGTTGGCCACTTGAGGAAAGGTGAGAATCTCAGATTAGACCCCAAAGTCTGATTTGTTTCTTAAAAAGGTGGACACAAATTGCCCCAGAATTGATGGTCTGAGCATCTTCTTTAAAGTTAGGTGGCTTCGTCGTTAAGCATCTCCCTTAGGCTCAGGTCATGGTCCCAGGGTTTCGGGATCGAGCCCCGCATTGGGCTCCCTAATAGGGAGCCTGCTTCTCCCTCTCCCTCTGCCTGCCGCTCCCCCTGCTTGTACTCACTCTCTCTCTCTGTCAAATAAATAAATGAATAATCTTAAAAAATAGAATAAAGTTAGGATGATTTTTGACTTAGGGAGCAGAGCGTGCTGCTGCGTGACCCAGTACCCGTGCCTGCTAATATTCACAACAGCCCTAGCCTCGGTCTCCGACCCCTCCCACAGCCTTTCAGATCCTGGACCTTAGCAGTTTCAGAAAGAGTCCTAAGACACATTCTTTACAACGGTGGTTCTCCACTTGGCTTTTTCCCCCTACTGACTGAGGTATAATTGATAAATAAATTGTAAGATATTTAAAATGTACAATATGATGATTTGCTACGTGTATCATTATGGAAACCCCAGCCCCACCCCCACCTCAGTCACTTCACCCTTTTTCTTTGTTGACAGGATTTCATTTCTACTGTCTCGGCCAATTTCAGTCACACTACAGTGTTACCAGCTAGAGTCTCCATGTTATACATTAGACCCTCAGACCTTATTCATCTTAGGGCTGATGATTTGTACCTTTCCACCCATTCCCCTTATCTCCCCCACCAGCTGGTTCTCAGTTTAGAGGCTGGTAAGGTTCTCTGTGTGATTGCTTAACCATTGTTTCCTCAGGCTCCGGCCTAGCCTCCCACCAACCCCCACCCCTACCCTCATTCAGGAGCTAAGCTGGGGGCAACAACAGCAATAAAACTGCTTTTTCTTTTTAAAAAATGCCTCAGGAAATTTCAATGTAAGTCCTCTGACAATACTTTGATAAACAGTTTTCTAGATTTTCCAACTTAAATGTGCCTAGGACTCACGTGAAGTCTTATTAAAATCCAGATTCAGGGGCGCCTGGGTGGCTCAGTCGGTAAGCGTCTGCTTTCGGCTCAGGATATGATCTCAGAGTCCAGGGATCGAGCCCCACATCAGGCTCCCTGCTCGGCGGGAAGCCTGCTTCTCCCTCTCCGGCTCCCCCTGCTTGTGTTCCCTCTCTGTCTCTCTCTCTCTCTGTGTCAAATAAATAAATAAAATCTTTTTTAAAAAAATCCAGATTCAGACTCCCTATAGGTCTAGGAGAGAATTCCATTTCCAGCATTTCTAACAGGTTCCCAGGTCACGTGAGCAGAGCTGGGCCACAGGCGACACCTGAGGTGAGAAGCTTTTAAAACCCAGTGCATCAGCACGATCACATCAAGTATTTTTCTGAAGCTCCCGGGTGATTCCAGTACAAAACTAGGTGCGAGGCTACAAAGCCCGTAGCCGCTGCGGAAAATAATGTGAAGGTTGCTCAAAAAATTAAAAATAGAAATGCTATATGAGCCAGTAATTTCACCACTGGGTTTTTACCCAAAGAAAACAAAAACACTAATTTGAAAGGATACATGCACCCTTATGTTCACTGCAGCATTATTTACAATAGCCAAGATACGGAAGCAATCTTGAGTCCATCAATGGATGAACAGATAAAGATATTGTGTGTGTGCGTGTGTGTGTGTGTGTGTGTGTGTGTGTACCCCATGAGATACTACATAGCCAAAAAAAGGATGAGATTCTGCCATTTGCAACAGCATGGATGGACCTACAGGGGATTATGTTAAGTGAAAAAGTCAGACTGAGGGGCGCCTGGGTGTCTCAGTCAGTTAAGCATCTGCCTACGGCTCAGGTCGTGATCTCAGAATCCTGGGATCAAGCCCCATATCAGGCTTCCTGCTCAGTAGAGTCTGCTTCTCCCTCTCCCTCTGCCCCTTCTCCTATTCATGCTCTCTCCATCTCAAATAAATAAATAAATAAATTTTTTTAAAAAGAGAGAGAAGAAAAAGTCAGACTGAGAAAGACAAACACCATATGATTTCACTTTACATGAAATCTAAAAAAAAAAAAAAAAACCAAATGAATAAACAGAATCAGACCTGTAAACAGAGAACATACTCATGGTTGCCAGAGATGCCCAAAATGGGAGAAGGAGAGTGACAGACACCGGCTTCCAGTTATGGAATGAATAAGCCACAGGACTAAAAGGTACAGCACAAGGAACAGAGTCAATGGTATCGTAATAGCCTTGTATGGGACAGATGGCAGCTACATTTGTGGTGAGCATAGCATCACGTTTAAACTTGTCAAAGAGCTGTTGTCCCCCTGAAACCAATGTAACATTGTGTACTAACTGCATTCAAATAAAAAAAAAAATTTAAAAAAAGTGACAGTTGTGGATAGACCTTTGTGCATTTTGTCATTTGAGAGTCAGAATTTAATGTGAAATTTTTCTTCTTTATATCAGATTTATTCCTGATTTCTGAGCCTCTTACTGTACAGGTTAAGTTGCAGAGTAGTGGTCCTGAGACACAGCTAGCTAGCCTTCCATATGCCCCTGTGGGTCAACAACAATTAGAATGTAAAGGCGTCAGGGCAGTCTCATACTCAGCGTAATGATCCCTCGATGTCCCTCAGTCGTCCCAGCTGAGTACTCATCTTGGTCAGGAGCCGTCTTCTGGCAGCAGATACTTGAATATTCTGCCCAAATCTGGAGTCCAGTTTCCAGCTCTTTCTCCCCCTCCTGTTCTCTTTGTGTCTTTTCCTTTCATCAAATGATTCATCAACAAGAAAACTATTTATATAATTAAATTCTGATTTCTATAACCCCCACCTGCTTGTGTGGCAGCTTCAAAGGGGTTTCTCCCAGGACATTTGCTTACAGGACGGAGCCAACCTTCTTTGCTCCAGTTCCTGATTATTAAAGGGGATAATACCTGTGGAAAGTACCTTGAAGCCATATTATGCTAGGTCCCGTCATTGTTGCTGGTAGTGGTGGGAACTCAAGAGAAGTCTTCTGAGGTGATCAGATGTAGCACTTGGCCAGATAATCAAAACATTTGTCTAAAACAAGAAATTTGTTTTAAAAATGATGTATCAAAATGTTGTATTTTTTAAAGTTTGTTTGTTTGTTTGTCTTTAAGTAATCTCTACACCCAACGGGGGGCTTGAACTCACGACCCCGACATCAAGGGTCGCATGTTTTTCCAACTGAGTCAGCCAGATGTCCCCAAAATGTTGTATCTTAACCTGAAACATTTGTGGACATAGCTGGCATTCAACCAGCTTGCAGTCATCTGATGATCCTTTCTGCAGGGACAGCCATTTGTTTTGATCGGTCAGGGTCAAGACCATACTGGCTGTTGAAATATTTGGCTATCATCCCTCTATATTCATCCATCTTTTGACATAGGATCAAAATTATTTCTTGACTATATGTCTTCTGATAGGAATTCTGATTCTTTCCTCCCATAAACTGCACCCATAACATAGCATCCTCAACTTCCAACGTTAGTACCTTTAGTGTTCCCTGAGCATTGAAGGTCAGTTAAAATGTAGTGTAGACATCACAATTTTAAGATTCCACTCCCCACACCCCAAACTTTTAGAACAGCTCACCTCGACCTCATTTAACAGCAATTCTTAAATCTTGCCGTAATAAGTCTTGACAAAACATATAATTTAACAGTTGGGAATGGAAGTCTGTAGACACGCTGGAATTTAGCCTGCTAGTTCCAAGAGTTCAGTCTGCCGGGGACATGGATGTTAGGTAGAAATGCATGAACATGCTAGTATGTCATCCTTTTCCGACCTACAAAACCAGCAGTTCAGTGTGGTCCAGCCAGTACACAGAGTGATGGGTTTAGTGCAGGTCAACTAAAGCAGCGTCAATTATAATGTTAAAAAAGCAAAATAATAATAATAATAATAAATAATAAATAAAAGAACAGAGCTGCTAATTTATTTATTTACTTATTTGTTTACTTGTTCTCTTATTTGAGAGAGAGAGAGAGAGCTGTGAACAGGAGGAAGGGCAGAGGAAGAGAGAGAGAGAAAATCTTTGAGCAGGCTACTAGCTAAGCATGGAGCCCAAAGCAGGGTTGGTCGTGGGGCTCCATCCCAGGACCATGAGATCATGACCTTAGTGGAAACCCAGAGTCAGACGCTTAACACACTCAGCCACCCAGGAACCCCAGAGCTGCTTTTCAACACTGTGCTTTCTCTTTAAGATTTTTGGACTAAACTTATTAATGGTGCTTATCCTTCTGCCAAGCATTTCACAGAAGCCTTCCTCTGACCTTAAAAGAAAAGTTCAAAAAAAAAATTACTATTGTTAAATAAGTTTGGGAAATACCACAAACCATACCCATCTAGGAGATTCATAATGCTCATTGGGATATTAAAGGCTCTGAGAAGTCCTGTAGCAAAGACCTTTGTTTAACTTTGTTTACCTTCGGGTTTCATACATTTAACAAAGTAGGCCGTTTCATATAACATCTAATCCTGAAGAGCTAATGTTTAATGAAACAAACACACGTTAGTAAACAGTACCAACTAGCAATAAAAAAAGTATTAATCTGATTTTGCAGTAGATTAAACAAATACTACCTTAATATCAGTTTGAAACAGCACAATTTGTGCAGGTGTCCCAAAGTACTGTACAAATTTTGTTTAGTGGTAATGTTCTTCCTTGTACAAATAGAGAAACAAAGGTATAAAGAAGCATTAGGTTGCTTGCCAGAGTACACACAAGTTTGAGACAAATGGGAACCATAGCCCACAAGTCTGAACAATGATTTCTAAACTGTGTTTACAAACAGAACCAAATTGCAAGTTGTAGCTACTCACCCTAACCGAAGTCTCCATTTAAGTCAAGTTCTGCCTTGGTGATTGTATTTTCACTTAATGAATTTTAATTGAACACACTTGTAAAATGAACACATATTCGTTTTTGCTAATTTTCACATATTTACCTCCCTAGGGACAGTCGATGATCACTTTTGTTAACTGCACAGTGAAGAAGGTTGAAAAAAGACTCTGCTCTCACTTAGATAAATGTCTCTTTGAGGAGTAGATGATATTTCTCCGTGTGATTTTAACATCAAACCAATTAAAAATAAGAACCAAGGTAAACAGTGTACTCCTTGAGCCTGAAACAGAAGACAGAACTATGGAGCTCAGGGGACAGAGTAACATTGACCTATAGATTAAATTGCTGGTGACTTTCATCAATAATTGAGAGCGGGGACTCTATAAAATCTCCAGCAGCGGCGGGGATTCACGGGTCTGCTGTCTTCGCTCAGAAGCTCACTGATAATACAAAACATGAATATATGGTTTTCTGTTGGCGAGATTCCGACCTTGAGAGAACGAGTCCCAGTCACTTGTAAGGCTCAAGAGATTTATGTGTTCTGAAGTTCGTCAGCATTAAAGGTGTTTCCCAGCAGTCTGGAACCGCGTGCTGTGTGATAGAGGGAGGACTTGGAGAACATACCTACCGACCCCCTCGGCCAGCGGTGGTCGGGGGCGGGGGGGACCGGTGATGTGTGACCTCACAAGCAGATTTATAGACATGCTCGCGCTATGTACATTACCTTTGAGTGTTCTCCCCCCTACCGAGCCTCATCTCCTCAGTCACGAACAATATCTGTTCTTTCAGAATGCTGCAATGCTTTCCCTCAAGGCCGAGCCAGAGTTGTCAAATAGAGATGAAGAGCCTTTTGGCAAAAAAAGTGCTCTTAAAATGTTTACCTTCTCATACCTAATGGTTTTAGATCATATCTTATTAGCCTAGGAGACCATTATACAAAGTACAATTAAGATCTCCTTGACATTTTCTACGAGTTCCAATTCAGCTTTGCTAATGGCTATAACTTCGTTGCCTTTTTTTTTTAAATACCATACAGTGTTGGAAATGCAGTTTATAATAATGTGGACTACCCAGGATGCACTTGCGGTAATTACACAGAATGTCAACAGCCTCTCAGGCTGGATCCTGTGTTGATTGCACCTCGTGACATTTTCATGTGGTCAACTTGTTGGAATTACACCTCTGCGGGCAGGTGCCTACCCCTCCAACACTGTTCACGTTGATCCTGTCGATTGAGTTTAACGTTCCCTCTGTTCGAGAAAGGAAGTAGAGCTGGGCCTAACAACAGGATCACTGTTTCCATGGTCAGTATCCCACCCATACTGCTGGCAACTTTCATTCAGGAAACTTCTCGTGAGCGTCTAGTACATGCTCAGCCCTGTTTTAGGCACTAAAGGCACAAAGCTTAATAAGATCCTCTCCTGCTGTCACTCCGATGTGTCGAAGTAAGAAAGTTCAGAAACATCTTTCCACCAGCAGAAAAATTTCTTCACAGAAGAGAAATCCCACAGGGGTTAAAGTTGGAACCACAGAGTTCTATTTCATATCCTCTTTCTTTCTTTTTCTTCCTTTTCTTTCCTTCCTTCCTCCCTCCCTTTCTTCCTTCTTCCCTTTTCTTCTTCTCCTTCTTCTTTTTTTTTTTTTTTTCGTTTTTTTCCTCCCTGGGCCCATGATCTCCAGAACTCTAGTTCTAAATACACTTTACGTGGACCATGATTTGGTAAAGAAATAGCTGAAGTGAATGTGGGGCCCATGCCCTACTGGGTTCTATTGCAACCTCTTCTGCATAATCTCCACAATAAATCTATATGACAGATGTTATCATCGTTTTACAGACAAGGAAACTGAGGCACAAATCGGTTTTATTTCATTTCGTTTTGTTTTGTTTTAAGTCTCACACAGCTAGTGAAAGGAGAACCTGAAGTTTGAACTTTGATTATTTGCAAAGAGACTGATACTGCTCGGCCATTAGGAGGAAAGTCCTGATAAAGGATCGGTACGGTAAATTAAATGATATAGTCCCCAGAAGATGATTAACACAAGTCATAAAACCAGGATGGCTGAAAACAAAGAAGGTTGGGGCAAGAAGAGAACACGGACTTCCCTTAGCCATCCCTGCTGCAGTACCTCTGGCACCAATTTGCCCTGTAAAGAGGGGTAGGGGCTAAAACAGTAACAGCCCCGTATGTGATCTACATTTTGTTTTAAATATACTGACACTCAGGTTGACTGCTTAGTGTACGCTACAGTTGATCCCAAAGGAGAGAGTCACTCAATCAAGCTAACTAATTTTGTTCTACTTATAAAGTTCTGAAATAAAGGAACATCTTCCGGTGGTATTTCAACAGAAGTCTGTACAGACAAAGGGCACCTCATTTAGCCACAGCTGCCAGGATTCTGGGGAGTGACATGGGTGCCTCTTACAGAATCTGATGGCATCAAGCTCATTCGGGTGTAGGACTTCTCCATTTTATATGTACAACTTATCATTTTGATAATAAATAAAAAGGAGGAAGCCAGAGGAGGGAGCAAATTATATCCTATTCCCAGTACACTAAGGAAACATTTGGAAACGCTCACCTGTTTTTCAGCCCATTCTGAATCTGGGAAGAAGGGGTGAAGAGGCCAATAGGTTAACTGGTCAGGTTAACAGTACATCTCAGAAAGTCTCAATTAGATGCTGGAAAGTGTTAAACCATTGATCAAAGAGATGTCCTGCCTGTTACCCAAGAATTGCTGGGGTTAGAATTTCTCTTTACAGTATCGATCATATTTTTTACTTGCTGGACTGGTTAAAAGAACAGGTTTGGTCCTGTCCCTAGACTTCTTCAGGGCTAAAATGTGAAAGAAAAAAAAAACGCAAAAAACTGTATAAGAGTTGTGTTTATTTGAATGGGCTCCTATGTAGTTCTCACTGTCTTTGAATACAATTTATCACATTTCATTTGTGGTCTTTTTAAGCTAGTCGATTATCTTTTTTTCTGACTACAAATCTATTTGAGTCTGGATAAAATAAGTTCCAATATTTATTTATGATTTTCTTGGCCACTGGGTTAGATTTTTTGGGTCATGCTTTCCATATTACCATGTGGCAAGTTATTGGTTATAAAACTTCTGCATATTTTTATATTAATTTTGACCAAAAACTTAATGTTCTATCAATATATTTGAAAGAGTCATATAGAAAAAAAGATGAAATATGTCAGAGAAGCTTCTTTTTTTGCCATATATTTATGTAACAAAGGATTTTTGCTATGTTTTGTTATACTTAGTTACAGCTGGCTTTACAGTCTCTGATCTATGTTGAATACCGAGCATATAAAGTTGTAATGCAGCCGGCCAAACTTCTATACATTAATATAAGGCGGATGTACTTACTGTATTAAAAACAAAATGAAAACGTGGGGTCTTACTATGGATGAAACAAGAAAAAGTAAAATACTAGAAAAATAGGAAGAAAAAAAGAAAAAGTAAAACACTAGAAAAAAAACAAAAAAAAAGTAAAATACTACCTTAAAGTATTCATTCAGATGAGGTGGATTGACTAAGTCACTAACTTTCACTCTTGATCAAATGATTGAATAATAGGACAAATAAACATGAAATCATAAGAAAATAAGATGTCCTGGCATCACCGAGATGAGCTATAATAGCATTCACAGGGAAAAATGACATAAAAGGTGTACGTTTCTCAAAAGGAACAGATCTAGAACCATATGCCAAAAGGTATACATCTGTTACATTTGTAAAAAGGTGTTGGCTGATACAATTTATGCATTTTACTATGTTAATTATTTTCTGAAAAAGTTATACATTATTTAGAAACTTATGAAATGGTGACTAGAAGTACATTGATGAGCAATTTACTGAAAATTTTTTTCTTTTTTTTAAGATTTTATTTATTTATTTGAGAGAATGAGAGAGAGCATGAACAGGAGGAGAGGTAGAGGGACAGGGAGAAGCAGAACCCCCGCTAAGCAAGGAGCCTGGTGAGTACTCCATCCCAGGACCCTGGGATCATGACCTGAGCCAAAGGCAGAGGCTTAACCGACAACTTAGCCACCCAGGTGCCTCTGAAAATTTTTAATATTATTTTAAAAATATATACAGTAAAATCAAGTATTTTATGAACAGTTGTATGAATTTTGACACACAGATATTTTTATGTAGCAAAAAAGAGGGACAGCTGATTGAGCACAGGAGACGTCGCCGGACCGTTTGGAGTTCTCTGTACTGATTGCCATAATGAACGTCAGCATCGGCGCTCTCCCATTCTCTCCTTCTCCCCAGCACTGGTCCCTGTAGGAGATCCCGTTGATGCTACTGCCACCAGCCACATCAGTTATGTTGCCGATGCCCTTCGAATGATCCCTCACCAGGGCTCACTGATCACGTCCACACGACAACTGTCTGTGGTGTCTATCCTGAAGCCATGAATGTCCAGGATGCTGGTTTCCCTGTAAGGCTGGCTTGATCTTAAAGAGCTCCCGGCAAGGTCTTTCATTATTGCCAACATTGTTAAACAGGGGCTGCCACTTGGCACTCCTAACATTTCCAGCTACTTTTAGGAAGTCCTTCCCCGATGATTTTGTTTTGTTTTGACTTTCTGACACTTTTATTGACACATCCTGTTTTTTGGGGTCAAGGACCCTTTAGGCACTGGGCCAAATATCTGAACAACAGGCATGGTATGGCTCTCACAATCCTTCTCCCTCTCCAGCATCAGCCCTGTGCCGTTGAGTCATTCTCTATTACCTAGAATGAGTCTTTTCATAGGGTCCCCCTTGGCCCTTCATTCAACCTTAAAGGGCTCACCTCTGTGATCCCACAGACATGTCCAGGTTTGCCGAATTCTATGGGCACAAAGCATCACTGGCTAGATTTGTCTATTCTCCCAAGATTAGCTACATCTCACATTCCCATTAGGCAAGTCAATTGATATTCTCAGTAGACTTGATTCTCATATTTTAAAAGAATCATATTAGCAAGGATTTATTTAGCCCCTTCCACATAGCAAGCACTGTCCTAAGTCCTTTGCAGGACCTCGTCTCATTCAATACTCTCAACCCCGGGTGGGAGTTCTTTCACTGTCCCCAGCCTACAGATGAAGAAACAGATACCGCAAAAGGTTAAATATCTCCCCAAGGTCACACACCAAGAGTGTGTATCATTGCTACACATGAAGTCGATGAGGGGATCCTTCAGCTGATTTAATTTTATTTTAAAAACTGTTTTTGAAATTGGCAGTTTTTACTAGGCTCGGCTTCGTCATTTTCACATTGTTTCCCAATTTATGTCTTTTTGCAGAACAGAATTATGTTAAAGAAAATATTTCACAAGGAAGTTCATACCGTAAAATTATGTAAAATGGATCTCTCCTGAGTTTCATGTGCAACTTGCCCCCTGTTTGGTTAAGCATGCTGGAAAATGCTCTCTTAGCTGGAATGAAATTGCCCTTTTAAGGATCAGAGACAAACTCCAACAAACAGTAAAGCATTATGTCTCTTTATACTACTGGTGGAAACCTCAGGTCAACAGAAATACCTCGGGAGCTGGGTGGGGGAAATTATGCATTGTGTGACTCGGAGGGGCTTACCGCCCCCTTTAACCTGAGCCAGCAGATGGGAAGTTCCACTGCCCAGGTCTGCAAATCTTCTGTCTTGTTGTTTGGCAATCTGCGTGTGTTAATCATTCACCTCAATGATTTCTCAAAGAGTACTTATTCCCAAAATAGAGAAGTGGAAGTCAGCCTATACCGCGGGGCAATAATTCCATCTCCTGTAATTTTCCCATAGGAGTAAACCTGATCAATGTCACTGTTGTTGAAATTCTGCAAGTGAACCAACTATAGAGTGCAATTTCCCCCCCACCCCCGGCGCCCTCCCTCTTGTTTTCGTGTACTTTGTAACCTGAGGAGAAGTTTCCATGAGGAAGTAGAGTCCATGTTGAAGTGACTGAGTGATGTATGGAAGATCTCAAACACAGAGGCTGCCTTTAGACTTGAAAAAGGAATAAAACCCTGTTGTGTCCAAGACTGACCTGTGCAAGGAGAATGCTCAATGTTTTCCTTTGCAGAGGCGCTGGCAAAGTTCATTCCCTCAGGTGAGGATCTCACAAGATGCCCACTGTTCTCCGCTCTGACATCCCCATGGTGATAGATCTACCTAAATAACACTACCCATGAGGGCTTTTCATCCCTTGGCAATGATGCTCATTCATGATTGTGGGCAGCGTTCCTTGCCTTACTTAGGAAAAGATTTCCCACTGTATTGATGTCTACCTAAATATCAGCTAAAAATAAACCAAAAAGAAAAAAAAAAAAAAGGAGACTCGAGTTAATTACCCATAATTCTGGTTACTATTTAGATTATTTGAAACAAAAGCAAGTCAGCTTTTTTCATATTTTCCTAGAGTATTTCTTCAAAGCCGCGTAACTTTGCAAAAGGAGTTCCACCTGAGATTAAAACTGTTGAAACTTCCCCCCATTTCTTTTTCATTCAAGATTATTTACTTTTTCTTTCCCTTTTCAATTTTGTTATGGAAATTAGTACAGGAATGTGGACATTTCCAAACCACACCATTTAATACAACTGAATCAAGAACAAAGAAGAAAAATATTTTACAGGAAAGTTTTCCACACTTGACAGATGTTTACATTTAGTTATTTTCTAGAAGAATTGCCTGGAATCTAACTTGAGATCTAACTTCGAGGGTCTTGCTTTGGGTACTGGGGCTTAGACTCACAGGATGTATTAAATTCCATTCAGTCTTTGGAGCCAACTTGGTTCCAAATGAAGGAGAAATTCTTATCATAATCGTAGTCTACTTCCATTGAAATCAGGATCCTAGATCCCCACATCCATTACACCATGGGCTTTTCCCTTCTCTTTATGTACAGGTGAAATCGTATTAAAAGGACTTGGGAGGGCTGCTAAGGTAGTATATTGGACTCTTTGTCTATCTTGAATAGGCATCAAGTGTCAGGTTCAGTCCTTGACACAAGAAAATAAAGTTTAGCTGAATAACTAGGTAAAGGACATACCCATCTAGAGAAATAATCATTAATTTGTTGAATTCATTAGATTTTTGCTGTTGACAGTTTCATTCTCAGATGAATGGCTATGTCGTTAAATGGCGGCCGTTCTTCCCACTGGGAGCTAGTCATTCAGAGGCCACACTAGAAAGTGTATCAGTGAACAGCCCCTGGGTGCTCCAGTGTCCCTGGTGCTACATGCTTTTTATGTATAATTACCCATGCGTTCATACCACCACACTCCAGACATAAAATAAGTTCAATTTTTAAAAAGGATTTATTTATTTATTTGAGAGAGAGAGAGAGAGAGGAGGGACAGAGGGAGAGGGAGAGAGAAACTTCAGCAGACTCCAACTGAGCACGGAGCCGAGATGGGGCTCCCCTCAAGACCCTGAGATCATGACCTGAGCTGAAACTAGGAGCCGGGTGCTCAGCCAACTGCACCTCCCAGGAGTCCCAAAATAAGTTCTATTATTACTCTCATTCTGAGATGAGGAAGTGGAGTTACAGAGACTTTTGAGTGTTTATTAAATTGGATTGGTGAGAAAGGTGGAACAGAAGGAAAAAGGAGCAGACATACATTGAGTGTCTAGTACCTGCTAGGCATTTTATACTCAGTACTTCTTTGAAACCCAAAGAAATACCTAGAGGAAGGGATTTTAGCCCTCTTTTAGGCAGGCAGATTAATGTCCTGAGAAATAAAGTCATTTCCTGAATATACTTAGTTAGAAAATGAGAGTGAGAGAGAAATCCAGGATTGCTCACAATCTCCCTATTCAAGATACATAATGGATCCTTTGGCAGAAGTTCACCTGACTTCTACAAAAGTAGACTGCACTTATAATCATACATTTTTCCTCCATTTGAAACCATTTGACTCTAGAAATAAAGCTTAAAATGAGATTTGTATTAGTTTCCAAAGGTGGTTGTAACAACCTATCACAACTGGGTGGCCTATCACAACCTATCACAACTGGGTGGCCTAAAGAACAAAAATCTGTTGTCTCACAATTCTGGAGGCTAGAAGTCCAAAATCAAGGCATCAGAGGATTCGTTTTCTCCAAGGGCTGTGAGGGAATGATCCCTTCAAGGTCTCTCTCCTTGGCTTGTGATGACCATCTTCTCGCTGTGTTTCTTTGTATTGTCTCTGTCTGTGCTTGTCTTCTTCCATCCAAATTTCCCCTTTTCGTAAGGACAACAATCATATTGAATTAAGACCCACCCAAATAACCTCATTTTAACTTGATAACCTCTGTAAAGACTCTATCCCACAGTAAGATCACATTCTGAGATACTAAGAGTTACGACACTAACATATCCTATTTTTTTTTGAGAAGAGACACAACTCAACCCATAACAGAATTTAATTTCTGACTTTTTGAGATGGAGATATAATAAGCTTGTGGTGGGGCCCAGGATTCTGGATGCTTATGAAGAATCTTACTTGGCATCTCACTGATATTCAGGCTTGGTTGAGAAGTAACCACTGGCTAAGGAATGAAAACAAGAGAAATAAATACAGACAGCAACTGAGTCCAGACACTAGAACATGGAATATTAAAATTTTCTCCTAGCCAAGAGGTATGCTGCATTTCCCCTATGCACGAGACTCTAGGAAGAAAAAGCACATCCTGCTTAGGTCTCCTACCCGTGAGCTTCTAGTGTCATTGACAATGGTTGACATCCCTTCCCACTCTGGAGCAGTGCTAAGGGTGGGCTTCTGTTACAATTGGAAGAGCTCTGCTGCTCTGCTGCTTAAGCGGGGAGATCTGAATTGGCTTATTTTCCTGATGTTCTTCAGGTCTAGCACTGTAGCAACTGGTTTCCACACTGCTTGTGCTTATCTGTTAGTGATAAGCTGTACTCCCTCTTAGAACATTTGCATTCCCATTTTTGCGTAGGTGGCATGTAAGATAAATGTAATTTGGATATTCACTAGATCTCCTGATGTGGGACACAAGGCAGAACCCAGGAGACACCTTTAGTACAAAGATTCAGGTGTAGATTTATCTGGAAATATTTTCAATGGTCAGGGACATCCGTTCTCTGTAATGAGATTCTTAAAGCCCACAAGAAAAAAGATAAGAAAGATCTCTGAGGCCAAATTGGTGGTAAATATCACATTGTTATCTCTGCTGATAACTTGCTGTTTATTATGGGATATGCATTATACTGGTGACAGGGTGAGTGAGGAACTGAGAGAAACTGGAAAATGCTAAAATGAGGGGAGGATTATTATTTTGTTTATGTGTGGTGTCCATGCATGCATAAGAGAAAGAAAGAGAGAGAAAAGAAAATAAACTCTTTGGAAGTATTTTTGACACATTCACAGCCTGTTCCTAGAATTCAAGAAGGTTTAAGTAAGTCAACAAAATCTCCCAAGAGTCTTCAGTTCAGGAAAATCTGTTTTACTTTTGCTTTTGTGGGACTTTTTTGGTTTTGTTTCGTTTTATCTTGTCTTGTTTTTATCACAGGACCCAAAAAGCCATAGTCCCTAAAGGTAGAGGATTTTCTAGTAGTTGGAAACACAGTCATAGGTTACAGATCCCCCTAAAGTCTGACGTATCTCACTTATTTGACTTCCTATGTGTAGAAGTCATCTCCCCCTGATGATGGACAGAAAGAAAAACCTTATATTTTTTATGTGATATCCACTCCTGACTCTGACTGGTGAGTCTTGACCTTTGTACAACCTACATGAAAAACCATGTCAGAACACAACCCAATCCCCTCCACATTCACATGAGAGATGTATACGATCGGTCATGGGTGTGTCACAAGTTCGCAGTCTCAGTGTTCATCTTCCTTCATCCATAATATTGTTTCTAGTGTGGATTGTAACTGTTAGTTTTTTGTCTTTATGAGTCTTGGGAAATGAAGTCTACTTAATACATTAGGAGGGATAGAAGGATGTTCAGATTTGGATGGGAGAGCCTCACAGACCAGATGCTAAAGACCACAGGACTCAATCAACCAGATGTTAGTGTCCATTTTGCTCTCTTTCTCCCAGCTCCTGACCATCCACAAATATCAGCAATTATCAGAAGATAGAGCCCCGCTAATCCAATTTCTCAAGATCCAGCCCCAACTCTTCTCTATCCAGACCTTCCACTTTTAAAGCAGCTCATTTTCTTGTGTAACTTTTCAGAATTACTTGAGAGACTCAAAATTGGTGAGAGACCTAAATGTGAGAGGGGAATCCATCAAAATCCTAGAGGAGAACACAGGCAGCAACCTCTTTGACCTCGGCCACAGCAACTTTTTGCTAGATACATCACCAAAGGCAATGGAAACCAAGGAAAAAAATGACTTATTAGGACTTCATCAAGATAAAAAGCTTTTTCACAGCGAAGGAAACACAGTCAACAAAACCAAAAGACAACCAAAAGAATGGGAGAAGATATTTGCAAATGTCTTTTCAGATAAAGGGCTAGTATCCAAAATCTATAAAGAACTTTTCAAACTCAACACCCAAAGAACAAAGAATCCAGTCAAGAAATGGGCAGAAGGCATGGACAGACATTTCTCCAAAGAACACTTACAAATGGCCAACAGACACATGAAAAAATGTTCAGCATCACTCAGCATCAGGGAAATACAAATGAAAATCACAATGAGATACTACCTCACACTGGTCAGAATGACTAAAATTAACAAGTCAGAAAACGATGTATATTGGTGAGGATGTGAAGAAATCTGCTGTTGGGAATGCAAATTGGTGCAACCACTCTGGACAATGTATGGAGGTTCCTCAAGAAGTTAAAAATAGAACTACCCTACAACTCAGCAATTGCACTTCTAGGTATTTACCCTAAAGATATAAATACCGTTATCTGAAGGGGCACCTGCACCCCATTGTTTATAGTAGCAATGTCCATAATAGCCAAACTATGGAAAGATCCCAGAGGTCTATTGACAGATGAATGCATAAAGAACATGTGGAATGCATGTGTGTGTGTGTACACACCATATATATCATATATATATAAATGTTTGTATTTGTGTATATATATGTCTGTATAGATATAAAAACATAAATGGAATATTACACAGCCATAAAAAAGAAAATCTTGCCATTTGCAACAACATGGATGGAACTAGAAGGTATTATGCTAAGCTAAATAAGTCAATCAGAAAAGATAATTGGGGGCGCCTGGGTGGCTCAGTGGGTTAGGCCTCTGCCTTCAGCTCAGGTCATGATCTCAGAGTCCTGGGATCGAGCCCCACATCGGGCTCTCTGCTCCGCGGGGAGCCTGCTTCCTCCTCTCTCTCTGCCTGCCTCTCTGCCTACTTGTGATCTCTGTCTGTCAAATAAATAAATAAAATCTAAAAAAAAAAAAAAAAAGAAAAGATAATTGTTATATAATTTCACTCATATGTGGAATTTAAGAAACAAAACAGAGGAGTATAGGGGAAAGGAAGGAAAAATAAAACAAGACAAAATCAGAGACGGAGATAAACCTTAAGAGATTCTTAATCATAGGAAACAAACTGAAGGTTGCTGGAGGGGAGGTAGGGGGAGGGGGTAACTGGGTGATGGACATTAAAGAAGGCATGTGATGTAATGAGCACTGGGTGTTATATAAGATTATGAATCACTGAACTCTACCCCTGAAATTAAAAATTTATTATATGTTAATTAATCGAATTTAAATAAATTTTAAAAATTAAAAGAAAAGAATTATATGAGAAAGAGCAAGGTGCAAGTTTTACTCTTTCAGTCATTTGTCTTAGTGAAATTAAAGAAGCTATCCACTCTTTTATTCAATAAATATCAACACTTATTTTTCCTCTTTGGCAAATGATTTCTATAACTGTACTCCTAAATTGAAGTGGGTTTTTTGGGGGGGAGAGGCACTTTCTAATAATAATTTAATTATCTTGTGTTTTGAAATATTTGAAAACACTAGTGGGATATGAACTGGTTCAGAAAGAGGTACATTTTCCCAATTTTTTAATCAACAGGGTAAAAATATTTTGCCGTATTTACCCAATTCTCCAGATTTCAGTAGTTTTTTTTTTTCTTTCCAATCTAATTTATCCAGATTCTCTGATAAAGCATGAGGGTATGAGAAGTTTTGAGGTATAGAAAAAAGTATAGCAATTAGTGACACGCAAGTAATAATATGCTACATTATGGTTCAAAGGGGGTTCATGATATGTTTCTATGTCTGTGATGTTTATCCATCTTGTCTCCTTTCACATGATCTGGGAAGGTTAGGGGCTGTGGTTTATTATGCTTTAAAAAAAAAAACTAGCTGATTGTGGGTACAAAAAGAGTACACATGCGTTTTCTTGTGTATATTTTATCTAGTCAATAGGAAAGAACCTTGTTTTGAAGGTGAAGATATTATTTACAAAGAAACCATATATTAGATTTCCCTAAGGGGCATTTTTGATAACAAGCAGCACTCCAGTTCTGGGCACACAGCCCTATAGATATATAAAAGGAAAGTCAGTCTTGGCATTAGTTGTGAGAAGTTGTAAATATTAAACAAAAGCAAAACATTTTAAGTAGGAATTGTTCAGCAACATACAAAATGTAGGAAAAGCTTCACTAACTTCCCAGAAGGAAAAATGTAAGGATTTAAGAACAGAATTAATATATTTTTTTGAATCAGAAGCTTCCATTAAAGAGGAAGAAGGAGAGTCCAGAATATTTGTGTAGTAAAGGCACAGATTTCTTCATATTTTGGGTCAAGCAGTGTTTTACCTAATCCATAATAGTAGCTAGCACATCTTGTCATTGGAAAGATCAACACGGAGTTCAAGAAATCGTAACAATTTCATATTTTAAAAATTTGTGAAATCTAATAAAATCAGAATTAATTATGTATGAAAAGTGAAACTCAGCCAAAATTTGTACCTGATTATTTTGTGGCCGCATTCCACATCAAGGGGACATCTATAAGGATAGTGGGATCAAGAAACATGATAGAAACCTAAGGTTGCAGATGCGTGCTCTGAGACCCATCTCCCTTTTTTTCTATACATTATTCCTAAAGCAGGTTACAGTAATATCAACTAGTGAACTGTGGATTTATTTCCAAGCCTATCATTGCTTGCATTCTAGTGGTCTCTTTAATAGTACATAGCAGAAAGTTAGTTCTGTGGAATATAAAGCTACAAGGAAGAAAATTAGAGCCAAATTGTTTGGGGGGGGGGTGTCCAGGAACAATAGTTCCAGACAAGCCTGAAATTGCTTCTAAAACAGCCAATTAAACAAAGAAACAAAAAATTCGAATCTAAATTCTGTTTGCAAAACTGTTCTTGGAGTAGTTCGTTCAGACCATGGAGGTTCCAAGAAACATCTCCTGCATCAACGCTGCATGTTTGCTACTCCCTAGTGGCCCCTCAGCGGTAAGATCCCATCCTACAAGAAGCTGTGTACATTTCTTTAATGAGTTTCCAATTCTGAGCCTACACCCACTCAAAGGAAATCAGAAGGGGTGCCTGGGTGGCTCAGTGGGTTAAGCCACTGCCTTGGGCTCAGGTGGTGATCTCAGGGTACTGGAATCAAGCCCCGAGTCGGGCTCTCTGCTCAACAGGGAGCCTGCATCCTTCTCTCTCCCCACCTACCTCTCTGCCTACTTGTAATCTCTCTCTGTGTGTCAAATAAATAAATAAAATCTTTAAAAAAAAAAAAAAAAGGAAACCAGAAATGTGTGAAATGCCAAAGGAAGAAAACTCATATGTAAATGTTGAGGTTTAAAAACTGGCTCATAAGCAAGCAGAGAACGGATCACAGAGATTCAGGGAAATATTGATGAACTGACTGTGCTGATTCTTTTTAGCTTCTGGAGTTTATTTTAAATGAATTGCTACCTAAAAGCAATTAGAACTCACTTCAAGGGGCCCTGTTACTTTATAATCCACAGTAGACACAAAGAAGAGTCAGAGATCAACAAGGAAATGCTTGTGTTTCTTGAGGAATTTGTCTCTGGAGAGGAGAAGTCACCCACCCGCTACACACACTGTTAACTAGGACTTCATGAGAAATACTATGTTCAGGGGGTGCCTGGATGACTCAGGAGGTTGGGTGTCTGCCTCCTGGTGTCAACTGGGGTAGTGATCTTACAGGCGGGGGGTGGAGCCCTGGCTCTGCACTCAGCCTGGAGTTTGCTCTGGACTCTCTCCCTCCCTCTTGCCCCTCCCCCTGCTCCCTCTCTCTGTTTCTCCCTCTCGCTAAAATAAATAAAATCTTTAAAAAATATTATGTTCACTTTGAGGTCTCATAAATGTGATGTAACTTGGAAGATTGTGTAATCATTTCTGTAAAAAGAAGCTATTAGTGAATAAAAAGTAACTTTATAGCTATCATCTACAATGGAAGCCTGAAGAAGAATAAAGGATATAAATTATGTTACTCAGTTCACTGGAATAAATAAAGAGGATAATTAAGTCAATGCAACTTAAAAATCAATGCAAAGCAGAAAGGGTAAGCCTTATAAAGAATATACTTGTTTCACACAACTTGGAACTTTTAGTAAGGAACCGTATTTTTTGGAGATTGTTTAAGAAATAGCAACTCAGCTGACTTTATGGTTTACATATACTTTTGAGTTAAGGGAGAGGGTGGACAAGATGACCTCTTGAGTTATTGCCAAACCCCTGTGACAAGTAAGGTTTAAATAGAGGTAAAATTTATAACAAAACACCATGGGAAATATAAACATATGCAAATGTCCAGCTGGCCCCAGTAACACTCATTAACATGTTAAATATGAAGCAAAATTATGCCTTAATATTGCTGATTTATTTTAATAAGACCACTCACAGAAGACATATTACTGTAGAAGGTTAAAATGGCCTGCTTTGCATGCACAATTTAATACATAGTCTAGGACAATCCAACCACAGTCAATCTCAACTGATTTGGATGTTGACATTATTATTTGAGTGGGTACGCTGCAAATGCATATTTGAAATCAAGAGGGTTTGCCAAATGAATAAGAGAATGACTGGACATGTTTGGATTTTAAGTAATAACAACGTGAAGACTGAAAAAAATTCTGGACTGTGATGTTACTTGTTTTTCCAAAGACTCACAAACTCAGTCCAAATCTTACCATCATTCGTTCATTTATTTATTTATTTTTAATTTATTTATTGACAGAGATCACAAGTAAGGAGAGAGGCAGGCAGAGAGAGAGAAAGGGAAGCAGGCTCCCTGCTGAGCGGAGAGCCCCATGTGGGGCTTGATCCCAGGACTCTGGGATCATGACCCGAGCCAAAGGCAGAGGCTTTAACTCACTGAGCCACCCAGGCGCCCCCATTCGTTCATTTATTGATTCAACTAGCATTTATTGAAGCTTACTGTGTACCAAACACTGTCCTCAGCACAGCAGATTCAATGGTGGAAAAAAAGAAAAAGACAAAAATCCCTACTTTAGACTTCTACCTTAATTGGGAGCTAAATACTTGTAAGAGAAGATAGTCAATAAATAAGTAAACTAGTAACGAATAACATTATCTGAAGGTCTCATGGACTCAGTGAAGGAAATAAACAAGGTGATTTGATAGACAGCAACTGGGTAGGGTTGAAGGAGGTAGAGTCAGCGGCTACTAATTGTGTGGTCATGGATGGCTTGGCCCAGAAATCAGGAAGGCTGGATTTTTACCCAACTTCTGCCACCAACCAACTGGTTGGATTTAAACAAGAGACACCTGTGAAATGAGCAGCTTGGTTAAATAACTCCAGGAGCTTTTTTACAGCCTATGGTAGGAAGGACCACTCCCCTAAAAATTTCCCCCTAATCTTTAGCCCCCCTCGAATCCCTGGAACCTGTGAATACATTGTGTCACAGGGTAAAAAGGATTTTCCAGACATGATTAAGGTTAAGGACTTTGAGATGGGGAGATTATCCCAGATTATCTAGGTGGGTGCAATCTAATCCCATTAATCTTAGAAGCAGAGAATTATTCTGGACCTGAGGAACTCTATCTGCTATTGCTGGAAGGGGGTCCTCAGGGAAAGCATGAGAAGGAATTCCTGCAACCTCTAGAAGCAAAGACCACCAGCCCCAAGCTACCAGCCAGCAAGAAAATGGGGCCCTAAGTGATACAGCCTCAGGGAATTGAATGTAACCCACCACCTGAACCAGATTTATCGCTGAATCTTCCAGAAGGAAATGGAATCCAGCCTTATGAGACTTAAAGCAAGGGACCCAGCCAAGATGTACTGGGAGATAATAAACTGGTGTTGTTTCAAACTTGAATTTATGGTAATTTGTTGTGACAGCAATAGAAAACCAATGCACAGCCACTGAGTGAAAACACCAGAGTCATCCTCTACCCTTGTCTTCCATCCCTCACACTCTCCCACCCTCAACTCTAAACAATCAATAATTCCTATCAATTTTACCTCCAAAACAGGCATTGATCATCTTCTCATCTCTGCAAAAGTTAACTTCATCTCTCAACTGGACAGTCCCGAAACTGGACCCTCTACCTCTAATCTTATTTTGACTCCTGATCCTCAATCTGTTCTCCAAACTACTGTCAGTACTTCACTTTAAAAAATGTAATCATGACATTTCTTTTTGTGAAATCTTTCAATAATTCTACTAAATCAACAGCTACAAGTTCAGCCATCATGGATATAAAAAATGCCCATCACATGGCTCTTATCTTCCCCCTCCACTCTCCTACCCCACTCTCTGTCTTATTCTTAACATTCTAATGATGGAGTATTGTGGTTTTCCTTAAGTATCACCCTTAGATGTGGGCATACAGGGTATCTGTTCTAAGATCTAAGGAAGGATGGGGTCCATCCTTCCTCCTTGTAGTCCATGTTACTAATGTCTGGTCTCCTGGATTCCCTGGACAAATAGGCCAAAGCCCTTCCAGCACCTGCATGGGTCTCTTCCCCTAAGTTTATGCTCCAAGGACTAGACTATAACCCTGGGCATGTCTGAGGTGGGCTAGCCAAAGGCAAATGTTACCATTGTTGCCAAAGAAAGGGAGGTGGGAGATGAAGCCAGGGTGAGAAAAGAGAAAGGTAGGTGATGGATTAAGGGCTGACTCACTCTTCACCATCACATTTCTAGCCTGAGATTCCAATAAGTTCTAGTATTCCAACATAGAACTTGGCCTTCTACATTGTTATGAAGGTACATTTATCAAAGTAGGAGGATAAAACTTATTTTACACAGCAGTGTGCTGGCTTGATTTTACTTCTAAATATTTAGACATAAGGTATGTAGTCTCCATTTTTACCCTTGCCCCGATCCCTGTGAATGTCAAGGGTGTTTCTCCCCCCATACTATGTCTTCATATTGTTTCCTCCATTCTTCACCTGGCTAACTCGCACACATTTCAAGATTCAGGCAGTGGTTGCCTCCTCCAGGAAGCTTTGCTAACTCTCCAAAAGCCCCTTCCCTCTCAATGTGTGCATATCTGAAGTTATTAATTAAGTCTCTCCTACACTGTAAGATGAAGAGCAGAGACTATATTTTATTTACGTTGTTGTCTCACTACCATGATGTCTGGCACATGGTATGTGTTTAATTAAATTTTGTTGAACTGAGGGGCACCTGGGTGGCTCAGTGGGTTAAGCCTCTACCTTCGGTTCAGGTCATGATCTCAGGGTCCTGTGATTAAGCCCCACGTCAGGCGCTCTGCTCAGCAGGGAGCCTGCTTCCCCCCTCTCTCTGCCTGCCTCTCTGCCTACTTGTGATCTCTGTCTGTCAAATAAATAAATAAAATCTTTAAAAAAATTTATTGAACTGAAAACTGAAAGCGAATGGTTCACTTATAATATACTCAACAAATACTTTTTAAGGAATAAAATAGCTCAAAGGGGGGAAAATTAGGGTCATGAGTGTGTGTTTGTGTATGTGTGTGTACATGTGCAGGTGTGTGTGTGTAGGTGGGGGAATGGATGTGGCAGACACAGCCTTCCAGGTCACATGATAGTAATAGTTGACATTTCTTGAACACTAACCATTTGCCAGAAATTGCACTATTTCACAGTTAGAGTTACCTCTTGCAACTCTATGACATAGACACTATCACGCTCTTCATTTTATAAATGAGGAAAGAAGGGCATAGAGAGGTTAAGTGACTTTCCTAAAGACCCAGAGCCAGTCAGTGATGGAGTCTGGAGGGGCTGCAAACCTTGGGTTTTGCCCATCAGGACATGCTGCTTCCTGACGCCTCCTCCACATAAAAAGAGTTTGGACCCCCAGTGCCTTTTTGGAAAAGAGAAGATACCAAAGGTAATCTTCAAGGCATGTGTAAATGTTAGCTGCAAATTAATTGCATGTACTTTGGGAATAAATATAGAAACATCTGAAATGTGTAAATAATAACATTGCAAAGTAAAAAGAAAAATTTGGATTTAAATAAGAAAATAATAATGTACTCTACTGAGTGAGAGGGGGGTGTGTCCCAAAGGAAGCTGGGAGGTCTTGTCTCACTACAGTAGAGTTTCTGGAAGCTTCATAACACAGGATGTAAGACGGGAATGTATGGGGGCTGAGTTGGTCTTCAACTCCAAAATGTAATACCAACACACGTTTTGCATTAAAATGTTTTAAGACATAAATTGTTCTTCACAACAGTTTTTCATTCAAAAGAGGAGTTGCCACATTTCTTAAAATGATATTTAAGGCCATTTTACATGTGAACTTACTGGATTAAATCATTATTTTTAAGTTGCATTCAGAAAAGCAACTATTTTGCCATTTGGGAAAACTACATTTCATGCCAAATAAGCAGTAATATTTTTAGTGGGCAAAAAAGTCACCCACTGACTCTTTTGTACAAGAAATTTCTCTGTAAGTGAACTTACTGTTTATTTCTATTTGTTACAACTGAACTTAATGTTTCAGTTCTCATTGGGCCCAATGGTTGGAAATTTGATCTCAGTCTACGCAGTGGGGTCTTCTACTCCCACTTCACCTACTCTTGGCTTCTCCCAGGATTAGGTCTACATTTAGGGTGGTTGACAGGGTGTTGAGGCATGGGAAGGGCAAGAGAGGGGAACACCACCAACACTGGCGTCTTTGAGGTGTCCTTGTCTCAATCTTGCCTCCAGTCAACATCTGTCTGTGTAGGTATTGCTGCCTCCCTCCTCATTCACAATCTCACACCCTTTCTGTCTCTCCCGCTCTTGTGTCATGTCCATCCCTCTCGGGTGCCGAGGATCCTTCTATCAGTTGTTCCACTGGACAATGGAGAACTTGGTGAGGCTGTTTGGGGCGTGTCTGTGCAACACTGCTTTTACATCCAGCCATGAAAGCTAGAGATACTGGAAACTTGCTCCCTATCCAATGGCTGAGGACTCAGATCCACGTGCTCTTGGACATTCCGACTGTACCCCTCGTTTCTGTGGCACCCTTTCCTCTAGGTGTTTGGCTAAAGAAAAACAGATCACTGGTCCCCCTCTCAGAAATCAACAATGTGTAAGTTCCCTGCACCTACATTTTGAATTTCTCCTTCCTCCTCCCAGATCATCTTTATCTAGCTTGAGGCAAGAAGTCTTGCTCTTATATAATTATGCATTGTTCCAAATCTTTTGCTTCATTCTAGGGTCTAGGTTTATGAAACACCAAGGCCAAGATTAGACTTTTTCGACTTTATAATTTCCCATCTCTTCTGACACTGTGTACGTGAAATTTTCAACTTTCCTGGGCTAAAGGAATAGCCATAGGGGTGGGAGGAGGCAGGGATACTGTAAAGCTTGCAAAACATTGTGTCACCGTCATAGTTCAGAGATAAACATCAGATAGAGAATCAGGATGTGATCATTTCCCTCGTGATCATTTCCTCTCTGGGCCTTGGTTTCTTCATTCATATAATAAGAAGTAAGGGGAGACAATTTTCCATGTTCTTTTTTGACTCTAGAAATATTACTTTAATTGCTTTTGGGGGAAAAGTTTTTATCTAGTTCTGTGCCTTTAAAACTCTGTGATCATATACTCATGGGATTTACACTTGACTCCTATCGATCTGCAGCATGTAGAAGTAGGATCCCCTCACCCACATTCAGAATTATTAAATTAAAGCTAGTATCTAATTTCCATAATGGAAAAAATCCATATAATGGATTTGTCTGATGTAACGTAAAAGTTAAATTCTCTAAAATTTGGGACTTCACATATATCTAGGTTTCTCATCACCTTCTTTTAATGTGTATTAGTTATTAGTAATAATTCTTATTTACTTTGTATGAACTTTTTAGCTTCCTTGTTTTTAGAACTGGGAGATAAATTGACAAGTACCTGACTGAGAGGTGTTTTACAAAAGAATCACAATTATATTATGAACATTTGAAAAGTGATTTGCTTTTGGAATTGTGAACTATTTTAAACAAAGTCTCTAATTTTAAGAATAAAGGACTTCCACTAATCTATCAGACACGGTCAAGGATACTTCTGACAATACATTCCAAACTTCAGCAAAAAAACACCCACCAAGTAATATAATAAAAGAATAATGACTGGCTTCTGGGCCACCAAGAGGAGGAGACACGAAGTTACATTACAAATACCACACAGTACTCTATATCCGTGTGGCAGAAAGTCTATTTATGTTGTCTTCTAGCTCCCTTGTCATTATTTTGTTCTTACTAACATAGCTGAGAGGTTATATATAGTATATGTGCCATAAAACACCAAGGCCATGTTTTTAGTTTTCAGACAGTGTGAAAATTCAAATAAAAGTCTAAGTTCAGCTTTGACGCCAATTACTCCTTGACTTTAAGAAAGTCTTTCAACTCTATCTGCATTAAGAGTTTCAATGATGTCTAGAGCAAATGCTAGACTTAAAATTGTTTGATTCTATACTGTTTCCTTAGCTGTAAATAGGAACATAATATTGTTACCATCTGTCTCACAGAGTGGATATGGGAGTTCAAGTTCTTCTTTCACAATAGTGAATGGAATTTTGCATTCATGTAGTTATTTGCTTAATGCTTAATTACTTCAGGAGGCCATTCGCTCTGTGAGGGCGGAGGGAGTGTCTGCCTTCCCCACTGATGCATTTCCAGGACCTAGTGCAGTGTCTGGCCCATCACAGACGCTCTGTTCGTAAGTTTATTAAATGAGAAGCCTCAACCTAATGTGGGTGTTTTCTCAGGGCATCGAAAACAGGTGAGCAACACCTCAACCCTGCTTTCTCAGAAGACAAAATATAGAAACATGTGGCCATGGTTGGAGTCAACCATTGGCAAAGAAATCAAACTACTTTTCTAAAAGAGAAATACCCTAAATTTGGGCTGCTCAAAGTATTGCCCACAGACCAGTCACACCAGCATCAACTGAGAACAAGTTCAAAAGGCAAATTCTCTTTTCCACCCCAGACTCACTGACAGACACTCTGGGATTGGAAGCCAGCAATCTGTATCTTAACAGGCCTTCCGCGTGATTCTAGCGTGCACTGAGTTTGAGAACCACAGTCTCAAACAATCGTCCTCACATACCTTCTTTATGTATTATGTACTTATTCTTTTAATTCTCTCAGCTAAGCTAAATATAGTCAGCCTGAAGTTGTCTAGCTTCATCTTAGAGAATAATAATAATTAAATCAACAACAATAATTACAGCAAATGCTCTTGAATACTTACTATGCTCTAGGTCTTGATTGTAGCACAGAAGTCTCATGCAAACTTATAAGACAACGAATCTTATCTATTTTATATACCAGAAACCAGGATTTTAGTTTATTTTCCTACAGCCAATAAACTAGTGTTTCAAATATCAGCAGCCTGGTGCCAGGGCTGGGCTTTCAAGTACTGCGTGAGACTTTGGGTGCCAAGCCCCTGGCTGAAGGTAAACCCCTTATGTTTTGGATCCCAGCCATACAACGAGGGGCACGTGTGAGCAAGTCTCTGCAGCTGACCCAGCTCCCCATTCGGACAGAGATCGAAGCACCTTCCCTGGAGAAGGGTCATGGGATGCCTAACGTTGGAGTCAGATTTTTCCTCAGGAATTATCTTCGGATCTTTTCTCATGCAAGGGTGAGACTATTTAGTGTTGTCTACATAAACTTTGGTGAGTGCCAAAAACTATGATTATTTTCAGTTTGGCAGAGTTGCTACTAATCAGTCATTTCTGGAAATACTTAGACAATGGTTTCCATTGTTTCCTGAGGTTTATTTTCACCCTCATCAATCTCAAAAGAGAGCTTAGAAAATGGGAGAAAGGAAGGTGTTAAGGCAGGATCTAGGAAGGGAGGAGGAAAGAAGTCAGAGGTTGAGGCTTCACCCTCAGTCTTATCCTGTGATAAGACTTATCCTGTGATAAGTCCGGAGTGGTGAGGCAGATGGAGGACCGCCTCCCCCCCCCCCCCCCCATGAGACAGTCTTGACAGAGAGGGTGTAGTCGAGGTGCAGATGGCTGCCCTGGAACTGCATGTGGGCACCTGGGAAGACCTTCTTGACTTTACTGGATGCAAGAAGTCTAAGGCAACATGGCGGCCATGGCGCCATGACTGATGCAAAGAAGGGGCAAGGAAGGCAGCAAATGGGTCATGGCCAGGAAGCAACAGCTAATGGAGCAGCCAAGGAAAAATTGTGCTAATGGAGTGGCTTCTTTAAGCGTTCTCCTGGGGACTTGCCTTTTTGACACCATTCCAGTTGGTTTCTTCTGGGACCCAGCCCAAAGTGGTGAGAAAGACCAAAGAGTGACTCTGGACTGAGTGCCTACCATGAGAGACATTTTGCTACTCACTCTACAGATCTAATCTGGTAGAACTTCCCCAAATATCTAAGGGGTAGGTGGTATTACATTCCCCATTTTATATATGAGTACTCTGAGATTTAGAGATACTAATTCACTTGTTCAAGATGACCAGCTGGTAAGAAGTAGAGCCACTCAGCTGTCTCTGATTCTATCGCTGTGTTTTGTTTTGTTTTGTTTTTCTAGTAGATGCTATCTCTTAAAATGATGGGAGGAAGAAAGGAGAATAGGGAATTTTAGGGAACAAGGCTACTTCCTCATACTGAATAAGGAATGCTTGAATGAGATCAGACCTCTCCAGTTACTTGAGTTATTGCTGTTTTGAGTGACCTTTTTGGAGCTTGATTATGTCTCTGGTTGGACATAATAAAAAGGTAGCCTATGAATTTAAATAATCCCTATTTATAATTATATATGATATATTACATATATCATATAATACATATGACTATATATAATTCATAATGTACATACAATCCTCTTTTGTTTATAAAACTTACCAGTGTTTTCCCAAGAGCATCAGTCTGGAGGTAAAAGGGAGATCATACCGATCATTTTTCTTTGCCTTTCATACTCAGATACTATTTTAAGCCTGCTTATGACCACCTTCAATTCTTATAGAGTCTTCAAGGGTATCTCCTGTGGGCTCACTAGCAAGTCTTCTCATCTACTGCGTGGTGTCCACCATTTTCCTCCCTCCTGTTCTGCTGACATCAGCAGCTGGGTCCTCCGCTCTACAAGCAGAGTTGCTTGAATTGGGTTCACTATCCTCATAGGACCCATGCCCACCTGGAGAGCACAGATGGCCCTCTGGTGCCCTCAAAGCTGCCAGTGCTGCTGGCACTATTCCTGGGTCATGGACCAGGTAGACAACCACTAGGAAGCACAAACATGCCTGCTTTGGCATTCTTAGTAGACCAAGTCCTTGGCTAACATGTCTCATGATGTACCCATGCTTCTATGTAAGAGACAGTTTTCTTGGGTGGATTTTCCTACCAGTTTGTCACATGTGAGCAAACATGTCTGAAACAAACAATGTATGCTACATAGATTCAAAACGAGGACATACATACACGTAAACACACAAGTCACATGTCATACGTGAGTGGTCCAGTACTGTTGGAAAGCTTCAAGGAAAATCAAGTTTGTATAAAATAGAAGGTAGTAAAGACTACACTTTCCAAACATGTAATAATATTGATTTCTCTTTAAACCCAAGAAACTTTGCCAAGATTTAAGAAGATGAGGAAATCCTCTTAGAATAGGACACATTAAAATACATAACAAAAAAATGTTCAAAGGGTATGTACTTATGCTCTTCTTTTAAGTGATTTCCACAGAAGGCACGAAGCATTTCATTTCTGTCAGAAGGGGGTATCCTTTGTTATGGTCAAGTTGTCCTAAAATCCCCAAATAGCCAAAGGCACAGCCAGTCTCCACAGCAGATTCACTGGTATTGACAGAACAATGGCAAAAAAAACAACACAATGTGCACACAGTACTGCCCTCTGACATTCTGAGTCTTGGGTTTTGAACTCCACTACTGACTTCTAATGAGCCACACAGGGCCAGGCAGAGAGGGCTCCTTTGCCCTACACTAAGACGACATAAACCTTACGCTAACTAAAAGAAGTCAGACACAAAGAACACCCATATATAATTCTCTAGATATGAAATGTCCAGAACAAACAGATCCACAGAGATTAGTGATTACCAGGGGCTGAGGGAGGGGGAAATTGGGAAGGGACTTGTAGTGGATAAGAGGTTTCTTTTGGGGTGATGCGTATGTCCTGGAATTAGATAGTCAATTCCAGCACAACATAGTAACTACACTAAAAACCATGGAACCACACTTTAAAATAATGAAGTTTGTGTTATGGAATTATATCTCAAAAAATTTTAAAAAATAAGAAGGTTTGGTTTACAGCAGACGGCAGAGGTTATTTGTTTTCTTTACTGTCCCCCATTTTAATGCCAAAACTCAGCTCTTTCCGTCTAATGGAAGGAGATGGTAGAGTCATGTCTTTCTGCCAGCAACAGGGAAAACAGAAATCAGAAAGAAAATAAGCAGCAGCAAAAAAAAGAAAGCGAAATTTACAAGGAGCACGTTTACCTCTAGTGTCCAGGACCAAGTTGGCCCAACCTGGGAAGGAGCAGGAGTCTTGGATTGGCTACAGCACCGAGGAAGAGAATACCATCGAAGGAGAGAGAGGCAGAGCCAGAGCAGATCAGAAGACCCCGCACCCTCCCCTAAGTGAGTGGGCCTGGCTGGCCTCAGCTGGGAAGAACAGAGAGTAGGTGGCTGGGGGGATGCAGAAAACACGTTCCACCCAGTGCCTTGGAATCACACAGACACAAATCAGAATCTGTCTTCCTTGGATGAGAATTGACAACCTATCTGAGACAGCAGCCCCACCCGGAATTTCCTGTCCCCATACACGCTGAGCTATTTTTTCCCCCAGCATTTATCACCATCTGACAGTACATACATGTACATTTTTTGTTGTTGTTTTTTTTTTTTAAAGGCCCAACATGGAGTCACTTAGCCCTGTGACAGACAGCGGAACAAGACTAAATGGCAATTTCAGCCACTCCCAGGAATGTAACCTTTAAGCAGTCAACCTGGAATTACCTGATCGGCACTACAGAGGGAATGTGCGTGATAGACCCCATTCTGTCCCCCAAAAGAAGGTGACTTTGCCTGAAATAATCCTTTTACTTATGACTTCCTTGACCTACCTTCTTTCTGCCTTTGCAAGCCTTCTGTTCTGTGCAGCCCTCGGAGTTCCCTTTTGTTTGCGAGAGGAGCTGTTGCCTGATCCCTGAACCGCTAAATAAAGCCAATTAAGTCTTTGAGTTAACTCAGTTGAATTTTGGTTTTTAAACAATATTTACTTATATATGCATGTGTGTGTATATATTCGTTTCCATGAAAGCAGAAACTGTTTTGTTCTCTGCTCTATCCCAGAGCCTGAAACACTGCCTGGCACATAGTAAGTGCTAAATAAATATTTCTTCAATGAATAAATGTAGGGATAATGTCAGAGGAGCCAGAGCCCTTCTCCTTCAAATTCTGGAACAAAAAGGGTAGAAGCCTAGAGAGACGACACTTGATTTCCCACTATTCCTAGGGCAAAGGAACTTGTATGAAAATAAACAAAGACAGTTTTTCCTCTTGTAAATTGAAGTTATGATTTGAGTTTCATAATCATTCACAAATTAAAAGTTCAGTCAGGGGGCACCTGGGTGGCTCAGTGGGTTAAAGCCTCTGCCTTCAGCTCAGGTCATGATCTCAGGGTCCTGGGATCGAGCCCCACATCGGGCTCTCTGCTCAGCGGGGAGCCTGCTTCTCCCTATCTCTGCCTGCCTCTCTCTGCCTACCTGTGATCTCTGTCTGCCACATAAATAAATAAAATCTTTAAAAAAAAAAAAGTTCAGTCGGAAGACATTTATACAGTACTGAGCACTTGTCAACTTTTTACCTTTTTAGTCCCAACACACTTGATACTATAACGAACTTTGATCTGCAATGGATGGCTAGTTCTAACACATGGGTTGGGTGGAACGAGGAGGGGCAGGGTGTGGGGGTGGGAAATCCTGGAGACTCTCAGGTTTCTTGTTGAGGATATGTAGTTTGAAAAAAGCCTAATGATTTTGAGACAACTTACTCTACTGTTTGAGGACACTGGTTTCAGGGTGATCAGATGATGAAGATATCCAGGTAAAAATAAAAGCACACCTCAAAATACTTCAAAGTATGCAAGAATAAAAAGGAAAAAAAGGGGTGCTCATTTTGAGATGTAAAAATAGACAAATTATGGTGCCGAGGAGCCTGGTTAGTCAGATGAGTCCAAGGACAATGACAATATGATATTGGGCAACTGGGGAAGATATACGTACAGAAACACACACACACACACACACACACACACACACACTGTGTTCTGTACACAGGGGCAGAAGCGCCTATCCCAGCCTTAGGGCAGGGGTGTGGTAAGGCAGGGGGGTGCGGGGGGTTAGGATGGATGCTGAACTTACTGGCAAAGGCTTCTCTGAGATTACAAAAGCTGAGAGCAAGGAGGAGTTACCCCAGCAAAGAAAAGAAAGAACGGTTAAGGCAGGTTGGGGGCGGAGGAGGGCTGGCTTCAATCTCCTAACAAAGGCATCGTAGACAAGAGAAAGCAAACGATTCAGGAGCAGAAATCCCCACAGAGATGCAGACTCCAGGGTGGCCTGACACCATGGCTGAATGCCTCCTGAGGGGTGGCCCACCGGCCCACACCTTCAGCCACTTCCTTAACCACAAAGGAGCAAGCTGAAAATGACCAGCCTCCTGACAGAAGGAATGCTGTCCTGGCTGGCAGGGGAGGGGTAGAAAAAGACAGAGAAGGAAGGTAGTAGAAACGGATAGATAGTAGTTATAAAATCATGGGACACAGAACCTCAAGATGGAGGTTTAGAGAAAATCATGTGGTCTACTTAAATAAGAGAGGTGGGATAAATATTTATTATGGTTCGAGCAAGAAAATGTTTTTGTTAGGCAAACTAAGGTTGTCCAGGGAGAGGGATTAAAACTGCAGGAGGATGGGGGATGTGGCTAACCCAGAGGGCGGGCATCTGCTCTCAGTAGGAAAAGCCTCCTAACTCTGGGCTCGGTGGATTTCCCCCCCACCCCGCCAAGCCACCGTGAGGGCACCACCTGGGAAAGACAAAGAAAGGAACTCTCTCATGGACACCACTCCCTGGTGTCTTTGGCAGGTGTCGTCATGCCCTAACATTTAAATACTTATGGATGTGTATTTGAATGACAGTGACCTGTGAGGCCAGGAGTCAATTAAACATAAGACAAGTCCATCAAAATGAGGGACAGTAATAGCGCCAGGGAAAGAATGGAGGAAGAGTAGTTGGTTCCTTAGTGTACACTTTACAGGGGAGAAGATACAGAGACTTGGGGACATAGAAACAAACAAATGGAAAAAGTACCTAAGGGCAGGGGGACTTGGAAGTTGCTATAGAAAAGAGGGCAAAGTCCATCCAGCCTTCTCCGTGGCCAGGCCACCACTGGGACACCTGTTTATGGCCCCGTGCACAAGGTAAACAGAAAGAGATGTAAAAATGCGTTGACTGCTTCTCTGCCATTGTTTAATGAAATCCACAATACAAGGCACTACCCCTTACCCCAGTGCACCCCAGAATCCAACGCAGCACCCCAGAATCCAACATGAGCTCATGATCTCCTCCTCTCATTCACCCAACTGGCTCCTTCCTATGTTTCCTCCCAGAAAATCCCACCATGATCCAGTTGTGTTGGCCAGAAGTGGAGAAACGGTTATCCTCTGGCCCAGCCCATTCAGTCCACACACCCAGTCAACATTCAGGTGCCTTTGCACAGTCACTTAAGGATCACACCAACCATACAAGGTTTATAGTTTTATGCCCATTTCAAAGATGAGAAAATTAAGGTTCAGAAAGTTTGACTTTATATACCGAAGTATGGCTAAACTAATTATCGGCATAGGACATTGTAAGACAAGCTGTAAGGCAAAACAACTTCCATCACACTCAGAGTAAAAGCCAAAAGAGCCTTTTAATGACCTCCAAGAACTGGCCTCTAAACATGCCTCATTGCTTCTTACCCAGTGCCCGCACCGTCCTACGCCCCGTCCCAGAGTCTAACCATTTTGCTGATCCAGAAATTAACACTGAAGCTCCGGGCTTGGCACCTGCTGGCTGATTTCCTGGAAACACCTCCCAGCTGGGTGCATACCCACCGCTGCTCGCTCATGGTCTCCGTGTGTCACTGCATTAAAGATTCCCCACTCTGAGTGACCTCTCCCAGAGAAGTTTCCCGGAAAGGGCTGTCTTTCCCCCTTCCCAGCTCTATTAGCCTTCAGCACATTAGTCCTCCTCTCCCAAGGGCATGACCTTCAGCAACTATGTTCCCATTCTATCCCTGGTACCTAGAACATTCATTGAAAGGGAATGGATACTTTGTGGATATTTGGTAAATGTGAATTCCACGTGGCAAATGCCTCTTGGATCCATGGTGCCTTCTCCATTCCCGCTGTTCTGCTTGGCCTCATGTCACCTTCATAGCCTGTCAGGACCATTGCCATGACCCCAAATAGTCCTAAATGATCTCCCCTACTTCTAGTCCCTCTTCATTAGAATTCATTGTTCACTTTTTTAAAAAAAAATATTTATTTATTTATTTATTTATTTATTTATTTATTTATTTATTTATGTGAGGGATTGGGCATGCAGTGGGGAGGGGCAGAGGGAGAGACAGAGACAGAGACAGAGACAGAGAATCCCAAGCAGACTCCACATTGAGCACAGAGCCCGATGAGCTCGATCTCATGACCCTGAGATCATGACCTGAGCCCAAGCCAAGAGTCGGACGCTTAACTGACTATGCTACCCAGATGCCCCTAGAATTCATTATTCACTTTTATCTAATTTTTACACAGGTGCCAAAATTACCTTCCTAATATGCACATCTGTCATGTCATTTGCTTCTTTAGACACCTTCAAAAGCCTTCATTGCCTACATTAAATCTGTATTTCTTACTTTAGGATTCATAGTCCTTTATCGCTTTGCTTCTAATTACCTTTACAAAAAATTCCTCCAGTAATATCCTGTGTTCCAGACACACTAAACTGCTCACAGTCTCTGCAAATATCATAGATGATCAGATTTGTTGCATTGTCTACCCACTGAAATTCTTCAGGAACCAGTGAAATTGTTACCATCAAAAGAAGGACTTCATGGGGTAGTATTTGAAGAAAGGGAGAAAAAAGAAAAGGGAAAGTGAAAGAAAAATTCTACTGATCTTAGAGTGAATAAGAACTAACTTATGGATGAATGGAGCAAAGACTGGGTGAAAAATATGGTAAAGAGTATAGGAAACAGGCTAAGAACACATTGACTATAAGGACACTAAAGCAGAAAAAAAGCTGCGTTTGTTGGCTGGAAACTTTTTAGTTATATCTGGTATTATAATAATTACTTATTTTTTCTACCTTGTTTCAAAAGGTTTAGGTTTTATAATAATAGTTGTGGGTTTTGAGTAGAACATGTTCTGGACCAGATAGTGGGCTAAAATGCTTTGTAGGCATTAACTTCTTTAATATTTAGAACCATATACAGAAGGTGATGTAACCTCTTTTTTCAGTAGAGGAAAATTGGGTTTAAATGCTTTGCTTAACATCATGGCTAGTCATGGCCAAATCCATTTTTGGACCCACGAGAATCTGAATTCATGTCCCATGCTCTTTTTTAACATACCACACAAGGCCCTAAAATTTGGAGACATGTCCTGAATAGTTCCTTTTTCTTCCTCCTCTTTTCTAGCAAGGCCATCTCGCCCATGGCTACCCACAGTAGCAAACTTAAAAGTGCTATACTCTACTCACTATATTACAGAATACAGAGCCACATATCAAACAGGTTCCATTTTATTATGACAGTTCATCTGAATTTATCCTTTTAAACTTTTCTGTCTTTACTCATGTTGGCTTCAGTGGTCCTGTTTTAATAGAAAGGAATCATAGCTCTTCAGCATTGTAATTATACTTAAATTTTAAAGTAAAAATTCTGAACTCTATACCTCATGGAATGATTTATATTTAAGGGACAGAGTACAGTGAGGCCATTAAGTGAACGAACTTTGGAGTCACAGTGCCTGGGATCAAATCCCAGCTGTGTTGTGTACTTGCTAGGAGACCCAGGGCAGTTCTCTGAATTTCTTTCTAGGCCTTGTTTTCCTCATCTACAGGTTGAGGAAAGAGTTTCAGACATATCCACCTACATGTGGTGAACTGATGTCATTCTCTCAAGTAATCTATAGGCCACAAACAAACAAATAAAATCTACCGAGAGGACTTTTGAGGTCCTTTCATCCTGTTTGCTACTGTGACACGGGCCAATATGGTGGACAAAACTTAGTCATCAAATGGGGCTACCTGAAGATGAATCAGTCATAAATTTGGATTCAGCTTCAGATTCAAGGTTCCTTATAACTCTTCATCTACAGCCAATGGACCTGTGATTGGTTGGCGTGGGAGGGAGGTTACATGGAAAATCTACAAGTGTGTTTTCAAAACACTCTGAGACACTGAGGGACAAGGAGTGTTAGTATTCCATGGAGGAAAGAAGAGCATTCCTCTGCAGCGCCACAGACACGGGCAGCTTCACGCCTAAAGACTGCTGCGTCCGTGGTAGAGGAGCTGGTGGTAGCAAAACTAAATGCACTTGAGGAGAGCAGTGTCTGGCAGATCTGGAACACCCAATGAGAGGAAGTGCAGGTGCCCCAGAGAGGAAGCAACTGAGAACCATGAGACCCTCTTCAGGGACCCCAGGAAGGACCCTCAGGACTTTACAAAAGTTGGAGATCCTCAGATAGCAGAGATGGAAGTGGTGAAAGGTTATTGGATAACACCTAGGAAAACAGTCCAAGAAACTCTTCAACAACCACCATGGGAAAGAGTGTAAGCTAAGTCCAGATGGTGGTAGATTACAAAACATGGCCACCAATTCTTCCCAGCTATTTTCAGTATGACTTTGCATCTCATCCCATCAAAGGTAGAGTTTTCTTTGCTTTACCTCTTGAGTTTAGAATTGACCGTGTTACATGCTTTGGCTGGTGTCCCAGTAGCAAACATGATGAAAGGACCTAAAAAGTGCTTCCAGTAGGAATACCTTTCTTATGCTACTCTTAGGAACCCTACAACAACCACCATGTAAAAGAGCATCAGGTAGCTCAGTTACTTTCTTTGTCCCTGCCAATAGCTAACAGCTAACCACAAGTGTGAGTGAGGACATTGGCTTCCAACTGACCACAAAGCCTGATTGGCTCCAGCTAATCCCAAATGAAAAGGGATGAGCTGTCCTAGCTGAGGCCATTTCAGCACAAATTGCTGATCTAATGAATTATGAGCTAAAAAAGATCTTTTGTTTTAAACCACTACATTTGGGGTTGGTTTAAAATCAAGGTTATTCTGAATGACATCTATAGATTCGCTATCCATCTGTCTATCCATCCACCCTCCTACTTCTTAGTTGTTGTTTTTTTTTTCCCCCAAAAGGAACATGAGATTGTTTACAGTAAAGGACTGGATACTCAATAAAGTTAATAGAAATATTAAAGATAGAGAAAGCATATATCCTGGTCTTGGGGTCTAATATGATTGTTAGTGATTAACATTATAGGCATAATTTGCTTTATTGTGCTGTACAGATAAGGTGTTTTTTACAAATTGAAATTTTGTGGCAACCCCATGTGAAGCAAGGCTATCTGCACCATTTTCCAAGAGTATTGGTTCACTTCATGTCTCTGTGTCACATTTTGGTAATTCTCACCATATTTCAACCTTTTCATTTATTATTATATTTGAATTGCCGCAATCTCATGATAAAACTTTAACAGATGAAGAGTTACTTCTTATGGATGAGCAAAGAAAGTGGTTTCTTGAGATGGAATTTACTCCTGGTGAAGATGCTGTGAAAATTGCTGTAATAACCACAAAGAATTTCGAATATTAAACAGAAGCAGGGTTTGAGAGAATTGACTCCGATTTTGAAAAAAAAATTCTACTGTGGTTAAGATGCTATCAAACAGCACCCCACGCTACAGAGAAATAGCTCGTGAAAGGCAGAGTCAATCTGTGTGTCAAAACTTCAATGTTGTCTCATTTTAAGAAATTGCCACAGCCACTCCAGCCTCAGCAACTGCCCTGATCAGTCTGCAGCCATCGATTTGGAGGCAAGAAGATTATGACATGCCAAAACCTCAGGTGATGGTTAGCATATAAAGTATTTTTAAATTGAGGTATATCCACTAGTTTTTTTTTTTTAGATATAATGCTATTGCACACTTTGTAGGCTACAGTATAGTATAAACATAACTTTTATAGGCACTGGGAAACCAAAAAATTCATTTGACTCACTTTATTGCAACATTTACTTTATTGCAGTGGTCTGGAACCAAATCTGCAATATCTCTGAGGTATGCCTGTACATTTAACTCTTCAATGCCTGAAATCCAAACCAAAAAACAATTAAAATTTGTGAGTAACTAAGACAGGCCAACCACAAAGTTCCAGTTACATGCTAAGCACTTTATATTGCTGTTACTAATGTTTATAGCTTTGTGAGCTGGATATCACTATTCCAATTTTATGGATAAGAAATTGAATATTTGAGATATTTCCCTACTTGGCTAATCTGTGGAAAGCTGAAATTTAAACCAAGGACTGTCCAATTCTAAAATCCATGCCCATTTCAATTTAAAGCAGACAAAGTTTTTCTAAAATGTTATACAGAGGACAGTAGAGGATATTCTAAATCTGTTAAATATCTCTTTTCTTCATGACATACAGCATTGTCTTAGTTTCAGACCTCATCATTGCCTAGATATGCTGTTGGGCTCAACTATAACTGGTTTCTCTCAATCAAGTCTTACCCTACCCCTCCTTCCTAACTTCTACACTTCTGTAGGAATGACCTTTCTAAAAGTCAAATATGATTGTGCCAGGTACTGAGTGAAAAACTTTAATGGCTCCTCATTATCTCAAAGATCACAGTCCTCTATCCATGTCTAGAGTCTCATTTCCAACCACTGGCCACTAGGCTTCCCCCATTCTCCAGCTACACAGACCCACTTGCCAGTCCCCAAGCAGACATCATCTCTGTTCCCTCATGCTCTGCATTCCCAAATCCCTATGTCCTTTCTTACTGCCTACCCCCTTCAAGGCTTCTTAGTTAATACTGTTTCTTCAAGACAGCCTAAACATCTCTAAGATGACCAGGCTGTATTGGGCCACTGATGGCACCCTGGATGTGCCTTTTGAAAGGCTCATATCACGCACTGAATCATATTTTCTTGAGTTAGAGATGTGTCTTATTCAGCAGTTGTCCCCAGCACTGAGTCTCATGTCTGGCACAGTCATTCAGTAAATATTTATTGCAAGAAAGAATAATTGTCTTCAACAGCAGTATTCCCCACACATGCAGAAGCAGACCCCATGGAGCTGATCTGAAGAACGACTTCAGTTTCTCTGTAAATTCTGGGCCCAATTCTATTACATATGGAAGGGATCCTATTTCTTCAACTATGTAGCCTTTGAAGATCAAATACAAAAAATATCTACTTTAAGGAAAAGAGAAAGGAGGGAATGATTCCTAAATTAGAAGTTTTGGGCTTTGGGTATTTTCACCTGCTTTTCCTGTATTGCCATGCCATCTTTTAGCCTTCATGACCATCATGATCCCAAATGCTACAAACCTACCTCTCCCACTAGGGCCACTTCACCAGGTGTTTTGATAGCCACACCTTCTATTTAGGACCACTAGTGCAGCATCAAAGTCACACCTGCTACTGAGATGCCACTGAGAACTGTAACAGAGAACAGAGAACCTTGGGAGACATAGGGAATTTGGGGAGATAATGGAACATTTTGAGAGAGAAAAGAGAGTTCTGGGAGAGAAAAGAGAAATGTGGGAGATCATCTAAGATTGTGGGAGAGTACAGAGGATTGTGGGAGAGCACTGAGGATTGTGGAAGAAGGAAAAAAAGTATTGTGGGAGAGATTAAATAATTAACCTGCTACTCCTCTCCCCACCTTTCCCATAGAGTACACACGCACTGCACACACACTCCCATTGCAGTCTATGTGAGTCATGTGCCTCCCTCCCAAGCGACACCACCTCGGCTCCTTCTTGACCACTCACTTTCCAGCCCCACAACTCCTCCTGCTGGGACCACACACAGTGGTTTTCCAGGGCTATACCTAGCCCTCGGGCATAGCCACTGAGAACTGTAGGAAAGCCATGGAATTAGGGGAGAACACAGAGAATTTTGTTTGGGGAGAGTGTTGTAGGACTTGTGGGTAAGAAGAATTAAGGAAGAAGCGGAGGTCTTGGGAAGAGAAGAAATTATAGATAAGGATAAATGGCCTCTGTGCTTTGTATGCTTTGTGTGCCCCCCCCTCCTATAGAAGCCATATCCCCTCCTTTACAGCTATACCCCTGCTCTCATTCTGGGCCCCCACTCCACTCCTTTCTAGGCTTGGGCACTGACCAACTTTATACTCCTGTGCCTCTTCATGGCCATGCCTAACCTTCTGAGGCCATGCCCCTTGGCTCCACAGAGCTATATTTTTTCTAGCTGGGACACACCCCTTCTCCCTATATATTATACTTCTCTTTTCCAAACCAATCCTCCACACTCTGCCTTGGTCCTACCACAACCTCCCAGACAAAGTTGCTCTCATTCCCTTCGGATGCTCCATACCTCCTATTGCCCTCTTACTGTGGCCTGGCTGGGTCTCCAGAACTCAGCTGTGGCCACATCCATGGCCCTTGGGCCTCACTCCCTGTGTTCCATCATAAACATGCCTTCTCCAATCCACTACACCCCTTCCATAGGGCTGTGTCCCTACCTACTGGGCTTTGGCAAATGCTGTCTTCCCTAACCATGTCCCTTCCTTCACTTGCCATCCCTTTCCCTCTAAGACCCCTTTCCTAGCTAGTATCTGTGTTGTCCATGGTCACTCTCTTCCCACCATAACCACACTCCATTCCCTCCTTTTGGTCTTGCTCCTCTCACCCAGTCATGCTCTTATCTACTCATATCTGCCCCACCCCTCCAGCTCTTCTCTTAGCTTCACCATGACTCTGCACCCCTTCAATGACATATCCCTGCAATCCACTATGGCCCCAGACATCCAGTCCCTGCAAAGTTAGGTGTGCTCTGTCTCAGCTCAGCCCCTACTGTGAGGGGCCACATCTCTTTTTTTTTTTTTTTTTTTTCCTTAGAAACCCCAGAGGGATTGTACCTCCAGATCTCCTGAAAAACCCACTCAGACCCAGAGCTTTGATCATGTGGCATTTGTACAGTGAACTGAGTCTTTTGGAACCCTGATCCTTGCCTAAAAAAATTCACTTTCTTCAGGTTTCTCCCAGCTCCAAATACCACAACCTGGTGGGTAGCAACTCCACTGTTCAGTGGAGAAAGAACTAATGGATGGGTTTTGGACCATGTTCCCTCCAGCCAATTTTCAAAGCCACTGAATCTGTGTTTCTTATTTCTTACAGCAAGGTTTCATGTTTTCTAACCCAACCTGTGGACTGTGTTCTTTCCAGCCCTTTAGCAGACCTCAAGTGCCTAGCATTTCCCAGGCATCCAATGCCCTATTGCTGTGTAGGACCTGTCAAGACATTTCACAATATCACGCTTAAACATCCCCTGGTTGCAGCTCTGAGCTCTAAGATTGCTCTGTTATCCTTACTCCTTCCATTTACAACTCAGGTTCCACAAGAAAACCATGAAGAGATTATGACCAGCTTTCTTCCCTGAACAGTTCTTAGGAATACACTTAACCAGGGAGGTGAAAGACCTTGTTGTCTTTCACAAGGTGAACACTGCATAGGTGAATTTTATAGATGAAAACTATAAAACATTGAAGGTGGCTGGATGGTTCAGTTGTTTAAGTATCTGACTCTTGATTTCAGTTCAGGTCACAATCTCAGGATACTGAAATTGAGCCCTGCAGAGTAGTCTCCGTGCTCAGGAGGGAGGCTGCTTAAGGATTCTCTCCCTTTCCCTCTACCCCTCCCCCTGGTCATGGGCTCACCCACTCTCTTTCTCTAAAATAAATAAATAAGTCTTTAAAAAATAAAAAAGGGAAACTATAAAGCATTGGTGAAAGAAATTTTAAAAGACACAAATAAATGTAAAGATATCTTGTGTTCATGGATGAAAAGAATTAATACAGTTGAAACGTCCATATTACCCAAGGTGATCTAGAGATTTAATGCAATCTTCATCAAAATCTCAGTGGCATGTTTTACAGAAATAGAAAAAGACAATCCAAAGTTCATATGGAACCACAAAAGACCCTGAGTAGCCAAAGCAATGTTGAGCAAGGGAAACAAGGCTGACGGCAGCACACTTCCTGGTTTCAAACTCTATTACCAAACTATAGTTATCAATAATATGGCGCTGACATAAAGACAGACATACGCTTAATGGAACAGAATAGAGAGCTCAGGAATGAACTCACTCATGTATGGTCAACCGATCTTTGACAAAGGTGTTGAGAATATTCAATACGGAAAGAATAGTCTCTTCAATAAAAGGTATTGAGAAAACTAGATAGTCGCCTACAAAAGAATGAAATTGGATCCGTATCTTATAGTGTATACAGAAATTAATTCAAAATGGGTGAAAGACTCAACTATAAGGCTTAACTATAAAAGTTCTAGAAGAAAACAGAGGGGCAAATCTTGACATTGGCCTTGACCAGATTTGAATATAACAGCAGAGGCATAAGCAACAAACATAAAAATAGGTGAAGAGGATTACATTAAATTAAAATGCTTCTGCACAGCAAAGGAAACAATCCACAAAGTGCAAAGATAACCTACAGGATGAGAGAAAATGTTTACAAATCATATATGATCAGGAATTAATATTCAAAATATATAAGGAACTCCTACTCTTCAGTAGAAAGATAAATGAACAGCCCGATTTAAAAATGGGCAAAGGACCTGAATAGATATTTCTCAAAAGGAGACATACAAATGATCAATAGATATATGAGAAGGTGTTCAACATCACTAATCACCAGGGAAATGTGAATCAAAACCACAACGAGATATTACGTCACATCCGTTAGGTGTTGGTGAGGATGTGGAGAAAAGGGGACGCTTGTACACTGTTGGTGGCAATGTAAATCAGTGCAAACACTATCGAAAATAATATGGATGTTCTTCAAAAAATTAAAAATAGAACTACCATATGGTCCAGCAATCCCAATTCTGGATATCTATCCAAAGGAATTGAAACCAGGATCTCAAAGAGATATCTGCATTCCCATGTTCATTACAGCATAATTCACAATAATCAAGATAGGGAGGCAACCAAAATGTCCCCCTATGGAAGAATGGATAAAGAATGGATAAAGAAAATACTGTATTTACACACAATGGAATATTATGCGCCTTTATAAAGAAGGAAATTCTGCCATTTGTGACAACATGGATAAACCTGGAGGACATTATGGTAATGACACAGAAGAACAAATACTACATGGTCCCACTTACATGAGGAATCTAAAATAAACTCATAGAAGCATGGAGTAGAATTGTTATTACTAGGGCCAAGGTAGTGTGGTGGGCTGGCCGGGGGGGGGGGGGGGGGAGGGAAGCAAGGAGGTTTAGATCAAAAGGTTCAGAATTTCAGTAGTGCAAGATGAGAAAGTCCTAGAGAGCACAGTGCCTATACTTAACAATATTGTGTACTTAAACTTTTTTCAGAAGACAGATCTTCTGTTAAGTGTTCTGTGTTCTGTTGCATACTTACATACATACATAGGGAGGAAACTTCGAAGGTGATGGATATGTTTATGGTATTGATTATGGTGGTGGTCTCATGATACTTATCTCCAAACTCATCAAGTTGCATAACATTAAATATGTACAGCCTTGTGTATGTCAATCAGCCTCAATAAAGTGGTTTAAAAAAAAAAAAAACTTCACCAAGGATCCAGAATAATTGTCATTGAGAAGAGTATTATCTCAAAATTCTGCCATAAAATAAGTTTGATTCTTGTTCCAAACACCTTTGTTCTTCTTTTTACTTGGGTTTCACAAAAACAGAAATGAAACTCAAAAATGAGTAGAATGAGAGAACTGTTGCTTTGGATGTGATGAATGGAAATATTATTCTGTTTCATGTTGTTCCCCTGGAATGGCTTGCTTTTTAGAAAATATTATTAAATAAATATTATTAAATAACTAATGAAACATGCCAAAAGGCTAAGCATTCGTTTAACTCTGTTCAATCACCTAGTTCCTGTATACAATCCAAGCTTTTAATGGCATTACGACTTCACTCCCTGATATCAAGGAACACCTTTAATTTCAATTGTTTAATTTCAAAACACCACGCTGCATTTCTGTTCTTGTATATGAATCATGCAGATGAAAGAGTGTATAGTGTACATTCATGTTGTTATTTATTTAAATATCAATAAACACTTCAAAACAATAAAACAAAAATCTCTGAACAGACCCTCCTGGGGAAAGAACACTTTCCATTAGCCACTCAGTCACTCACTCATGCCAAACAGTATTTTTCAAATACTATGTATATTCCAGGGATGAATAAGAGAAGTCTAAAGGAGTTTACGATCTGCAATTGCCTCATCTTGGGTTTTGATAAGACAAGAAATGACTAGAAAGTTAAGGACAGGGTTGAGAAGTGGAAAAAGAATTTGGAGATCGCAGATCTTCCTGATTCGATGCGTAGAGTATTTTAGGGAAGCGAACATAAGAAGTCACTTTTACAGTACTTACTATAATCCTTTCCCCAGAAATTCTCAATCATTTTTCACGGAATATTAAAAAAGAAGCTTTCAGTGGCACCTGGGTGGCTCAGTCATTAAGTGTCTGCCTTTGGCTCAGGTCATGATCTCAGGCTCCTGAGATGGAACCCCGCATGAGGCTCCCTGCTCAGTGGGGAGCCTGCTTCTCCCTCTCCCCTCAGCCTCTCTCTTGCTATCTCTCTCTCTCTCCTTCTCAAATAAATCAATAAAATCTTTGGGGGAAAAAAAGAAGCAGCTCTCGGTCCTGATGAAGAAACTAGCTGTGAGGTCTGTCATAACACTGAAAGCAAATTCTTTAAAAAAAAATAAATCAGAATGGATTCAAGATTAGCACCATTATGATGTTGCTTTCAATCATTTACTTATTTAAGCAGAGAGAGAAAGAGGTGTCCTTCCAGCCTGGGAGGGGGACTGGACTGGGAATAGTCATGGAGGGTAACTAGAAGGTGAGCTTCCTCCATCGTGAGAATTCTGTCTTAGACGATCTTCCCTGTCATTTCTCTCGGTCAGGCATTTGAGAGGACCATGCAGATGACAACTGGAAGTTACACTCTCTAAAAAACATATTTCATCCTGAGGCTGGATCCACGTGCTCCGGAAACCAGAAGACCAGTAAAAAGTGAGTATTGTCTCTATAAGTCAAGAATCTAGATTGATACTTCTTTAGCGTATTGGTTTTCTATTACTACATGACAAATTTCTACAAACTTAGTGGCTTAAAACAAAACAAAAATTTTAACTTCACAGTGCTGGTGGTTCAAGAGTCTGGGAATGGCTTAGCTAGGTTCTCGCTCCGGGTCTCCCCAGGCCAAAATCAAGGTGTCAGCCAGCCAGGGGTCTGATCTCATCTGAGGCTCAGGGTCCTTCCCCACATTCACTGGTTATCGTCAGAATTCAGTTCCTGGTGGCTCTGGAACTGCAGTATTCAGCTACTAGAACGCGCACAGTCCCCTACTTCGTGACTCCCTCCACATCATGGCGGCTTGCTTCTCCAAGACCAACAGGAGAATCTATCTGACTTCCTGTGAGGGCTCACTTGGAAAGGTCAAGCCCCACATAATCTTAATTTAAAGTCAACTCCTAGGGACTTTAATTATATGTGAAAAATTTCTTCACAGCTGTACCTAGATATTGTTTGATTGAATAACTGAGATAATGCGGACATTCTAGCAGTCAGGCATCTTGGGTGCTATCTTAGAATTCCACCCTCCACACTTGAAATGGAAAACATTTCCCTATTTAAATATTTGTTCCTCCCAGTGTGGCTGCTTAGATTCTTGAATATCCAAGAACTGCCTTTCACTATTTCCATTTTGGGGAAAAATTATCTTCACAAAACTACTGCAGAGAAAAGTTGCCTCTTTTTGGCCACTTGGATCTTCTTCAAATAGAGGATCTTGTTTTTTTTTTAAAAAATAGATTTTTCTATGACAGTTAAACTGTGGGAAGTCATGTGGGAAAATAAGACCCGTTGGTTGCAAGAAATGTAGCTCATGAAAGAGACTCCACAAGAAGAGGTCAAGGTATCACTAATTAAGAAAAGATTGTGTTGAATAGCCAGTCACCTGGATTAAATTAAGTCCATTTCCTTGGATACAAAGCGCCTGGACTCTGACAACCAGTCTGTTCTAGAATCCCTCTGTGCCTTTTCAGTAACCCACAGAAAATCTGGTATTCAATACTTTGAGTCCATAAATCCATTAAAAAAAATAAGAATGCACATTACTCTGTGGGAGGTCTGTTTGTTCTAATGAGCAAAGAATAAAATAATTATCTCACACAATGCTGCAGGTGTAGAACTCAGAGCAACTTCAGTAACTGTGTGTGCAATTGATAATAGGTCTCTAGTGAAAGAACATTTTTAGATCTCCCTTTTCTTAGAGTTTGTTTTCTTGCAAAGTAGCCGATGCCAAAATTAGTGCAACTGCTCTTTTTGGAGACTTCAAACACTGCAGTCACGTTATTGGTTCTTTTGTTTAATACATTCTCTCCATATGCTGTTGGCTGGCCTATTCAGAGAGCTCAAACCTTTGTATGTGCCCTTGGGGAAAGATGTGTGGCCTCGGTTTTGAATCAGGAAGCGTAGCTTCTCAACATGACTCTGCCTCCGACTCATGTTCAATTGCTTTGGTTTGGTTTTCCAATGCCAATAAAGCTGAAAATATCAATAGTGTTGCCCAAATAAATCTATTTTTGTCTCAGAGTAATAGTGAAGTCCTTGTATCAGGAACTATGAAGTCAAATTGGGTAGCGTTGTTCAGAAATGCATATGTGTCTGATGTTATGAGTCACATGGAGAAACGGATTCTTTTGTAAGTGATTGTCCTGTGGACAGTTTACGAAATGCCAATGGCTCAAGTGAAACAAAACAAAACAAAACTTGGCTCTGGACGTGAAAAAAATTAAAAACAGAAGGCTAATTTTAAACTTAAAAATGAAAGCACTTTTATTGGATTTAACCAAGAAGTAAATTGAAAAACAATAAAAATTAATTTAAAACACTCTCGCGTTCCAGAAATATAATTGCCAACCGCCTTCCTTCTCCTCCCCACTCCTCGGTAGATCATTTACCTTTCTTCCCTGAGAAAATAGACCACCCCAGGCAAAATCCCTTCAAACTCCTTTCCCAAACCTTACCTACGGGGGCTCCACGAATGGCTGCTAGAAGAGGAATGGACAGGCGAATGCACTCCTTTCCCTTTGTTAAGTAAAAGAGAGCCTCTCCTGGAGCTTAGCTCAGCCTCCTGGTGACCAAGGCCTCCACCCGTGCTTTGGCTCCATCCTCCAAAGCAGTCCTTAGGGGGACTGTTGGGGACCTGTTTCCCTCAGTCAATCCTTCTCTCACCCAGCTTCCACCTCTCCTGGTTCTTTCCAGTTTTTCCCATTAACAAATCAACATGCTTCGGCTCTTTCCTCTGATGGGAATGGGTGTACGTGTGTGGACACATACATATATATTAATACATATACAAACCCGTATATGTTGCAACTTATTTAGACAGTCCCTTGTCAATAGCCATTTGGTTTATTAACACATTTTTGCTCTTAGGAACAGGTTCCTGTCTCCTTGCCCACAAGTGTGACAGTTTTTCTAAGGCAGTGGTCCTCAAGGGTCCTATCCCGGGCCTATCAAGATAAAATCTCCAAGGCTGTTTCTTAAAAGCCTTGCAGGTAATAGCAATGAGCAACTTCAGTGGAGAGCTGTAGCTCGAGGGTGAGAAGTAGAAAACCTGGGTAAGAGGGAATGCACATCTCACAACTGATTATGTAATGCTCAATCGCTCCCCCGTGTAGTGGGACCTATCTCCTATCCTACCGGTATGGGAAGATTTTTCTTCTGCTTTCTTGTCACTACGTGGTATTGTCAGACATTTCCATTTTTCCCAATCCAGTGTGAAATTGCATTTCAAATGATGTTTGTTTTTACTCCACTTACTAGTGAAGTGGAGCATTTTGTCACATATTCTTCCCTTCTGTTTTTTTCTTCTATAAGTTGCCTGTTCACATTTCTTATCTATGTTTGTGTTGGTGTGTTTATCGTTTTCTCATTGATTTATAGATGGCCTTCAAAATATATTCTGCATAATACTCTTTTTTCTCTATTTATGAAGTATCTTCTCCCCGTCTGTTGCTAGTCTTTTAAATTTGTAAGTTCTTGGGCAGTACTACTGGGTACAGCTTCCAGCTTTATTGCTTACGTTAAGTTGTTTTTCGTTTCTAGAACTGGAATAGACTATTCTTAGACTTTTTCTATTTCGTGTGGATTCCAGCATCAATTAGTGAAGTCTGGTGAAAATATTCTGTTGAGACTCTGAAACTTCATTGAATTTGTAGACTCCTTGACATCTTTAAGACATTGAGCCTTTCCTCTCTTGAATACGGAGTAGTTTCGATTTATCTAGGACTTTCATGATGATCCTTCACACAATTTTAGCATTTTAAAATTTATGCTTTGAAATGTATCTGTAGCTTTTATTGCTGTCGCCAATTGGATCCTTTTATTGTGATTTTTACTTGGTTATTACCGAGCTGAAGAAGGCTATCAATTTTCATATGTTGATACTTACCAAATAATCTTGTAAAGTCTTACTGCCTCAAGAATATTCTGGGTTCTACATGTATACAATCTTATTGACTGCAAATGACAATTTGAGTTTTATTTACTTTTCAAATCCTTCTCTATCTTACTTCTCTTTCCTGTCCTTGTTTGTCTGCTGCCACGTTGAAGAGCAGTGATGTGTAAAAACACTGTGATGTGTTGCCCAGATGCCCCTTCAGGGACGAACCTGTTGTTCCACCTGCTGGGAGCACTGCCGGCAGAGAACCTTCACGTGGTGGGCCCCTTCCTTCCAAGATTGCTTCGAGTACAGAGATCCATCTTGTCCAAGGTCACACCTCTTCCTTGGACCCTACCACATCCAATGGTGATGGATCTGTCCAGCCTGGGACAAATCAGAAGAGTCATTCTAGCTCCATAGCTTCCCGGGCTGTGGCTGTTGTTGGGTCTACTTCACAGTTCAATGTTTCCCTCACCCAATCCTTCTTCCTTCCCCACTCTCTCATTGGTCTCGACCCCAAGGGCCCTTCTTTTTTTTTTTTTAAGATTTTATTTATTTATTTGACATATCACAAGTAGGCAGAGAGGCAGGCAGAGAGAGAGGGGGAAGCAGGCTCCCCGCTGAGCAGAAAGCCTAATGCGGGGCTTGACCCCAGGACCCTGGGACCATGACCTGAGCCGAAGGCAGGGGCTTTAACCCACTGAGCCACCAAGGCGCCCCCCGCCCCCGCCCAAGGACACTTCTTAATGAAGATCTGGCATGCCAAAATCCATCTCAGAGTCTATTCCCAGAACTTCAACTATGATACAGTGATTGGGAGCTTTGAATGGAATACCTCACTATCAATCAGAATTAAGGTTACAAGCAACAGAAAATGTCTCTAGGTTGTCTAGGCAGAAAGTAAGCTCCATGAATATGGGGATGTTCACCTCTTTTATGTACCAGTGTACCATATGCATGCACGAAGGAAAAAAAACTATTTTGAGGGCATATAGGGTAGCTCTGAAATGATAGGGAAAACCAGAGACATAGGTTTGGAAGAGCAGAAAAAAATAAAAGTTTTGGAAGCCAGGGTCACAGCCAAACTCAAACATACAGTGAGGACATTACTACAACAATGGGCATCTTCATTTACATGAATGCCTCCGAATTTATGGATTCCACATGTTGCTGTTTTTTATTCATCGCATAGAATGAAATTATATTTTCAGAACTATATTTCAAAATTAAAGTCCAGAAAGGAGTGTCATGTGTTATAACCCTAGCTGCCACAAGCATGGATCTTTTTAGCTTTGCATGTGGGAGATGGGCTCTAGTCCTCACCAGGGCTTTTGAAATCAGGAACTCCCCAAACAGCGATGGGAGTTCAGATGCTGGGCAGCCAAAAACATGAAAAAAACCATTGTATCTTCTAAAATTTTGCTAAAAGGCAGTAGCATGCTAGTAAGTGTTTAATAATTGGCACTCTGGGTGGGGGAAAGGCATTGATGTGCAGCATTTGCCAATTTCTGGGTGAAAGTATCCCACCATGCTGAATTTTGGGCTACCAGTGTGATGTTTCTTAACACATGGTTGGGAAGAGATGAACTCAATCCTCTCTCATGAGTTGGTATGAGCTGGCTCCTGAAAACCATTGCAATAAATAGAATGATCATTATAAGCTTGATTTCTCCTTTTCCACCCCAAAAATCTCCTGTCCCCCTTTAGTTACAGCCCTTCACATCTGTCTGTAATGGAAAGACTGTCTATGCCTGTTAGCTACAGCACCTCAAATCATTCATTCTTCATTTTTACTCTAAGTCCATCCACTGAATGTACATTATCTAATTAGGCTGTGGTGGCCAAATTCCCTGAACACTTTTCTGTACTTATGGTAGCATTTTCTGCCATAAACTTTTGTGTCATTAAAAAAATAAATTAATTAATTAATTAATTTAAAAAAAAAAAAACTTTTGTGTCATGAAACTCTTCCATTAGTGTCTGCAATGCCACATTCTTCGGTGGTCTGTCTGATTCTCAATCTGGCCTTTCTCGGTCTCTTTTATAAAGTCTCCCTTTTTCTGTCCTCCCCTCAAATGCCACAATTCCCCATGGCTCCATCTTGGCCTCTCTTCATACTCTGAACTACCATCTATAAAATATAGACTTTTGATTCTACATATTTTTTTAAAAATTTTATTTATTTATTTATTTATAGAGTTTATTTATTTATCTGACAGACAGATCACAAGTAGGCAGAGAGGCAAGCAGAGAGAGAAGGGAGGAAGCAGGCTCCCAGAGGAAGCAGGCTGAACAGAGAGCCTGATGCGGGGCTTGATCCCAGGATGCTGGGATGATGACCTGAGCCGAAGGCAGCGGCTTTAACCCTCTGAGCCACCCAGCACCCCTTATTTATTTATTTGACAGAGAGAGATCACAAGTAGGCAGAGAGGCAGGCAGAGAGAGAGGGGGAAGCAGGCTCCCTGCTGAGCAAAGAGCCCAATGTGGGGCTCGATCCCAGAACCCTGAGATCATGACCTGAGCTGAAGGCAGAGGCTTAACCCACTGAGCCACCCAGGCGCCCCTTGATTCTACATCTTGAGGCTTGTTCTTCCCATTGAGTTCCAGAGCTACACGAGTACTTCGAACTGTTTTTGGATAATCTTACCTGGAAGTTTCCTTGGAACTTCAAACGTGACATGCTTAAAACTATCACTTCTCAGTCATCTTACTCCTTTCTCTATCCCCTATGCTCTTCTACCATCCCAAGTCAAAAACTTCCTTTCCTTATATGCTCTTTATCAAAACCAGAAAAATGTGAGCAGTTTTTAAGTCCTCTCTTTCCCTAACCCATATCAAATTACCACCTAGTCTCCTAGATTCTTCCATTTGCAATCCCATGGCTTAAGATGAAGACACCATTGACTCTTCCTCATTGGCTTTCTTGCCCCACTACAAGTTATTTACCCCCAAACCTGGGGTTCTTGTTCAAAGGCATATCTGATATTACTATCTTTCTACTTAAAATTTAAATTATTTCCAAAAGTGCTCAGAAAAAAATATATACTTTAGCAAGACAGCCATTGCCTGTATTGCTAATTGTAACTGACCCCTCAACATCCATTCCCAATCCTATCCTCTGTTAAAGAACAAAAATTCAGCTGAGTAAATGTGAAGAGCTAATTGGCTTTATTAAGTGGTATGTGAATCAGGCAGCATGTCATCTAGCAAATTCAAAGGCTCTCTGAGGAATGGCACAAAATGCAAAGGTTTTATAGGAAGGAGGGTGGGCAAGGGAGTTATTAGTAAAAGAAAACAAGGGATTTTTTCAGGCAACTCCCTAAGGAGGAAGAGCAGGGGGTCTTTTCATGCAGGTTACCCAGTCTTCTTTTGTGGGAATAGAGAGGACCCCTGTGACAGATTACCTCACCAGTACTGACCAGAAAATTTCTGACTGACGGCTTAAGACTACATATCTGGGGGAGGTTGAAACTGCACGTAGGTTGGGAATTGAGCCCCAGTGTGATGTAGCCTAGCATGAGTGACTCCATTTTGCACCTGTGATTTTCTTTTTGACCCCTTCTGTTATACAGCAAAGTGATTTTAGGAATGGACACTTACTTCAGAGGTAAATCCTGGTTCGTCTACTCCAAAATGATGGCCCCATCACCTTTGCCAATGATTGATTTGAGATTCCCAGAGCTGAGACAATTGATGCGGGGCATCTTGCTGGTAACATTTATTGATGGAGATGTGGATATGGTGACTAAGTGGATCCAATCTAAGACTGAAATGGAAAGTTTCATTCCACAATTAGGGGAGTTCTTTCTCTTCCCATGTTGCAGTAAACAGGAAAAAAAAAAAGTAGTCTTGGGTGCCATCTTAATAGGCTGCTACCTTACTCTTGATTACTCTTGGCTGCTATCTTAGTAGGCTGAAGTTGATACTGTGAAGAACAAAGCAAAATAATGGAAGAAACCAACCAACCCTGAACATGCTGTGACTTTTTTTTTTTTAAGATTATTTATTTATTTATTTGACAGAGAGAGATCACAAGTAGGCAGAGAGGCAGGCAGAAAGAGAGGGGGAAGCAGGCTCCCCGCTGAGCAGAGAGCCCAATGCGGGGCTTGATCCCAGGACGCTGAGATCATGACCTGAGCTGAAGGCAGAGGCTTAACCCACTGAGCCACCCAGGTGCCCCTGTGACTTATTTTTTTAAGCTGGTTTGAAATCAACCTAAACATCATAAGGCTCTTCAAAATCTAGTCCCTAATTACCTTTCCAGTGGCACTTCTCTTTATTTGTCTTCTTATACTCTGGTGTCATTTGAGGACCAGCAACATTGGTATCACCAGAGAACTGGTTAGAAATACAGAACCTCAGGCCCCGCCCTAGACCTGTTGAGTCAGAATCTGCATTTTAATAAGATTCCTAGGTGACCATATGCACATTAGAGTTTGAGAAGTGTTGGTCTTGACCAGTGGTGCTCAAAGCATGGCTCTCAAACCAGCTGCATGAGCATCAACTATCTGGGAACTCATTAGGAATACACACACCCAGGCTTCCCAGACCTATTGAATCAGAAATTCTGGGGTGGTGTTCCCAACAATCTGTGCTTTATTTTTGTTTTTGTATTTTTTTTGTTTTTTCATTTCTCTCACATCTTTTTTTTTTTTTAATTCAAGTTCAATTAATTAACATGTAATGTATTATTTGTCTCAGGGGTACGGGTCTGTGATTCATCAGTCTTATATAATACCCAGTGTTCGTTACAACACATACCCTCCCCAATGTCCATCACCCAGTTACCCCATCCCCTGCCGTCCCCTCCAGCAACCCTCAGTTTGTTTTCTATGATTAAGAGTTTCTTATGTTTGTCTCTATCTATGGTTTCATCTTGTTTCATTTTTTCCTTCTCTTCCCCATGATCCTCTGCCTTGTTTCTTAAATTCCACATATCAGTGAGATCATATTATAATTGTCTTTCTCTGATTGACTTATTTCTCTTAGCATAATATCCTCCAGTTCCACCCACATTGGTGTAAATGGTAAGGAGTTCATCTTTTTGATGGCTGCATAGTATTCCATTGTATATAGCTACCACATCTTCTTTATCCATCCATCTGTTGATGGACATCTGGGCTCTTTCCATAGTTTGGCTATGGTGGACATTGCTGCTATGAACATTGGGGTGCAGGTGCCCCTTCATGTCATTGCATTTGTATCTTTGTGGTAAATACCCAGAGCAATCTGTGTTTTAATGGCTTTGTCACTTCTCCTCCAACACAAGGCCCATGTTTTCCATTTTAGGTGTTGTTGATATTGTCTGGCTCTACAGCACTCTCTGAGAACTGCTGGCCTCTATCACTGTTGCCTAAACTTACTATACAAAGAAATCACTCAAAGAACCTTGGAAATGACTGATATTTGCATGCCACTCCCAGAGAAGTTGGACTTAATATGGAGTGGAACCTGGGCACTGGGGCATTTTCAAAGCTCCCCAGGTGATTCTAACTTCTAGCCATTTTGAGACCACTGATCTACATTCTAACCATACTGAACTGCTTTTGCTGATTCTCCCAAACCACAAAACTCTCTTCTTCTGCACCAAATCCTTTGCTTCCCCCCTCTCACCTTTCCTTTCTTTACCTGACTGGTATTCGCCTTTCACAACTCAGTGCAGGTGTCACCTCCTGCCAGAGGTTTCCTCTGATTGCTGAGTTTGGAATAAGGGCCTCTGCCATGTACCTGTGGCAACCAGAGCTGTTGTCTCACTGTGTTCCACTTTATTTCTTCTGACCTGTCTTCCCCATGGAATTACATTCTTTTTGAGTGTGGGAGGCCAGCCATATACACTGTTTTCTTCCTTGTATCTTAACAAGACCTGGCACATAGAAAGGAGACTCATTAAGGATTTGTTGAACCAATGCACTAGGGCAGGAATCACGTCTTCCACTTTCTTGGTGATTATACTTCCTCCTCAAAAAATACTTCCTGGAGGGGAGCCTGAGTGGCTCAGTGGGTTAAAGCCTCTGCCTTCGGCTCAGGTCATGATCCCAGAGTCCTGGGATCGAGCCCCATGTCGGGCTCTCTGCTTGGCAGGGAGCCTGCCTCCCCCTCTCTCTCTGCCTGCCTCTCTGCCTACTTGTGATCTCTCTCTGTCAAATAAATAAATAAAATCTTTAAAAAAAAATACTTCCTGGATTTTTTATTTCTTCTTCTTAAAGGAACTTGTTTCATTGAAAAGTCCCCAAATTAAACCAGACAAATGTTATAACTACAGGAAAATGAGGGGAAAACAAAACTAGGGAAACTTGGATAACGCCATTGATTAACTGCTGTATGAAGGCTGCGCGTTGTGTAAACTGGGTGATTTTTCACTGGGGTCAGGATGTGGGTTCTGACTAAGACTGGATTACCTGATGACTATATATAGTTTCGGTATGGTTAAGATCCTGGTTGGGGACAGACAATTCCAGATGTGCCACTTACTCATTGTGTGTCTCTCCTCAGCTCCTGGACTTCCTTCAGCCTCAGGGTCCTTACCTCTAAGGAGAACGTAGTAATGTCTGCCTCACAGGGATACGTCAGGCTTTTAGTGACACAATATTTTTCAGGCATGGAGCAGAATGCTTTGTACCCAGTAAGTGCTCCATGTGTGGAAGTAAGAGTTAACAGAGTATTTCTAAATTCTATTTAGACTCATGAGTAGAGCTTGGGGCCAAACTCTTCGTTGTTTTTCGGTGTCTTTGTTGATCAGATTATCTTCAAAATATCAGCCTGGTCTCCTCGGGTTCTCTGCATTTTGTGTTTAACTCCTGATTATCCAGGAACAAAACCAGAAACTATCTCCCACCTACTCCGCCTCCACCTTTCTCACAAACCTACGCTCTCATAGATGCTAGTTCCACTACTTTCTCCAGAACAATAGGTGCCTTGCAGAGTGGTGAGAATCCCCAAAGATGGCCAGAAGGGACAAAAGGATGGGAGGGCTGGTTTGCGGATAACTGGCTCTCAAGCAACAAATTACTCCTTCTAATCGGAGGTCTCAGTATGTCAGCCTCCACAGCGGACACCAACCTGTGCGAGAGGAAAGGAGCTGTGGAGTTTCCCCGGAGGTCGAGCTGTAGCCCTCAGCTATAAAATAGAGCCCTTTGTGTGCCAAATGCTGACCGAGGGTACATTAAGACAAGACACGTTCATTTATAGGCATCAATAAAGTGAAAGTGTAAGCTGTATGAACAGAATTGAGCTGGTCAAGGACGGCGAATTCCTGCAAATACCTTGTTACTCATTGAATGTAAATGATCTACTTCTGCATTTTATCATGTTTACACAGTGATATTTTGTGGCAGCCGCTTCCAGGTTTATGTGTATTTTTAATCTGGGAAAGTCCAGGGCTTATTCACTCCTATGTTGAATAAAAGGTCACTGGAAAAAATCAGAAACTCATCTAAAACAAGAGAGGGATGGCAAGTTTTGGCAAGCGTGTACCAACGTATTTCAATATTTTTTTTTAAAAAAACTCCGTTGTCTTGAAACAAAAAATGGCTTCTCACGTTGCAAATAAAAAAGCAGCTATCTCAATTAGGTAAGTGACAACAACAAAAAAGCAAGACCCCAATGGTGCCCTCTACTTTTATTGGAGCCACAGAGAAGGACGGACCTCGGCATGGATGTAGAGGGTCAAAGGGAGTGAAATGAGGAGAAAAGGAGCAGAACCCCAAACTTCAGGTCTCATATTTTATTGAACTACCTAACATCCTGTGAAGCTGTTCATACGCATTATCCTCACCTTACACATAAAGAACCCGAGGACCAGCAAGCCCGATTTATTTGCCTAAGATTCCCACAGCTAGTAAGCCTCAGGTTTGTCACCAAGCTTGGGTCTATCCACCTGGTCGGATCTTGAGCGTTCCTCTCTATTGTGAATATATTTTTGTATCTTTTGAAAAAAAAAAAGTGGGCACGTGTGTGTTTTGTGTATTCATTATGCCACTCAACACTTGCAGTGGAGAGTTCATCAGCACGTGGGGTCTAGACAAGACTGAGTTCTAGCTCTGTCTACTAGTCGTGCGACCTTGGACAAATTTGTTAAATTTTGTGAATGTCGGTTGCCTTATCTATAAAATGGGATAATGTATGGGGTGCCTGGGTGGCTCAGTGGGTTAAGCCTCTGCCTTCGGCTCCAGTCATGATCTCAGGGTCCTGGGATCGAGCCCCGCATTGGGCTCTCCACTGAGCAGGGAGCCTGCTTCCCTCTCTCCCTGCCCTTCCCACTGCTTGTGCACTCGCTCACTCTCTCTCTCTCTCTGACAAATAAACCAATTAAAAAAAAATCTTAAAAAAAAAAAAAGGGATAATATGAGGAGCAAGATTGTTGGCCAGATAAAAATAACAATCATGCAAAGTCCCAAGCAGAGCTCAGCATGTGATAAATGCGCAAGAAACGTTAATCATTGCTTCCAAGTGGTTCTGTGCTCAAGGCTCTGGGTAAGGTCCTTATAGAGGATAAAAGCTGAGGGTCCTCAAGGAAATTGGACAGAAAATAGAGGAAACTTGCCTTTAGATATAGCCTAGAAGTCTTGTTAATACAGAGAAGATACATTTGGGAGGACTGGAATTTGTATGCTGAGTACATGTGGGTTTTACATATCTAAAAACAATCACCACTTTCCATGGAATGTTTACAGCATTAAAATTCACCCCATTGAATTTCAGATCGTTAATATTATCACACAGAAATTCTTTCTTTAAGATGGAGACAAAAATTTTGTCTCCCAAATGACAGACACAGAGTGGTTGAGAAAGTTAAGAAGGACACTGAGTGAATTTATTTATAAATTCATGAATATGAATTTACTCTTCAAATATAAGAATAAATATATGTATGGGATAGACAAATAGATAAAATATATAATCTAAAATATGTTTTGTGATGCAGTATTTCTAATGTCAATATTCTTGGCAAATCATTAGCAAATTAAAAAAAAAATTTATTAATCCTTTTGTTGCCTTGACTTGTTCTTGACCACACCCCTGAGAGAGATACTCAGTTCTTTTAGAGGAAAGAACAGAAGGTCACAGGGGGAAAAAAAAAAAAAAAGCACTCTACAATTCTCCAGACCTATGCTTTTGTGTTTCTAGTCTCTTTCCCATTAGTTTTAAAAAAGAAAAAAAAAAAAAGGCATTTGGTCACAGTCTGCAACTGAGTAATAGACTGAGTAGTGAAAACTAGTATCAAAATAGGTTTGATTTGCCCAGAACCCTCAAATAAGAGATATACTTTGAATAAAGCAATTTGTAGAAACTTCTTTTCTGAACATTTTCCTTACAGGTATTTCGGGGAGTAATCCACTTGGGCATTAGACTGTGTGGACGCTGGTGCACGAATGTGTATTTTGACAATTCTTCCTACTCCACAGGAAGTACACAGTTGAGTAACATAGGAAAGGATATGTTTCCTTTCCTTCTTCAGGCCAAATTTCCCTGAGCAAAACCATAAACTAGGTAAAGATTATTTTCCAGGACTCTTATCTCTCCTTCACAAACCTTTGTACACTTTTCCCTTTACCTCTTGCCACTTCTGTAACTCCCAAGTACCATGAGCTACCACAACCACCATCACAGGGAGAGCACAGTCCCACGACGACAGTGTCGTGCCATTTTCATTCTTCCTCTTGACTCAAACCTGCTCTTCTAAATACATTCTTAGGCTCCTTCCCACGAAGGTGTGACTGTTGATAAGGCTACTGCTTTTGCCCTTCCTGGCGTATTGAGTAAGTGATAAGAAGCCTTAGGCAAATAAGTGAGGTCTAATGTGTAATTTCGAACACTGCGTGCCCAGATACGGAACACATTTACTGGGGAGGTGGGATGGCAAGGGTATTTTTAGCTGAGCCCCAGCAAAGCAGCTACTAATCTGTGTAAGTTCATACTTGGTAGTCATGATCTTCTTTGTTCTAACTTTTAAAACCCACACTTACGAAGGAAAATATCACCTTTCCCTTCCTGGAGATGGCAGGGAGATGGCCCCAAACTCCATGTAAGGCTAGGATGAGGATAAAAGGCTCTCTGCTTTAGATCGGATTGAGAACCTGGGAGCCCTACGGGCAGGGTCTTCTGAGACAGAGGGACTGTGCTCACTCACTCGCGTTCACAAAACACACAAGTGACTCCTGCTCCTCTGGGGAGGAAACATGGAAGGGTAGAGAAGGGCAGGAGCTAATCCTCCCGAAATTTCCCTCCTGTGGAGTAAAGTAGAAATCCCTTCCCTCTACGGAGTTGAGGAGCCAAAAATAACAACAAATCCCTTCCTGAAGGCCAACTTTAGGACAGGCCCTGCCCTGTGCGCTTTGCCTGTGTTCTTCTGTGTATAGTTTGCAAGGGAAGGCGGGTGGTGTCACGGCCCCCGGTGTGTCTCCCGGGAGACATGTCTCCCGAGGCAAGCCACTTGTATGCCTCATTCTGCTGGTAAACTGACTAAACAATATCTAAAAACAGCTTTTCCTGGCCTTAAAGCAAATGCTCTTTCACTGAGTTGACACCTTGAACATCTTCAACCTTCTGTAATGAAGATTAAGTCTACCAATATATTTCATCAAAAGTTTCTTTTTTAACCTCTATCCTTAAAGCATGCACAGTTGCAAACTTTTACCTATTGCCTTCGGCACAAATGGAGAAAATACATTTCCAAGTTTGGTAGACAGTTGTTTTTGTTTTTTTTTTTCCCTCTCTCATCATGAAACCAAAAATGCCATGACCACACAATTATCAGCAACTGACGAGGCCACTCACAATGCTCTTTACACGGACATCAAACATGTCCAATTTGTCAATTGATGCCAACAGGCCGGTGGCATTATCTTAAATCTAAGGTAGAGGAATCTCTCATCGATAATACATTCAAAAGAAGTAAGACTAGAAGAAATACGACGGGAGAGCCCTGTAGTTGATAAGGAAGCGAAGAGATAGAAACACCAGTGCCTCATGAAGCTTTATGGAGCAGTTAACCTTGAGACTTGACCATAGGTAAAGATCAAACTCCAACTTTGGGTTAACAGGTTCATCAAGCTTTACAAATACCTTGGTTTCACTATTTGTGCTTTTATCTGCTTCTGGACTTTATTACTGCTCTCTGTCCAGTGATAGTCTTTATATACACAGAACGCCAATGAAAAGAAGTCAAAAGGTTTCCTTCGTTATCTTTAATGTCTCAAGGTTTTAATAGAGAGGCATACCTTTCTACCAGTTAGAGATCCACAGAAAATGCCACCTCTCTCCCCTGCGAGGGTGACAAGCATTTCACAAGGCACAGTCCCCAGATAAAGGCAAAGAAACCATCGAAGTAGCAGCTCTCCGGGGTCATGGTGGAAAATAACTAGCCCATGATTAGCATTTCATTGCACATGCACAAAAGCCAATTAAATACCTCATGCGATGCAGCCGACATATTGGTAAGTAAATATATCACAGTTACGCATCGTAAAAAAGGGACTATTATTTTGGTTTGATGTGAATAAAGGCAGCCACATCAATGTAGAAGATGAATTTTTAAAAGGGAAATGCAAAATTTTTCAGGCCCCATCTGGGCTGAATGAGTCCAATATTACAGAAACCTTCACAAAAGACAGGAAATGACAATTCTAGAATAAAATACATGAAATATTGGAAGAAGAAAGAAAAGAACAATTAATGGTGTGAGGAAGTGGCCTGTTCTCACTTGCCTTGTCTGTGAGGAAGTACTGTGTAAGCTCATGCCTTCTTGCTTCAGAGGCTCCTTCCACCACAGGGGCAGGCTCCCCAGTCCTGTGATGCTACGGCTTGAGTGAAATCAACATTTCTGACTAGAAAATTGAGCTTCTCATCTACAATTCTACCCACTCAGCAAGAGCTATAGTCAACACTTTTTTTTTTTTTTTTACTTGAAGAAAACTATTTTCTGATTGCAGTATATTTTGTATACCAGCTGTCATTCTGAGTTTTAAAATTCTTTATTATATAATATGTTTTGAAAACCACTCATAAGCAAATAATCAAAGGAAAACCATTTTTAAAACGATTTTATTTTTAAGTCATCTCACACCCGGTGTGGGGCTCGAGCTCACAACCCCAAGATTAAGAGTCACGCGCCCCACCAACTGAACCAGCCAGGTGCTCTGAAAGCTATTTCTAAATAAAGACTCATATATCAGGTATAACATCAATTGAGGGCTTTCCACATGTGAATTGTCTTGAAGATTTTCTTTGGAAAGATGCAGAAGTATTAAAGTAACAGAAATAAAAAGACTTTTTTGGGACGCCTGGGTGGCTCAGTTGGTTAGGCCACTGCCTTCGGACTGGGTCATGATCCCAGGGTCCTGGGATCGAGTCCCACATCGGGCTCCTTGCTCAGTCGGGAGTCTGCTTCTTCCTCTGCCTCTGCCTGCCACTCTGCCTTCTTGTGCTCTCTCTCTCTCTCTCTCTCTGAGACAATTAAATAAATAAAATCTTTAAAAAAAAAAAAGATGTTTTTTATTGTCACAAGACTGTGTGGATTGAAATTGTGACAAGAAAATCGAATGCTAACAAGTGTGGGCACTAGGAGAGTCTGAGCAGAAACTTTCAGGTAAATTTGCACCCTGTAATTTTATTTTATTTATTTCTTTAAAATTTATTTGACACAGAGAGAGATCACAAGTAGGCAGAGAGGCAAGAGGAGAAAGAGGGGGAAGCAAGCTCCCCATTGAGCAGAGAGCCCGATGTGGAGCTGGATCCCAGGACCCTAAGATCATCACGTGAGCCTCCGGAAGGCAGCGGCTTAACCCACTGAGCCACCCAGGTGCCACCCCCTGTAATTTTAATAATTTGTGAACTTTTTACAGTATTCTCTACCCATAAAGTGCTTTAATATGTTGATAAAAATCCATTTTCTATTTTTAAAAAATTCATATTTTATCTTAACAATATATATAGGGAAGTTGCAGTGAAAGATTATGGAATACTTTCGCTAAGTCTCCTACTGATGTTAATTTTGATGTGAATAATTTGAAATTATTAGTTATATTATTATGCTCTTTAAGAAAACCAAATATATTTATGTGTGTCTAAGAGAGTGCATTTAAAATATGACTTAATTTTCCAAAAAATTTACCAGAACATTCATCTTCAGAAATAAAAATATCACTCACTCTCTATTCCCTAAATAATAAAGACCAAATTCCAGAATTTAGCCTTTATGGTCCTCTGTGGTCTAGTTCAAAAATACCCTTTCAACTCAATGTTTCCATTCTCCTTGTTAAAGCCCTATCTATAAATTGGATCATTTATGTAGCCATCAAATATATATTGAGTGGCAGGCTGTGCCAGACTCCATGGATTTAAGACAAAGAAATCACAACTTCTGCTCTCAAACAGCTTACAATGTAGCTAAAAAGAAGATATGTAACAGGTATTTACAGCATTATAGGTGTAATATTTGATGTACGTTTAAGGCACAAGAGGAAATGCTTGTCACTTCCTTGCGGGATAGGTAATAGATTCTGAGATTATATAGGGGAAGTAATGGATACATTAGAATTCACTAAATAGACACACAGAAAACAACGTTCTAGGCTAGGGTGACATGTATGCAGGCATGAAAGTTTGAGATAAGAATGTAGGTCCATTCCAGTACAGAGGTCTGACTATTGCTGGAACACACAGTGCAGGGGTTCACCATCTCCCCAATACTGTCCATCTGTTCAGTTCTTTGTTCATGGCTCCCACTGCCATTTCTGCAGGTTAGGGTGAATAATGTTGGTTGCTTCTGGGAACCTAATGACTTTGACATGACCTTAGACCAGAGTTTGTCAACCTCAGCACTCCTGGCAGTTTGGACAGAAGAATCCTTTGTTATGGGGGACTGTCCTGAGCATTGCTGCATGTTAAGTAGCATCCTGGGATTCTATCCACGGGCCAGTAGCGCCACTCGTCCCAGTCGTGACAATTAGAAAAGTCTCCAGTCATTGATGAATGTCACTCGGTGGTGCAAACTGTGCCCCTATTAAGAACCACTGTCTTAGATCTGTGTGTTCGCATGGTCACTTAATATTGGCGAGAGTTATAACCCTACTTGATAGGAATGATTGTAAGAAAAAAAAAAACCCATCCTATTCCAAAGTCTTTAGGAGTATGTGGGTATAATCAAGTGTATAAAGACCCAAATAAATGCAAATTCAATCAAGTAGAATTGCATTGGGAGTGTATGTGTGTATACATGGGTATGTACAGACTTCCCTGATAATATGGAAAAATTAGCTAATAAAAAAATTTAGCCTAGGGATGTGAAGTACATAACCACCCAAGTATTCTTGCTAAGTTATCGATTTCTTATTCTACATTATAAATAGGACTCCGTGTTTATAACCCAATAGGTTTTACATCCATGTTAATACTATATCCGTATCTCAAAAGAGATCTCCAGTCTCAGGCAAATTCAATGATCTGAGAAGGTAATCCCCAAACTATTTGAAATGTTCTAATTGTTTCCTTTTAACCCCAAGACAGTTTATGATTAAGTATAGAAATATTTGAGGGGCGCCTGGGTGTCTCAGTGGGTTAAAGCCTCTGCCTTCGGCTCAGGTCATGATCTCAGGGTCCTGGGATCGAGCCCCACATCGGGCTCTCTGCTCAGCGGGGAGCCTGCTTCCCCCTCTGTCTCTGCCGGCCTCTCTGCCTGCTTGTGATCTCTGTCTGTCAAATAAATAAATAAAACCTTTAAAAAAAAAAAAAAAAAGAAATATTTGAGAATCATAATCATGGTGTTAATATTTTTGTGTAAGAAATTTGTGCCTAGGGGCGCCTGGGTGGCTCAGTCAGTTAAGTGTCTGCCTTTGGCTCAGGTCATGATCCCAGGGTCCTGGGATTGAGTCCCGCATCAGGCTCCCTGCTCAGTGAGGAGTCTGCTTCTTCCTCTACCCTTCCTTCCCTGCTCATGATCATTTTCTCACTCTCTCTCTCAAATAAATAAAATCTTAAAAAAAAAAAAGAAATTTGTCCATATTTGACATTTGTAGTAACTAAGAGTATAACAGAGTATGTCCTGCTAGAAGCTATCCTTATGAATCTAATTGGAAACATGAAATTTAAGCAATGGCTTACATTTTTAAAATTTTAAGTTGTAATCTTATAATAAAATTTATATGCAAAGTCAGAACATTTAGAGAATTTAAGAATCATCGTATCTAAAGTTTAAAAGATTAATGAAAATATTTAGTTCTTGGGAATGGCTTGTCGTTCCTCCATTAAAGTTCATAAAAGAAAAAGTATATATATTAAATTTACAAATTCAGTTTTTCATGTTCAAAGGAATCTAATTGCTTTGATCACCTTACAACAAGTGTTACATTTGCTAGATTTATACATACAATAATATTATCAGGATGTTGAAGGAGAAGGTTAAGCTTTGGAATCTTTACATTAATAATTATATATTAACTTTAAAAATGAAGTAACTTCTGCAGAGTCTCTTTTAAGGACGTAAAGTCAACCTCAAGAGCCAAAAAACCCTCAAGGATATGACGAAACCCACATGGAAGGGTAGAGTAGTAAAGTTGTGTCACGGTGAACAAATTTCACACTGTCAACCATGAGAGAAACCTGCTCCATATCCCTTCTACGCAATGCACTCAGTCTACATTACCTGTTAGTGTTCCCGCTAACAAATTTTTAATCTGAATCTAATCATAAGGAAACAAATCTAAATGGAAGGACACAGTCAAAACAACTGGCCTAGATTCTTTGAAACTGTCAAAGTCATGAAAGACCGCCATCAAAACAAGTAAGCAAAAAACTAAACAAACAAAAACAATAATAAAGAAAAACAAAAAGAATAGAGGGGAAAGGAGGGGAAGGTGGGGGAGGCTAGCGATCGTGTGACCCTTCCCTTGACTGGATCTGGATCCCCAAAACTAAAAATCTGTAGAGGACAGTATTGAGACATTTTTACAACTTGGATGGGAAGATATCCTGGTTATGGGATAGGTGCTGAAATATTCAGGGGAGAAGTCTAAAAGACATCCACAATTTGCACTTAAACAGTTAAAAAATGTGTATAGACAGTGCGCTAGCTAACTCTAGTCGATGGGTATACGGATGTTCACCATTGTATTTTTAAGCTTTTCTGTAGGTTTTTAAATTTTCAAAACAAACAATTGACTAAAAACCACAAATCACATTCAATGTGTGGGATCAACCCATTTGATTCCCCTGTGAAGCTCATGAGCCTCAAAAGAAGTTGACCCCAACCCTGTGGCACAAGGGAACTAGCCTTATTTAAGGGTTCCTTTGCCAAAGATTGGCTCAGGGCCGTGCTTGTTTCAGAATTTGGACCAATGAAATAGGAAGAGAGGTTTGCTTCAGATTTTCCTTCTTGTTGCGGCTTCTGGGAGCAAGTCTCTCTTTTCCTCTGTTATGCTTGTACATGGGTAGGAGGCCTGGGACTTTTGCAACCATCTCAAAGACAGCCTGAGGTAGGAGCTGCCGAAAGGAGCAAGGATGCCAGGAGTTTCAGGGATAGACCAATGCTCAAAAGATTACGGTACCTTTGGTCCTCCAGTTATGGAAATCAATTAAGTCAGTTGAAACACTACAGCCAAACATAGCATCTGATACGAGTTCCATCCCTCAGGAAATGACTGTAACCGGCCACAGAATTTTCTTTTTTCTTTCTTTTTTTTTTTTAAGATTTTATTTATTTATATGACAGACAGAAATCACAAGTAGGCAGAGAAGCAGGCAGAGAGAGGGGGAAGCAGGCTCCCCACTGAGCAGAGAGCCCGATGTGGGGCTCGATCCCAGGACCCTGGGATCACAACCCAAGCCAAAGGCAGAGGCCTTAACCCACTGAGCCACCCAGGCGCCCCTGGTCACAGAATTTTCATGAGGAAAGAACTACCTTTATTTAGCAAAAGATTTGGGTTGGTCCTATAGGAGAAAAGGTAAGGTCGGGGAGATGAGAACTAGCCTGAACTATCAAATGGAAGGAATCATTAGTCAGGCTTCTCTTGAGAACCAAAAACAGCAGGGTGGGGTGTGTGTGCGTGTATCTCTGTATCTCTAACCTCTATATCTCTATCTATAGACAAATTTATTTTAAGGAATTGGCTCACACAATTGCAGAGGCATGGTAAGTCCAAAATATGATGGGTGGGCTAGCAAGCTAGGGATTTAAGTGGCTCAGGGAAGGGTTGCAGTTCAAATCCAAAGATGTCTACCGGGAGAATTCCTTCTTTCTTAGGGGCAGTTTTTGTTCTATTAAGCCCCTCATCTGATTGAAAGAGGCCCATCTACATTATGGAAGCTAATTTGCTTTATTGAAAGCCCACCATTTAAATGTTTAATTTATTTAAAAAAAAAAAAAGCCACCTTCATGGAAACAACCCAAATAATGTTTGACCAAATATCTAAGCACCATAGCCCAGCCAATTTGACATATAAAATTAATCATCACAATGGATACACTGCTCAGTGTGAGAAATGAACACACCAGGATTTGTCCCGGGAGATGTTGGGCAGGACAAAAGGAGAGAGATAGACCAGTCAACTAGAGACTTTCAAACTTTACTTTTTACACTGGGCCTCCTCACTCTCATGCCCACGTGTGCATAACAAAAACAAAAGCTACTCTTCATCTTCTCTGCTCTTTCTTCTCCCCCATTCCATTCCATTTTATCCTATACCATCCCATTTCATTCTTTACCTAATTTTGGAAAATGTTCATCTTGACCCATTAAATGAATTCAGTTGCCAGTAGTGGGACACAATGCTGCAATGGCAAACCATAACGACACAATTTACTCATGCTTGTGTTTGTATGTGTGTACATTTGTGTAGTAAATCAAGGAGGAGGCTGACAGGACAGACCTTAAAATGATCCCAAAACCAAGAGTTGGAGTTGATTGTGATAATGCAAGCAGCCTTGCCTCCTTTCCTCCCAGTGCTGCATATACCCTCAAAGTTCACAGAAATCCTCGGGGAGGATACGGAATTAGGGACTGGAGCATCCACATGCTATATAGATCTCAGGGAACATGGAGGCCCAGCTGATTGCCTGTGTTATGGAAAAGATTCTGTCTACATCTAGACTTCCAGGACACCGTAGCCAGTGTTAGCTGTGCTAATCCATTTCCTTTCCTTTCCTTTCCCTTCTGTTCCCTTCCCTTCCCTTCCTTTTTCCTTTTTTTCTTCTCCTTTCTCTTCCCTTCCCTTCCTTCCTTCACCCCCCTTCTTTCTTTTTAAAGATTTTATTTATTTGACACAGAGAGAGAGACCACAAGTAGAGGGAGCAGGAGAGGGAGAAGCAGGGAGCCTAATGGGGAGCTGGATCCCAGGACCCTGAGATCATGACCTAAGCAGAAGGCAGACACTTAACCAACTGAGCCACCCAGGCACCCCTCATTTATATTTTCTACTATAGAAATCATGTATTTATCTACCCTAGTAGCATGTAACCTACTTGTGGTTAGAGATTATGTCTTAGGTACAAATTTTATATCTTAATTAGTATAATACTACACAGACTAATAACTCAAATATGTGCTTTTCCTTATTTTATGCATGTAAAAATTGTTCCTAGTAAACATAATAACATTGACGTGTCATGCATGAGTGTCTGAACAAATAAATCATGAAATTTCCCAACCACTCCCCCTATTGTAGATATATTGACTCTAACTTCAATGTTCGCTTTAGCTACAGAATGTTGTTATATACATTACCAAGGAACCAACGATCATTGCCCGGGTGACTGTGTGAATTCACGTCAAACATATTACAAATCAATGGCCCCAGATCAGCAACGAGAGGTGAAGTAGGCTCCAGAGACCCTAGATCAGCCACAGAATGTACCGGCCACATTAATGTCAGCTTAAAGGGCCGTGAGGATGATCAGCCACATGAACCCTCAGGACCGCATCTACCTCCCGACCTGAATATGATCAAGCTTAAGAGTTCAGAGGAGTCTGGGGCAGCGGCAAGGCCACTCTCCAGATGCTGGAACTGACCTGAGTCTTTGGTACGGTCTGAATGCTCCAAGGGACATGGATATCATAGTAGCTCATGGCACAGACTTGCAATCCTCTCCAGGGTAATGGATTCCAATATATTCACATGGACTGTAACTATAACAAAAGGGGGCATCATGACGGCTATGCATATGTTTAAGCAATTTTGGGACATTCCTGAGTGAACCTGTTTTTAGCATACCTGCTGGAGTCTAACGTTGCTGATGTCATCATGGGCTCATAAAACTATTTATCTCTCTCTCTCTCTCTCTCTCTCTCACACACACACACACACACACACACAGGAATTCAGCACAGTGAAACTATAAAAGAAAAAGATTGTGTAAAAAATGTTCCTGTACAGGGAAAATGCGATTTATTTCGGAAATAGATAATCACTCAAGTGTATGAGCTGTGTAGGCGTTCATTGGTAAATTTAGACTAAACAGGAAGTGATGTAAATTACACTTATTACACTGTTGGGAGAGAAATATATTAAATCCAGACAGCAGTCAGACAAAGTACAAGGAATTCATTGTGTAGAAAGACACCGTGCAACTTTGGTGGGAAGACAATGCACTATATGGTATGAAAACCATCAGTGGCCACCTGGGACTAAAATCATTTTTTAGGGAGCATGATTTTGTTCTAGCACTGATATATTTTTTCTTCTTTGATAAAGCCCCAAGTATTCCGTCCTAAGCACATCGCCATTTCTGTACTTTTAACCATTTCAAGCTGTTGTTTTGTAGTCGTTATATTGCAGAGAGTAAGAAACAATGAAATCATCAAGACTTGGACTAGAAATCTCAGCTGTGATGAAAGACCCAGGGTAAGGAGACGACTGAGGAAGATACAGAATTATCCAGCACCCATTGAATCCCACCTATTGTGGAAGTATCCGGGAATCACTCAAGAGAAGAGATATTAACAAAGAGGTTACCTTGAGAGTCAAACAGTATCATGTGATTTCTTCCATGAGATTTGTCTCATTGGTCTATCCTTACGATAAAGTTTCCTGGGATGAACTGAAAAAACAACAACAACAAAAAAACGTAACTAGGGAGCTGGTTTGACGGTTAGCTGGCCTAAAGCGGACTTTTGGAAAATCAGGTCAAAGACATAAATTTAACGTCGAACGTGCTGTTTTGTTACAAAGTTATACCCAAAATGAAGTAATTGAATGAATTAGGTTCAGCCTTACAAGTTACTACCATGCTTCGTTCACCACAGTGTAGAACAAGACAGACCTCTCTAATTTATTGGGCTCTGCCTTAATGGAGTATTTCTAACATGGCGTAGCTAAAATCGTCACAAATAATTTAGCAAAAATGCACTTATGGTTTATTGCCCCAATTTTCAAAAAAATCTTATAATCTTTTAGTGAGTGATTTCTTTTGCCAAGTTGGGGTTGTGATCACCATGGAAGTATCAGGAAAGTTCTGACTGGGGGACACCCCTTCAGAGTGCTCAGAACAGCCAGCTTTGGGAAAGTCAGAGCAACAGGGCACGGAATCTCCACCCTGATACCAAAGAAGCAAGCGTGTTTGGATGGGGATGGGGTGGGACGCACTCCCCCGTGGCTCTCTCCACAGTGTCTTTGAGTGGAACAGAGCAACTTTATAGAACTCCACGTTCATTTGGAAATGGATTTCTGTCCGTAATAAAGTGAGCCCCAAATGATTTCAGTCTCTGATTTTTACGAGTTATTAAATTACACTCTGGTTTGTGGAGTCTGAGATAAAGGGTAGTATTTTGTTGTTTTTTTTTTTTTATATTTGTATGTACATATATAATCAAAGGTATTTGTTGAATGCTTCTGCGATATTGAATGCTCTTAACTCTCTCTCTCCCACCTCAGCCCCTGCTCCCCACCTTCCATTGTCTCCAGCCCCGTAACCCAAAGCCCCTTAATGGCTAAGGACACCAATCCTGCAACCAGACTGACTGGGGCAATTGCCTAAACTCCGTGCCTCAACTTTTTTTTCTGTAAAAATTAAGATAATAACAGAACCTAACTCAGAACTTTCATAATGAATAAAAAGGAACAAATATAATGCTTAGAATACTGCCCAGCATCTATGAAGTTTTATTTTATTATTACTATTTTAACTGTCATCTATCACCTTTCTGTATAATTGTTAGTAGTATTTACTAGCACTCTCATTGGGAATAGATTTTTCTTGTAGATGTTCAATGGAAGGACACCATGCAGGAAGATACTTACATAGATTCTTCAAGTGCTTATTTTAGCAATTATTCAGAAGATTTTCTACTCATTAATGGTCTTATTTTCAAAGCCTCATAATCCAGTTTTCTTAAAAATATACAGAAATTAGCTTTGGCATGTGCTAAATGGATCATTCTGTACTTAGATGATACACAAAATCTGAAAAAAATAATTCATTCAATTATAGAGATTCCATTTTCAGCTCTGAAAGGTGTAACTTTTTCATATCACTTCACATATCTGGACCACTTTTTAGTTTTATATTCAGTAAAATATTAAGTTAGGAATCCTTCTTTAGGTGCTCATTGTTATGAGAAAAAAAAAAACCCAACCCTGTTCATTTTTGGGTACACACTATATCTCATTCTGTGCTTCAAATCACTATACACAAGTGGTAAAACTTTTCATAACAAAGGTTTAATTAGAATGGTTAATAACTATGATTTCCAAAGTGTCTGAGTCAGCCTTAGTAATAATTAGGGAGTTTTGTTCCATACAAAATGCTTTATTTAACCTTCATGCCTTCATTCAGATAATTATACAAATGCATACAGTTAAGGTTTAAACTCTATTTCGGTTCACAGCTCAATTCATAGGAAAGTTGAATACAGAAAAGCAATGCACCAACAGAATATGTCTGAGACACCATTAAAAACGATAACACTTGTTCATTTAAATCTCTGAGAATAGACTGGAATAATCATCCTCTGAGAGAATCTCATTAGGAGGGTCTCCCTTTACATCATCATAGGGCAAAAAAAAAAATAAAAAAGAAAAAAGAAAAAAAAAGAAAATCACCATTTTACAGTAAAAGGAAAAAAGCTCTGAGTATATTTACAATACATACACTATACATAAATACAAGAACAACACTTACATAATATTAATAAACTTATAACAGGGGTTGCCTAAACACTACAGAGTATATAAATGCAGAGGAAACTATTGGGAAATTAGATCTTTAGATAAGCTGGAGAAATAAATTCATTTGCAATTAAAACTCTGAACAGAAAACCAAATGAAGATCTAAGAAATGAACACCTTTGCTTGCCAGCATCACTGAGGGAGGGGTGGTGGTGTCCTTTAATGTGTAGGACCTCCTGTGGGCATTCTAACTCTCTGGGGTCAGAGACCCAAGAGTCTTTCGTGAAATTACATCTGTTAAATGAATGAGACGCAGCACATCTATTCAATTTGCTGTTCAGAGGCTTTAGAGCCTAGAATAACTGTTTTGTAAACTAAAGGACGTTTTTGTATTTTTCCACAGATGGATCTTGTGATCCAGTCATCATGTATAATGAGCCAAGTGTCAAGGAAAAGGAAAAAAAGATACCTGCTTGATTTGGCCAAAGATGCTATTTTTCTTTATTCCCATCTTTTTTTTTTTTCAAATATGAGTGAGAGATTTATTCAGAAGAACGTGACATCTGAACTGACCCCCCCCACGCCAAGAGCAGCGTCTAGACTACTACTAATTATAACTAAGTCATTTTAAGTGGCAGGTGGGTATCTTGAAGGTGGTCTGTTCTCATCGTTTCACAACACAGAAAGTTCTGAGTACATTCTTCAATGGACAAACACGAATCTGCTGGCTTGTTTTTTTTTTAAATGAGCATGTTATGATACACATAATTGCATTATGATGTAGGATGACATAATACATAAGATGATGTTTTCAAGCTGGTTTTGGAAGTAGTGATCTCGCATCCACAGAGAGTTGGTTTGCCAACGATGCAATGTGTCCCACATAGACGCGGACGAAACAATACAGCCACCATTCCATGGGCAGGGGTGAGGGGGAGATGGTGATTTTTTAAAAAATGGATTTTTAAACACAACAAATTGCGGACAGACAAGTTGATAGGAAAGAGCCTTGAATATAGGCACCAGTGCCCCAGTTCAACAATACCCATCCAACGTAATGAAGTTTGAGGAACAAAATGTATATTGCTGTCTGGATGTAATTACAAAATCCTGCAATGGGAAAACTAGAAACACAAGTAGGGCAAAAGCATTTCTTTGTAATGTTTTATGCTGTATCTTTGGAGCCTGAAATTAGCAAAGGGAAGATGTTGGTGTGTCCCTAAAATGTCTTACTTTTTGAATACTTACTTGAGCACTTTGACTAGAATTTGACCCAAATCCTATCCTCCTCTTCACCCTCATTTCTCCCCAAAAATGAATCTCTGTGAAAGTCTTGGTGGGCCCACTTTGGAAAAAGCAAGATAGTGTTCACCCAGTCCCTGGTTCTTGCTTTGCACAAAGGGCAGACTCTGTGGTCTCAAACATTTACAATTTCTAGAGATGAAACCCAGAAAGAAAAACAAAGGCCTGATGTGACTATTGCCACTATCTATCTCTTTCAACTCACTTCAAGTTGTGGTTCGGTTGTTGAGAAACTGTTGCTTATGAAATCCAATTAATGGGGAAGAGAGTCCCTTCCTGCGGCAGCTCCTGCACACAGAACACTTGCTCTCAGCACAGAAGGGAATTTGTTTATACAGGTTTTATCTCTTCCCTCAGCCAAGGAGCAGGGAGAAAGATCATAATTCAGGAGATTCATTTTCAGAAGAAAGAAACACCATAAGAAATGACATTCTCTTGATCTTTTCTAAGCCCATTAGTATTTCCATGAATCAATAGTGTCAGGGACCTTGTAACACCGAAAAGGGGTGGGGGTTGACTCCTCTGATGTTGGACAGCTTCTTACACAAAATTCAATTAAACTAACAACAATACTATAAGCAAATTACCCATAAGACTATTTAAAACATCCTGAGATGGTACCGTCAGGTGAGAAATCGGAAAAGGCATTCTCCATTCTCTCTCATTGCTCAGCATCTAAATGGTTGTGATTGCCACCCCAAAAACAGCCGCCAAGAGTGGGCTCTGTCAGTAACTATGTGTTCAAGGGAGGTGAAGACTTCAAATACATTTGAGCAGATTCTAGAAGGTCTGCAGGTGGAAAGGTTTTTACTATGCTTACAGAGAAATATGGAGAATGGAGAAGACCCACTGTGGCCAACATGCCACCCACTAGGGGAGAGTGTTCATGATTTGGGATCTCTAGGCCAAACATTTGGGAGGAAAATGACAGGTTCAGGGAGACTGGTCATTGCTGTTTGTTTACAATGATCCTTCATGCATGACTTTCCAGGAAAAGACCGATTTCAAATCTTACCTACCACTGACCTATCATGGGCTGTCTTGTACTTGGAAAATAGGACTACCCGGCCATAAAACAACTTCAGTGAGAAACAGGACAGTGTGGCTGCTGGGAAGGCATGTGCAGTGTGGTGCAGGGGGAAGAACCCCGGCCGCAGAGCCAGAGGTACGTGGCTTCACCTTCCCACTCTGCTGTTCAGGGTATCTGTGTTTGCCGGCGACTCAGCCAACTCTCTCTGTGCTTCCATTTCCCAACCATGAAATATAAACCTGTCTATGGGTTAGTGTGTCCAAAAGTGGTCTAGGTGAATGCTTGGTGTAGAGCAAGGCTTTAAGAAAGAAGAGCTATTGTTTGCGTGGTTTGCTGAAATTTGGACCTTCTCACTTGGCACTTCTGGACACCTTGCAGAAAACAGCCCAATCAGAAAGACCTAACTTTGGGGAGATTAAAGAACCCAGCCCCTTTCCTTTGACATTTCATTCATTCTTTGACACCCTATCCTGACACATTTCCTTCTCCTTTTCATTCTTTCTGAAACTTAGAGGAGGAAACGGTTGATGATTTCCTAGACCTGTGGTCTGGTTCTGGAGAGGTAAGTAGATCACTGCCTATCGGGGTGGTCTTCACTGTCTAAAGCCTGAGTGTTTAATCACAGTTAGACTTTTAAAAATTGCTTTTACCAAATGTTTGGCTCTGAAAGAATATAATTTGACTGATAGCCCTCGATAGCTTGTTTGGGTGGATTTGTGCTCTGAGATGGTAAGGCTGGACAATTCCCAGGGTTCTTGTCTATTCGTATAATCTCATTGCATATTTCTATTCATGACTCCACTTCTAGAAGTAAAATAATTATAGGAAAAAGTCGGGAAGTTCTGAACGGAACTCTGGTAATTTCCCGGACCAACTCCAAATCTTGGTTAAAGCTAGGCTGACTGAATGTCAGCAGTCTTCAGTAGACTTTTTAGGGGAGAAATGATGGCGTGGATATTCATTCCAAAATGGTTCTTGTATGGTAACAGCAAATATTAGGGAAAAAAGGAAATGAAGAAATGTAAAGATGAATCTGTGCCTTTGATATTAGTGGACAAAACAAAGTAGGACAAACAAATCTCTCTAGTGTTTTTGCTCTAAATAAATCGGGCTTTTGTTAACTGAGCAACACTTTTTTGAGCCATGCACAGTGCTTTGCCTGTTTGGGGCAAATCCGTGAAGTTTTTACCTGAAAATTATAATTGCCATATGCCAGAATGTATGTTGAAGAGAACCTTAACATTCAGATTTGCATTGTTATGTTCTGTAAGTAAGATTAAATTAAGAAATACTAACATAAACAAGATTAGGAATATTTAAAAATCACAAAAGAATTTTTGTGATTATGTGAACATAGTCAGTTTACTACGTGCATATATTAAGTGTGTGTGTGTGTGTGTGTGTGTGTGTTTCCCAAGTGTGGAGGAAAGACCCAGTGTAATGAAGAATTATTGCTGTGTAAAAGTATAGGAATATCTCATTGGTCATAATGTCTATTGACAGGCACTTTCAGCTTTTAATTCATTTCTGAAAATGGGCATTAGCTTATTCCTATTGCCAGTGTAGATTCATTTAACATGTGGCCATAACCATAGCTCTTCATCTTGTCAACATGTAGCTACTCTTCAAACTCTTCATTCCCTCTGCAATTTAACAAGAATAAACACCTTACCGTTGTTTTGTTGTTTTCCGTTCTCGTCAAGAACGAGTTCATAAGGGGAGCCTGGGTGGCTCAGTCAGTTAAGAACTAGTTCATTGAGGAGGAAGATAATGGATAAAAGAGAACAATTGCTAGAAGCTTCTCTTTAGCACAAGTAAAATCCGATGCAGCTATTTCCCCCTTTCCAGGCAAAGATATTTTGAATTTGGAATCAGTTGTTTGCAACTTAAAATGACTACATTGTGTTTTAAACCATCCTGGCTAAATGGAGACGAGTGGCCACTCCATTTTGTCAGAGCACAAGGAATGTGCTCTGCCAAAGGAGAACAGAGTTCCCATGGCAATATTGCTAATTGTAAGATATACAAGGCATATCTGAACAAGTTTCTTTTTTTTTATTGTGATGAAAACTAGAAGCTCTTTTTTTTCCCCCAACATACTTCATCAAACTATTTACAACCTCTGTAAAATTTGCGAGTTTGAAAATACTTTTCCACTATCACATATGTTTACGAATACAGCAAAATATTTTCACTCTATCTTTTTTTAAAGATGCAGTATCCTCCTATTTCATTTTCTTACGAAAATCTGAATTTCTATTGCAACTGCACAGTATTCAGCATAAAGTACCAATGGACATGGGTTGCTAAACAGACATTATAATGAAGCTGTGAAAATATAGCATTTTTAAATTTTTATGTACATCTCTTAACTATAAAATGCAGGCAAAGTCATATATAGCATCATAAGCTGATTCCCTAATAAGGTAAATAACTTACATCTCTAGACAGCATGGATTATTACAAATTCATTCTTTTAAAAAAGGTTCTTTGTTGATATTTGCTGGCCCACTGGCTGCTGCGTATGCTGGCGTGTGTGTGTTGGGGGTGCCTGTACGGGTAAGTGGAACGCAGTGTGGGGATAAGCAGAAACGCATATGGAAGACGTGACTTACCAAACCCCTTTCCTAGATGAAACCAAATCAAATTGAAAGACTAGTTTTAATGAGATGCCCTACCTTGGAAAAACTGAAGGAAGAGATCTGGGCAATGAAGTTAGAGAATACATTTACCTCCTCCACGTACAGGCGTGAGTGCAGAGCGGAAGTGGAGGCTGGACTATGGACTATGAGTATTAAGGCTTCCTGGGCCTAATGTGATCCGTGGGAATTCTCTCCCGCTCAGTCCCTCATGTGAAAACTCAGTGTGTCGTGGGTGCTGGCATTCTGAACACTGCTGAAACTCTGTCTGTCCTCGCTGTGTGAGGACACCTTTATAACAACATCGTGGCCACATTTCTAAGCAGTCATAACAACAGGACAAAGGCAATTAGTTAGTATATCTGAAGGCCTCACCTCACTGGATTTATTCAATGGCAGCTTTGGTACGTATAATAAATAAAGTACAGAATAAGGAATACTGCATCTTTATCCATATACATGTCACCATTCAAATGAACTGATTTCAAAGTGCAGAATTATATTTACGTTTAAAACACAAGTGGCAAAATTTGAAGTTAAAAAAAGAAAAAGGTGTATAAAAGGGAACACAATCTTTGTATAAGCTATTCCAAATTTCAACCACAAGGAGAATGGCCTTTCTAATCACCTAGAACTGGCATTTGTAAACACTGTAGCATCTTATAAGTTCTTTCCCCTTCACGATCCTCTTCCTATTTTCCACTTAAACTCTCAAGTGAATAAAAAGTGCTCTTTTAAAAAATGCAGTTTGTATTACTGTTGCTCCACTGCTTTTGAAAATAAATGTCCTATAGTGTTTTGTCGAAGGGACAGCAGGCAGTAGGATACTCCTTATGGGAAAGCCATTCGGAAGTTTAGTCTAAACGTCTTAATAGAACTTAAGACAAGCTATCAAGCAGGCTTCCCGGAGTCCACACATAACCGACAGGATGGGGCCGGAGGCCGATGGGGAAGCATGAAGCTGCTTCCTAACAACTTAAGGTCAGAATACGGGGAGAGAATCTGTTAGAACCTCAGGGTAACCTGTAACTTTTCAAAGAACGTTAACTGCCTTGAACTCAGTTTCTACAACGCACAGAGACCTCCAGGCCTACCGCAGCTTCTCAAGCCACCACGGCCATCTGTGGAGAAGTTCTCAAACACGCGCACACGTCCAACTGCAAACTGTACAGCTCCAGAGTTAAAACCAAAGAATGCTTCTAGTCAGGGGATGGGCAAGTCCTGTGGATTCTGTGCCTTTTCTGGTGTTCATCATCGACTACTGTGCTTTTCTAAAAGAGGCTAGAATGGACACAGATGAAATGAGGAGGCTTCTCCATGCCTGAAGATACTCCTCCCTGAAAACCCAATTCCTTCTCTCCCCAACCGCTTTCCTTTCCGAGGGGAAACATTAGTAGAAAACTCACCAGGGAGAATTTGTTATGCTCCAGGACGAGCCCCGGGGAAGTTTCAGTCCTGGGGTGAGATCAGCAACTCACTCACTCACTGTTTGTGCTTGGATCCCTCTTTAGAAGTATCGAGCATGTCAAAGGGGCGGAGGGGGGTCGGGAGATGGCGGAACGCCGACAGTTTTAGCGGTTAACTTACCATCTCAGTCTGATTTCCACTTTCAGAGGGTGAGGAGAAAAAGCTCACTTCCCTGAACCTTTCCTACGTGATCAGAGAGGAGCAGCCCATTTAGTTCTGTGCTAAATTTAAATCAAGCCGTCACTCAGGAAACTCCCACTGCCTGTCAGTTCTATGAATTCTAAAAACCATTTCTACCTGTGACACTCTCAAGACATCTCTGTGCAGAGAAGAGATCGGCCCATCCTCTGAGAGCAGGCAGAATGGAGTCAAGTCTACACTGCAGCTGGGCGATTCACCTACAGACTGCCAGCCAGGTTCCAGGACCAGGAAAAGGGAGGGCGGCTCGGCTGTGTTGGCCACTCTCCGTGTACTTTGCCAATGACCAGGAACCAATGCTAGAATGCAGCAAGAGACTCTTTTCTACCCAAAATGGTCACAGGTAATAAGAAGTAGGAATTGTATACAGTACAGATAAAAAACTTTCCAGTTGGTAAAAAACCAAACAACCAAAAAAAAAAAAAAAACAAAAGAAAACAAAACAAAACAACCCCCCCCCAAAACAAAAACAAAACAGAAACCACACACAAAAAAAACAGTGCTTGGTGGGTAATAGATTATGTAGCAAAAGAAGTTATTTATCAATAGACTCGAAGCCCTTGTTCGAGGGAAATTGCCTCATGTGTTTTTCAGACCTGGCAGAAAATGCAGAGCATGTAGTTTTGAAGATAGAATTTGACCTGAACATCATTATGTTGTTGCTTGAACATTTAAAACAATTCCTTTTAATACCATCCAACACGAATTGTCCTTGTTTCAATGTTTTATCGTTCCTTGCTTCGTCAGAATAAGATTCTCTGAATTAGGGGATGATCCTAAAAAGGGCAGTTCTGCCACCGGAAATTATTTCAGAATGTTCAAACATTTAAAAACGAGCTAGGAATATTGTGAGGTTAATTTGTGCAATTCCCCAAATCAAGTGTTTGTAATTAAAATACATTGCAAAGGTCTATGCTGGCAAACTTTTATATCTAAGCTATAAAAAATCTTAACAACAACGACAACAACAATAACAGAAAAAGTCACCAAGCCCCTTAGCCACGTAAAGCTGAAAGAAGAACAGCTTTTAGTGGGGGAAAAAAAATATGATAATTTTTCTGAAAGAATGCTTGTTGGTGATGTATTGCTTTGTTTACTGTATACTCCACTAGTTGCAAGAAAGGCTCATAATTTTAGGGGGTTGACGGGACTGTCATCTCCCCTCACCCTCAGCACGGAATGAGTGGGTTCAACATCCCTGTCTGTGTCAACGCGGAACCCCTGGGGTCTGATACAGTTTAGAAAATGAAATCTGTATAGAAGAACCTAATGGAGAGTCACTTAGCCTTGGCTCTCCAAGTGAGGAAACTAGCACCATGTTAGGCTTTCCTCGGGGAGCACTCCCTTTCCACTGACTCGGTTCCAAGGAGGACTGACCCCTTAACCCGAGGGTTAATTCCCTGCTATGCCTCCTTGGCCTTTCTGTTCGCCAAATAACTGTTTTCAAACAAGAAAAGGGGAGCATAATCTTTAATTGTGGTACTCGACCAAGCAGGACAACAAAATCAGCAGAAAGATTACCTCAGTGCTGTCCCTGTAACCAAGACCGCTAAACCACTGGGGTGTTTTTTACAATCCCTTTAGTAAGTATGAAAATTGTGGTAACGTGAGTCCTCAGTGAAGTTATTGTAGGAAAGTCCTTTTATTCATTATTGCTTTTCTCCTCAAGAGGCGCTTTATTCCATCTCTGCTTTGTCTGATTTTTCATGTTCACTGACTTTGCCCGAGCAGCCCCACCTCTTACCTTGGTGCCAGTGTGTCTAAGAAAGTTTTTTTTTTTTTTTTCTTCCCCCTGATTCCTTGTAATCAAATACTAGGGGCAGGAAGAGATGATGCCTAGGTGACAGGACACTGCGATTTGAAGTGGGGCAGTAGTTTTGTTTGTTTTTTTTTTTTTTTTAAGACAGGCTCTTCCTATTCAACTACAGAACACCTCGGTGCCGGTCCACGCCAGGGCAGACGCTGGCACTACGCTCCACCTGAAATGTCGCTGCCCCTCTGCTCCAACAGATGAACAGAACGGAATCGAAACAAAACAGAAACAATCAACGACAAACAAATGAAAGATTCAATGTCGGTTTCTCTTCAGGGCATGGCCTAATGACAAGTGGCGGGTGGCGCTATTGCCAAGGGCCGCCTGAGTGCCCCTTTCTTTTCAGGTCATGGAACTCTCCAACAGGCTGCTGCTTCTCTACTTTCATGCTGCTCGCTGGAAACAGACTGGATGTGTGTTCTAGCTTACTGAGACAGGAACTAAAATTTCAGTAAAAAGAAGGGGGCAGGGTGGGGGGGGGTGGGAGAAGAATCCCAATCTGAAAGGTCCTGCTCTAGCCATCGGCTGGTGATAGGTGACCTTTAAGGGATCGATAACAAAACGTCTGACAGCTCAGAAAACGTACAAGCTACAAACATCTTGAAACGGCAGAGTACACGGCACGGGGAAACAGTGCCTGTCTCTTCAGCGTTTGTGTCACGGATCTCCCAGGCAGCGTGAAGACGTTTCTCGTGCAGTCGCGATGGGGGTTACCTTCAGACCGAAAGGAGAAGGGTTCCTTCTTGTTCCTGCTCTGGTTTCAGACATCGTGGGATGGTGACGCCCTTTTGCGTTAACACTGTGGAGGGGATTCAGCCCTGCTGAATGGGGTGCCGCTAAGAGACCCAGCTCTTATGCTCAGCTGGACGGGAAGCACTCCTCACACCAGCATGTGCCTCCGGCGGTGCAGGGCCAGGTGGTCTGACCGGGAGAAGCTGCGATCACAGTCCGCGCACTTGAACGGCTTCACGCCCGTGTGTTTGCGGTAATGCCTTGTCAGCTCGTCGGAGCGAGCGAACTTCCAGGTGCAGCCTTCCCAGGTACACTTGTAGGGTTTCTCTCCTGGAAGAAAAAGGGACACACGCTTTGGGTGCTCCGTCACTTGCCCCCAAGAACCAAGCCAGCACTATGTGTGGGGAAACTGTCCCTCTCCGTGGGGTTTCCGTGTGGTCATCTTTGGTCGGGAAGCCTCTGCATCCTGCCAGCGGGGTGGGGTGGGGTGGGGTGGGGTGGGGGTCAGTCAGGTGGGGGCTGGGAGCGCGTTCCATCTCCTCCCTCCTGTGGTGACATCCGGCCAGTTAGTTCATTAACACTTGCCTCCTCAGTGACGGGGGCAGTACTTCATGGTCAAAGCATCCAAAGGGCCAGACTGATAGCTACAGGATATAACCACAACCGCTTGACTCAAAAGGCATTTTAGCTCTCTGCCTAGGCTGATTTGGCTCTAATGCTGACACTCACGAAGAATTATAAAGGGTCATTAATTACATTTGGTTTCAAACCCCTCCCCAAATGTGCATCACTTAAGACGGTTTAAGGCTATTTTAGGACACAATGTCCATTTATCGGTCATCGGGAATAGGCACAAAATCTCATCCAAAGGTAAAGGCATTCCACTGCTCCCCAGAAATTAGGAATGAATGAAGCACATGTCACTCATAAACATCTAGTTTTTGCTTGTCTATTGGAAAAGAATCCTAGAGAGCTTACGAGTGTAAAGTTTAAATACTCTTTTCAGTGATTTAATTAGGGTGAGCCCTAAGGAATCATCAAGTTGGTTTCAATGTTGAAACTCATGGTGAAAAGCCGTCTGAAGAAGTATGTAATTTGACCGGATCCTTCAGTCAACTTGTAAGGACGGTAAAATATGCAAAGGCTTTGCTGGGAAAAGATACACTATCCATTGTCCAAGTGAACTCCCAGGGGGAGAGAGACAATGGTTGACCCAGGTGTGGGTTTTTTTTTTTTTTTTTTTCCTGGCTCTCATTCAGAATGGATGCCCTGTCCCCATGCAACCCCACAAAAAGTGATCTCTCCTGTTCCTCCCATCAAATGGTCAACAACAGTCATCCTGGTCACACACAGTCTTTGGTGAAAAGGGCCTAAGATAGGAAAGGGAACTTTTTGCACATTCCTATGCATAGAGCTGGAGGGTGAGTATTGTTAACCCCACTTTACAGATGAGAAAACCGAGGCTCAATGTAGTAAGGTAACTTGTCCGTGTCAGGAAAAAAAAAAAAAAGTACTTGGCTCCAAATCCACTGTGCTGTAGTGGAATGCATAGTTTTTTCCCACTGAAACTTTGTCACACCCTCAAAGTTGTTTCTACTTTCTCAGGTATTCCCAAATCATTCATTTCTTAATTATATCATGTATCGCAATGTATCATAAAAGTTTTATTCAGATGCCTTTCTCCTCCACCCGTTTCTGAATACATGGAGGTCAGTGCCTCTACCATTTCAGTATCCTTGGAGCCTAGAGTAAGTGTCAAGCAAATGCTTGTATGAATTAGTGAAACTCACATACACACACACACACACGGAACCACTGAGCCCTATAAATGAGCGGACAAGTGATGCCTACATGGGAGAACCAGTCTGAACTGGACCCAACAACTTTCATTCAACCCTGAAATAAATGCTATCTACGGGTCCTTCTAGGATCAAGTGACCCTTTCAAAAGGGAGTGAATAGCACAGAGCAATTAAATCTAGAAATATTGATGCACTAACTGTGGGCCTCAGAAAGCTCCAGGTTACTCTGAAAGGGCTCCTTTCAAGGAGAAGCCTACTGAGTGCAATAACCCAAAACCTCAACCGCTGACTCATTCTAGATGCCCTACAGAGACAAAAATCTTCATTTGCAGGTGTCTACTGACCAAGTTGAACAGAAATTAAAAAAAAAAAACAAAAAAACCAGAAATCAGAACCCCTAACTGAAAAAGATTGAGGGTCTCCTACATAGTGTATTAATGGCAACTGTTACCATGCTTTTATTTACATGTCCTCCCTGTGTGTTTGTGAATTCACATCAGGAGCATGGGTTCTAACAAGCTGAGCTTGACATAAATCATGACTTCAAAAACACATCCATCTTTGGGACACTGTGCTCAGCTGGTGGACTCCGTCACTAACAGGCATCTCCCAGTCCTCTCCAGACTGGAACCAGCCTGGAGTGTAAGGCTTAGAAAGGAAAGAATAGTGGGTTTTCTTAATTGAAGGATGGATGCTCAAAGTGTCATATATGTATGACTCCCTTTGCCATTCTGGATAGAGAGGAAGGGGACCCATAGGTGGGATAAGCCTGGAAAGTGAGTAGAGGCCAGGAGGGGACGAGAGCCTCCAGTGTCATCTCAGGAAGGATGGTAGAGTTTCAAATGGCCCACCATGGGGACAGTTTATTGTCTCAGGTGTTCTCGGAATTTCCTTGTACACCAGGAGTAGGCACTTAATATTCTCTAATTTCTTCCTCAAAATTATAATAGTATAACTTTTCCTTCCATTTTGGCTGTTTAATAATGACACTTATGTCCTTTCCACTCGAAAATTTACAGCAGAGAGTGGTTCTTCGGGGCTAAATCCAGTCTGTGGCCTGCTTTTTGTGCAATCTTTGAGCTTAGAGTGGTTTTTACACTTGGTACGTGGTTGGGAAAAAAAAAATCAAGAGGGCTATTTCACAGCATGTGAAAATTACATGAAATTCAAATTTCAGCATCCATAAATAAGTTTTTGTTGGAACAGGAGTCTCCATACTGTTTTAGGCTGTCATGCACTGAGGGCAGAACTGAGCCTTGCAACAGAGAACGTATGGCCTGCGGTGCCTAGAAATTTACTATCTGGCCCTTTACGGAAAGTTTACTGACCCCTGGTGTAAGGGGTCACCTGGGCCTTCCGCAGGCTTCCTGATTATGTTAACTTACTGAATTGGGATACATAATGCACATTGTTAATTTGGGACGGGTGGTGAGGGAATATTTGGGCTTTAGAATAACCACTTATTCTCCTCGTAGGACCCCATTTAAAATTCTAAGAGCCCACTCAGTAATAAATACATATGCTATTTCATGGCAAATACTTTAAATTGAGAATTCTGGATTGAGTGACTCTCTGAAAAGGCTCACTCAATCCGATCTGAGTTTTAAAAATATCTTCAGGATCTTCCCTGCTCCTTAAAAGACGAAGAAGGTCTTTCTTATAACAGGAAGGTCAGGATGGGGTAGGGTCAGGAATGTCTCTATATACTTTTATTAATGAGGTGATACGGGCAAGGAATGTTATGCTTAAGCTTTTATGGATATTAAAAAGAAAGTATATCTTTTTATAAGAAATTTGCAAGAAAAATTCACTTATCACTCAGACAATTAAGTTTACTCTTATCTGGTAACCAAAAGAACAATGATTCTACACAACCCCTTTACAAGGTCACTGCGAACCATGATCAGTTACTATTCTACTGAGTCTGGGAAGGAAGGCACAGGAGGGAAGGATCGGAAAGAGCTTAGCTGTATGGCATCGTTTCTAATATGGATATTTCAGGAGGTGGGGCACAGGGGAAGATGTAAGTGACAGTAAGGATTTCTTCTGTAAGCCCACAGAGGCGGAGCAGGAAAATTGAGTGCAAAATCCAAGTATTCTGTGAGGTGGAATCCAGGGCAGTAAGCAATCAGGAAAGACAAGGCTGGGTGAGATGCGTAAAGCGGGTCGAAAGGCACGAACTGCCAGTTACAGAGAAACAAAGTCATGGGGATACACGGCAACAGCAGGGTGACTATAGTTAGTAACACTGTATTACATATTTGAAAGTTGTTAAGAGAGTAGATCTTAATGAAAAGTTCTCATCACACACAAAAAATCATCTGTATCTGTATTGATAGATGTTACCTACACTTACTGTAGGAATCATTTCACAACCTATACAAATACTGAATCATGTTGTACACCTGAAGCTAATTTAATGTCAGTTATATCTCGATAAAAAAAAGAAAGACAAGGAATAGCTCTCAAAAATGCCAGAGGCAGACATGTCCCTGCTCTTGAATAAAACCACTACAAATGATAAATAAGTTGATAAGGTATTAAGGGGCTAAGCGACGAATGAAGGCATATAATGAAGAATGTAAACCTTTTCCACTAGGGAGTGGGGAGGGAGAAAGCCTATCAGAAAAGAGTAAGCTTAGCTGAGTGATAAGTGAATTTTCCTTGCAAATTTCTTATAAGAAGGTATACTTTCTTTTTAATATCCATGAAAACTTAAGCATAATATTCCTTGCCTCTACTGCTGCATTAATAAAACTGGAGTTTGGATATTTTCTCCCCATGTTTAAAAAAAAGAGGAAAAAAAGAAAATGATTATCTTCTAATCTCTCTTCAAAATTAGAGGCTGAGCTATGGGGGTGGGGGAGGAGATGGCCACTCTGACCAGGTATAGGGCTGACCTCTGCCCCTCACTCAGGAGAGACCTAGGGTTTGATTATATCTGCCCACTACATTTTTTTAAATTATTTTATTAAAAAAATTTTTTTATTAAAAATGTTATTAAAAAAGCATTTTTTAAAAAAATTTTATTAAATTTTATTTAGCATTTTATTAAAAAATCTTATTAGCATTTTATTTAAAAAAATCAATAAATGCTCTTTTGGGGCCAGTCAAGTTCTAGAAGAGGATACAAGAACAATTTTAGTGGCCATTGTATAGTATTAAACTATACATTGTTTTTACACTTGTGCTTTAAAGCAGTTTAAAGGATATGATCTTACAAACAAATTAGGGTAACAGAAACTTCCTGATGTGAGTAAAAGCTTATTAAATGATAAATATGATTGTAAGATGTAATGCAGTATGCATAAATGAACCCTGAAAGGATATAACGAGCAGACAGAATCTTTCTTCCACCCTGTCTTCTTTACTTTAAAATCTTCCTAGAAAATTAAGAAAAAAAAAAAAAACAACTAAATTTAACGTTAAGAAGTCAGCGTGGTAGGTACAGAATGGTTAAGTGTATTTTCCACGACAATTGTCCTATGGAGAGAGTTGGCGTGCACGATGAGAGGAGTCAGTCAACTCCCAGTCTGTGCTTCTCCTGCACATAGCTGCTGGGCATCAGGCTGAATGACAGTGACAGTAAACACGATTTCCAGTAATTTCTGCAGGAATTGTGAACTGCCCTTCAACACGTTTGAATTGGATTTCAGCAAATGTGTTATTCAAGCCTGTTTTCCCTAGAAATAAGCTGAAAATAAAAATAGCATGCCCACCTTCTTCCTTTTGTCTATTTCACAAGCACACTTAGAATCCCGAGAGGCGAAATCTCTGAAAGCCTGGTTAATATCCCTCAAAATAATGGGAAGTTTTGACTCCAACATCGGATCATCTTTGATTTTTGTTTCTCCTACTAATCCCATGAAATAATGAAATGACAGAAAATGGTATCATGTATGTCTTTACCAATAAGTCTTAGTGGATAATATTTCTTGGCTAAATTGAGACGTTAAGTTGCTCGTGTCTCAGGAAAACCAAAGGACACCATCTGGGTGATTAATTGGTAGTTTAATCCCAGGCCATACCTTGGGAAGCAGTTAACTAACTTGTAAGTCTTCAGTTTTAAAGCGTGAAGTTCTCCATGTCCCATAACAAATCCAAGCCATTTCCACACTTTGTGTTTAAAAAAAAAAAAGAAAGAAAGAAAAGAAAAGAAAGGATCTGGCCATTTTTTGAGCACAATCTGTCCTCCTCTGTTCTTAAAAAAACCTGGACTATACTATGAGAACCACTGAAAAAGGAAAATGTGGACCAAAACTAATAGCAAGAGCTTCTATTTTTTAAAGTGGAACAGTCCTAGAAAGATGAAAGAGAGAGAGAGAGGAAAAAAAAAAAAGAACAAACGAGGAGGTTTGCAAAGTTTGGTTTTAAAACACTCTTTTTAACTGCACTTTCAGGGTTCAAGTTAAGTATAATTTTTTATGCAAAACTGCCTCTGTGTGTGTGTGTGTGTGTGTGTGTGTGTGTGTGGTGTCGTCAAAGGCATTATTTAAACAGAAGTCTAATTAAGTGTCCTGAGAAAATGAAAACTCACGTCAGGGTTTTTTTTTTTTTTTCTTTTCTTGCAACAGTCAACAAACTGATTTATTATGAGAACCCCTGTCTCTTTCAATCTTGGTTAAAGAAAAGGATTAAGAGTCACTAAATGCATTTCCATGACATTTACCCAGCAGAGGCATAATAAAGTCTAAAGAAAACAGCAGGTATTGAATGGATTCCCAAAACCCACGAAACAAAAATAACTTTTTCAGGTACCTCCCATCTTACCATCTGAAATGCTGAAAGGTAAATGCGTACTGAGACAAAAGACAGGTGCCCTTTCATATTAAAATGACGTGTGAGCAATACGGAGGGGAGGAATGCGTCTTTGAAAAAGTCTGGGTCAAACAAAACAGCCATGTTCTCACATCAGCTTCTCTCTAATATTTTCTCAAGCAACTGAAAAGGAACACCTTTTGCAACAGGAAGCAGAGGCATTTTTTCTCGGTTCAGAAGTGCATTTCTGAAATGTGTCCCTGTTTAACTTTTATAAAGTTACGGGGCCCCAGACGCTGACAAATGAGCTTCATTACACTCAAGGCTCAACATACTTGCTGTGACAATCTGTTTCACTTGAGGAATGGTATTTGCATATGGGGGGTGGGGGGGAGTGGACCAGAATCAAGATTCCTATCTTGTCTTCTGGTTTCTGTTACATTAGTTCATAAAAGTTCACCCTATTTTAGATCTGGGAGGAAATAAGTTACTTTTAAAATGAGGAAACAGAAACCTAGAGCTGAGATTATGCAGTCCCTGACTTGTTCTCAGGGTAGACAGGTAGACCAAGGCTGCCTTCTCTCTTGGTGGCGGTAAGGACGCATGAAATAGCACAGGCTTTGAAATCAGGCAGAAAGCCTGGCAGAACGTTGGCTCACTCATCGGCCAGCAATTAGACCTCAGGCTCAAGCGTTCAGCTTTCTGAAGCACTGTTTCCCCATCTGTAAAATGGACACACTATTCCTACACTTGTGAAACTAAGAAACCCACATAGCCAGTGACTTAATTTTATAGTTATAAAATTCAAGATTCCTCTTTTTTTTTTTCCTGGGACCTAAATAAAGTTAAAAATAGATCCTGTTTGCTATTAAAAGAAAAAAAAACAAATGAATTAAGGGATTTCTGGTAATTGGATACCAATTTGATCTTCATTTTCCTAACATTTTAAATACAAAGCTACTTTATAGGCCAAAGAGAACAATGTAGTATTCAATAATTTTTTGGACCCATTTGATCTTATCAAGTCGATCAAACACACTGTGTTTGAACTGTGAATTGTCTGGGCTGAATTAACTGTCTTCTTCGCGATGTGTAAATGATACCAAGTAGATTTGGTCTTTCTTCCCCATGCAATTCCATAACGGCTATCTTTGATAAAAACAGTATGTGCCAAAGCACATAGCACTTTCTGTGCACCACACTTTGTTCTAAAGAACTTTACGGATGGGAACTTTACCAAGTTCCCAATGAAGTAGTTATAGTAACCAACCCCACTTCACCCAGAGTTGGTACATGGTAGAGATAGGATTTGAACCCTGGGAGTCAGACACCAGGGCCCTCAGTTTGAACCTCTCGTCTATATTGCCTCCTGACACTTTAAGTCACTGCTTTAATAAATGAGGCTATCTGGTCAGAGCTGGAGAAACAGGCTGAAAATGTGAATTAGTACTTACAGGACAGACAATATGTTAACACAGAGACACTAGTCCTTCTCACATAGAAATCAAGTATAAATGAACCAAAATATCCTATAATAAAAATATACTTCACTGAAAGCAAAAAGTTCAAGGTCTAAGGGTAATACTTTATTTGGCTCTTCTGAGTTTCTCTTTCCACATAGTGACAATATTTATTTCCCATGTTTCTGGTTATACTTTCCTTTTCGTTTCTTTTGCACAGTATCCTTCCTTTACCTGTCACATAAATGTTCACCAAGATTTTGACTGACTTCTCACCTGCCTATGTTCTCCTTGGCTCCCATGGCTTCCACCACAACTTGTAAGGAAAAGATTCCTAAGAATCGGCACCTCAGTCTCTCTCCTAAGCATTACAGAGATTTCCCAAGAGGCAGTTCAAAAGCCATCTCAACATGACCAAAACTCCCCTCAGCATCTACCATCTGAATAAGACAAGTTTCTCCTTCTGTTTTGCTAAGTGGAAAAAAAGGCAATCCTACTTCCTCAGGTATCAGTCAAGTCATGAACTTCTCTAGCTGGGGGATTTCTTGGACTCCTCACTGTTACTCTCTGCCTGCGCGACCTAACTATTCTACCTGTCGGTGCTGCCTTCCAAGTTTCTGCCCAGCCGTCCTCTCCAGTTTATCCCTCCCGTGGCAGGCAGCCTTTCTTTAGGTTCTTGCCACCTTCCACCGAAACCAACGTCTAATGGTTCTGTTTTCCTGTCTTATGTGCTACCCCCTCCAATACCGTCTGCACTACTTGGAGGAACATTTTCTCAAACACAGCCTGATCATGTAGCCTGATCCTTGGGACCCGGGACACACCCATACTAAACTCTCATCACACCCTACTGTGATTGCTGGTTTTCCTGTCTGCCTGCCCCACTCAACAGCTCTGTACTGGAGGGTTTGCCCTTTCTTCATCACTATATCCCCAGGGCTGACACAGCTCAGTGCTAACAAATGCTGTTGGTTAAATGAAGGACACTACTTAAATTCAAATACCTCACATTCTTTTAAAAATATAACACACAACAGTCAAGTTAAGAGTAATCTGGGGGTGCCTGGTTGGCTCAGACAGAAGAGCATGTGATTCTTGACCTCAGGGTTACGGGTTCGAGCCCCACATCGGGTGTAGAGCTTACTTTAAAAAATAAAAAAAGAGGGGCTCCTGGGTGGCTCAGTCAAGCATCCGACTCTTGCTTTTGGCTTAGGACATGATCTCAGGGTCATGAGATTACACTCCGTGTCAGAGATTCCCTCTCTCCCTCTCCTCTGCTCCTCCCAGCTCGCGTGCTAACATAAATAAATAAAATCTTAAAAGAAAAAAAGTAATCTATTTTGTGAGGCAGAGAGTCTGTTGCTAGCATTCTATCCATTCTACCATCTTTTCTAGTCTAATGAATTAGAATATGTATTTTTGAGAAGGAAAATAAATTTGGGAGGTTTCATTTAAAACTGGTGCCATTTAAAGTTCTGGTCTGCAAACAAATATCTCATTTTAAACCTTTAAAATTAGTAACATGATGAGTAATGGGGCCTTCTATTTTGCTGCTCAAATGAGCACTAATTGTTTTCATCTTTAAAATAATACACATACAATTCTTTTCATTTTTAGTTATGAAGACTTTTATTGAATAGTCTTAAGGGGTGGATATGTTTTCTGCAAAGATACAGCTCCTCATTATTTTTTATCTTTAACGATTTCATTAAACCCACAAATTTCATATTAGTAGTAATTTTGCCATTCAGGACAGGATGACTAAATCTCACAATCTAGTCATTCTTTGATGGAGCATGAGAAAGTACAGGGGTTGGGGTACTATTACCCCACTCCTGCTTACAACACCATTTTGACTGGAATATGGATAAAATAAACCCAGAAGTAAAAGAGGGAAAACACAGAGCATGGTCATGAGATGCCTTGGGGTTTTGAACTTTCCACTGTCATTAATGATTTGTGCACTAACACAAAAAGAATTAAGAAGGAGAACCCATTTAGTCATTTATTTATTTAACTGAGGTAATAATTGGTAAGGCTGTTTTAAAAGCCATTACTTTTCTAAAGCTATGTAAAAGATGAATTTATTTTTAAAACAAACTTTAAATAAGGTAACACTTTTTTTTTTTTTTAAGAGGGAGAGAACCCAGGCACCTGCACGGTGCCGGGAGGGGCAGAGGGAGAGGGAGAGAAAGAGAATCTTAAGCAGGTTTCTCGCTCGGTGCAGTTCATGCCCGGTGCAGGGCTCAGTCTCACGACCCTGAGATCAGGACCTGAGCCAAAATCCAGAGTCAGACGCTTAACCATCTGAGTTACCCAGGCACGCCAAAATAAGGTTAACACTTTCAAAACCAAGCCAAGTGAAATGTGCGCGGCATCGGCACCTGCACGCAGATAATCGTAAATCCAGGTTCAGCATGTTTCTATACAGTCACTCTCTAGGACAGGTTGAAGTAACGCCTCCACACATGAAAACAAGTGCGACACGTCCACAGCACTTTGCTTTTCATCCAGAGGATTCGGGTTCCCTTTTAGAAAGGGCACTTCGGTGCTTGTTCGAGGGGGTAGGGGAGGCCCGCCAGGTGCAGGCAGGACCGATCCGCCCTTCCCGGCTCCCGGGCTCACCCACGGCTCTCGGAGCACGCTGCACGTGGCGGCCAGGCCCCGGCCGTCTCCCCCACCGCATTCGGAATCCCTGCTGTCTTCACGAGGGACCCCTTCCTGTGCAGAGAGCCTCCCACCGAACGAGCACTCTACAGCTGCCTATTTAATCATTAATGCTTCTGGTCCTTGTCTTCTCACTGGCTTTCTAACAAAGTAAAATTTTAATAGACTCAGAAGAAAGACCAGTTCACATTAATGAAAAGCTTTGAAAATAGACCATTTAAAGTCCCTTGTTATGTTCTGACTTCAAAAGGACCTGCATGACCGTCACTGAACAGGAAGGGGCTGCCGGCTAGCCAACGGGGCAAGGTGGCTGGCGCCGAGAGGAGGCTGGCAGGTTCCTAGCGAGCGTGTCTGAGACCCGGTGTGGGGACAACGGGACAGGTTCTAGAGAGCCTGGATCTTGAATCCCAGCTCCACGGCTCATTCACTGCATGAAAGTGGGTTGAGTGCTCTAACCTTCCAGGGACATTACAGAGGCGACTGAAATAGGTCAAGTGCTGAGAGAGCGGAGCACTGTAACCCGGGATCCAGCAGGTCCTCAGGAAATGTCAGCTCCCTCCCATCTGTGGTCTCCATGTCTGTTCACATTTCTTACTTCTAAACCACACGTACCAACGTCTTCAAAGCCTCCCTCTTCCTACCCTCATGTCATCAGGGGGTGGGCCCTGTTGTTTCTACTGCGGCCATGTTTCCCACATGGCTACTTTTGTGCTGGGACACGGAAATGCCCAAGAGCTCTAGGATCATGGAGGTTTCTACCTGGCTGGGGAGGGAAGGTAGGCAGACAGCCTAACAGACCAGGGGACACCGAAACAGTTTTGAACAATTAATAGAGTTTCTAAAAAAGTAGGAAGAAAGGAGGGCCCTAAGCAGGCCATTTCAGGTCAGGGGTAAAAATGAACGATTGAACTCCACAGAGTTTCGCACATTTGGAGATTCATGTGTTTGTATGGCTGAGGAAAGAGGGAAATCGGGATAGGGTCTGCAAAGGAGGTTTAACAGATGAACCGAAGTCAGATGAGAAGGGCCTTGCGCCCAGAGTAGGAAGGTGTCCCCAGTCTCCCTAGCCATAATAGACAGCTCTGTGTTCTTTGTCATTTTGCTTCTACCTTTATTATAGGGCTTTGCCCTCTTGGCCTCTGTCATGACTGTTCATGTGAATCTTATCTAGTATACTTAGAGACCTCTTCACTGAAGATGGGAGCTTTGTCTCTTTTTGCCTTCTTCAAGAAAAAACCCGGCATGCCTTAGACATGGAAAATGCTCAGTAAGTGTGTGTCCTGTTAATTCTGTCTACACAGATTCAAATGGAAAACTGTCTTTTACTAAGTACTTTAAATATATTCCTTATAAGATTATGTATATCATCATTTTGCCAAAATGATGATAAAGAGGACTTGTTTAGGCAACAGCTTTCGCTTCACTTTTTCTGAATTATAAAAATGTTAAATTAGTAGGGTCTGAAGTACAGAGATGACATGATTATAGCTACTTGTGATGAGTGAATACCAAATGAGGCAAAAAATTTTGCCTTGAATCTACTGGTCGCAACAGCGACAACATATATCTGTATCAATATTCATATACACAATTTCAGTTGAACACCGAGTCCCTCCGATGGCTTAGTCACTGTATTTCCTGGGGATATAAAACCGAGGCCCCCTGCAGTAATTACACCAAAGTGTGCTATGTTTATGTTCAAAGATAAAAATGAAACAGAAAACCTGAGATTCACAGAGTGAAGTAGCTCATCTAAGTTTGCCCACCAGTTAGGGGCCAAGGACAGATTCAAACTCTCATCTGCTGACTTCAAAGGTGGTTCTAGTCCAACTACAGTTTCCTGTTTCTCAGCAAGTAGCAGTATGCTCAGACTTATGAGTGGTTTGGCCCAGACTTACCAACAACTTGTTGGGAGAGGATTTTTACCTGAAAACTTCGGTTTGCTCTTAAGTGATTAATTATCTTGGCATCGCTAAGCCTTATGCTTTATCTAACAACAAATCTAGACAGCAGGCCTGACACAGTTTTATACGAGTGAGTTATTTAATTAATGAAGACAGATGTGGGAGTAGGAGCAGCACCCCACCACCTGATCACGCAACTACAAGACCTATGAAGAAAGGCCACTAATATGCACAGCTGTCACAGAGCTCGAGCTCATGAATTTCTTTGTAGGAATATTATTAAACCATTTCAGAATCTCACCCAGTTCAACATAATGTCAAATCAGAAGAAAGAAATGTAGGAATAGCAGTGAAAAGTGATGAGGCAAGTAAAACAGTGAGAAGGCATGGAATCTGCAAGCATTTAGGATTGATGTGTGTGTCTGAATGTGTGTGTGTGCACACGGGTGTGTTCCAAATGCACCATCATTATCTGATATTAATTACAAAGGCATCATTCCTCAAGGGAAGAGCTAAATCATACAGCATTTCCTTCATTTATAAAAGGTAGGGAAGGACATGTTTTAGAGACTTAAATCATAGGTGGTTAATAATTTTAAAGCATTCATATGAGTTAACGTCTTTGAAGTGTAAAATTCAGATAGGACTCACTTTTGATAAAGCCAGAGAGGTAAGAAATGTGTTTGCTTGACAGTTACTAATTTTTAAAATTTAGGCGTACATTACATAGGGATTAAAATTAATATTAGACAACACTGACTGAACAAGCCTCACGGATTTTTGGAGAGCAGGGTATCAAGCTGGAATATAAAATACTCCCAGAGTCATTCGAAACTGAATATTTTTATATGTTAATTATTCCTTTAAAAATCTGGCTTTAAATTTATCTTTATATTTTCTTTTCTTTGTTCATCATTAAATGGCCATATTTCACAGGACACTGATCATTATGTCCTGGCCCCCACACCACCAGAGAGCTCTCCTTGACTTTCAGACCCTCCCAGACGACACCCAACATCTGGTTGTTGTGCGCCATCTAGTGGCTACAGGAATCATTGATGCCTGAATGTTGCTTGCTTGTTCTGCATTTTAGAAATACTGGGACATATATTTTTAGAAAATAAGAGTACTGTGAACAGCAATACCAGATTCATAAGACTATTTCCTTCTAAAATTGATGTTTAAGTCATTTAATAAGCAATACAATCTTAAAATGAAGTGAGGGAAATTCACAGTATATGTTAGTTATGCGTAACAAAGGTTTAAATGACCATTAATTTAATTATAGTGCATATGTACTTAAATAGACTGTACATTGCCCCATGTAGGGGAGACACAATTTATACCAGTGAATAGGAACAATGTACCTGCTGACAACCATGGGTACAGGATTGCTGAGATACATATTTTTTTTTCCTTTTTACCACGCCTTAAATCATTCACCACAGGCAAGTGTTAGTAAAGGTAGTTAAAAGTGTTTGCTCAAATCTTTACATTTAAACTACACGACCATGACAATACACTTAAATTATTTCCAAATTAAAACAAAATTATTTCCAAATTTAAAAAGCACTCTTTCGTACTTCTTCAACTGTATTTAATTTACTGTGCAAATTCTAAAGAGATGATTGATCACATACTAATAAAGCACAAAAGGTCAAGTGTTAAAGGTAAAATTAACTGACTTTATCAAAGGAAATTTCTTATTGCTACTTGCTCACCACCCATAGCGTGCGTACTTCTCATAAGTCATCTGTTATAATCCCAAGCTCTACATTCATTGTTATTGGTCACACAAAAATAACTTACTCAAAATGCCTGAAGCAAAGGTATGGCTGAGAACTTATTAAAAGCAAAGCAAGCCAACCGGAATCCCTCTACAACTAGTTTTGATTTCATTTTGAACAAAAAAGTTGAGAAATCTTGCATAGAATTATAAATGAGAAACACGCAAGGGCTCACTTTGAACCAAGTTTCATTCGTTATTTTTAAAAGGACTATTACTTGATAATTTAGGAGGATATGCCTTGCAGAGTAAATATCTCTCTGTTAAGTGGATGAATGGATGTGGCATGTCTTGGTTTGGAGTAGGAATTTCACAAGGAATTTGCTGATGTAGCTGTGAGACCGAGAAAGAAGGACTAGAGGTAGGATAGTTAGGTGGTTTTTTCATTACTGGTTAACGAATTAGGACCCAGTTGGATGGAAGTCTCTGGGATCACATCTCACAGCCTTTTCCTTTAACCTGTGTTACTTAATACCCGGCAAAAATGGAAAAAGCCTAAGGAGAGAGCTAAAATACTAAATGCAAGGTGGGCGGGGAGAGGTTTCAAAGTCATTTCAACTTCTTAGAAGAACGGGCCCAAGTCAACCAAATGGATGTAGACTCATTATTTCCCAGCCTTGAAAGGGCATCCACAGTCCCCAGAATACTGGTTCTGTCCTGTATCTCCCACAAGAGATCATCCAGCCAGCAGCGAAACGCGTCCAGTGAGAGGAAATGCACTACTCCCAAGGGAGCTGTCCCGGGAGGGACAGGTCCAACTATCAACACAACATTGCATGTTGAGATTTAACAAAAAATCAGTATAGGTACAAGGGAGGGACAAGATGTAGATCTCGGCAGTCCTTGATTTAGAGGACTTAACAGAGAGAGTCAACTGCTAAAGGACTTAATACTATTTTTACATTTTAAGAGGTGCCCATTCACAAGATCTCTCCCTTCAATTTGTGGTGTGAAAACTTGAAAAGACACAGTGACAAGTGGGACTATATCTAGAAAAAGATGGCTAAGACAACTGAGGGTACCTGATTTGGAGAAATGAAGATGCCAGTGGCTCATGCTGGAGGGGGGCACCGGGGCCAGGGAGTAACAGTGGGAGAGCTGGTTGAACAGGTAGTTGGGGCTATTCTGTTCAACCTGAAGGTACTGGGAGCCAAACAAGGCCATAAGAGGCCACTTGATACTGATGAGATGAGGACTCTGCCCTCAGCAATTTCATGCAGCTTGTCTTGCGGAGGAGTGAGCTCACTGCCGTGAGAACAATACCTGACCAGGAGCCACCATTGCACAAAGGTGCAATGACAGCTGCAGCCACGGGTGTTGTGAGGGATCAAATAAAACAGAAGACGTGTACGTGTGCAGAAAACAGCATCGCAGGGACTTGTTCCTTGTGAGCGATGACACCCAAGGGATTTCCGAAGTTAGGAAACAAAGTAGACTCTGTGGCGTATAAGGTCGATGCGGACCTTAGGAGTCTATGATTTCATCTTATTAATAACCTAAGCTAATTAATGCTGCTTCAACATTCGAAGTTTATATTGCTTTGAATGGTAATGCATACATCATGTCTCCCCTACTTTCATTTTTATGTTAACTGACCTGTAAGGTGCAACCCCGAATGTCCTGGGTTTGCTTTCCTCCCGTCCACTGTGCATCACTTGGATAATGGGACAGAGGGTGTCTGTGTACAAATGAGGCTAACATGTACCTCAGAAAGTTCAAGGAATAACTCAAAACATACGAGGATTTACGGAAGAAAGCTTCCTCTTCCTTCCTTTCTTTTTTTTTTTTTAAACAGAAATGCTCCCGTGAAAAGTGAGTCATGTGACCTGATCATACTTAAAACGACTGTGATTGCTGTTCATTCCCTACTGACAGGATGAAGCATGCTTCTTTGACCCTCATGTTTTTATACTCATTCTTGGCCTAAATGGTAAAGAAATTGATTCAAAAATAGTGCCAGAGAGATAGAGGAAAACCTCTCCTGGGGAGGCTCAGAATCAATGGAAAAGGCAAGAATCTGGAATTAAGCAGAAAAAGGAAAAAGACTGGGAGCAGGGATGAGAGACGAAGAGGCAGTTTGCACAACACCTTGAATTGGGAGAGGTATTCGAAGTATATGTTCTACGTTAGAGGAGCAAAAGTAACCTCCAGATCCTGCAACGTGTTTTTGAGTTCAGGCAAGCCTCTTACACCATCACTGCATCACACACACAGATGATGCCGTGTCTCGATATGCGGAGTCACGGCGCAGTCTCTGCCCAGCAGCTTTAGAAACCGTCCAATGACATGACGAAGTAGACGGCAATGAACGCTGGCTTACATGATTCTGCTACCTCGGCCGGGAAATGGTGTTCATAGTGTGGTTATTTTAGTATATTTTGAGATGTAATACTATTCACAGATCTCAGCGGGAGTCTGTTCCACCTGAAGTTTCCAGGTAGAGGCAGGTGCTGGCGCCTGGTGTCTATCAAGGACAGTCCCTGGACTCAGCCTGCTTGACCTGCGGCCCGTTGCTACCAGAAATTACCAGGAGTGTGTAGGAACGACTTTCCCTCTCCTATCTGCTCCCTTGAGCTTCACACATTCCAGTCACCACTTTTCCTAGAAAAGGTAGTGTAATTGTGGGGCTCTCTCCCCACCTTCAGTCTCTTCCCAGAGCCTCCCACTGGGGGCTTCCAACAGGACCCAGGAGCCAAGGAGGCTGGGAATGTTGGCTAAGGAACACACAAGGCACAGGACAGAAGGGGTGAGTAGAGGGCTAAGGAAAGAGTCACTAGGTTATTTCCTGGGTGGGTGGGCAGACGGATGAGTACATGGACAGGTATATGGATGGATGGAGAGGTGAACGGATTGGGGGGGGGTGGATGGTGACAAGAGTCAGTAAAAAATCATGTGTAATCTCAATTTCTTTCTCTCTAAACTGAATATTAGAAGTCCTCCCTCTATATATAAAATGCCAGTGAAAATCAAACGGAATCACATGAAAATATTTCTTACATTCCTTACAGTGATATATATATGTCAATTTTATATATATATATTTTTGGTTCATTTGTTTGGTTATTTGGGGGAAGAGACCAAGGGGAGAAAAACATGATCTAAGTGGTGCTTAAAATGCTACCTTTAGGGACGCCTGGGTGGCTCAGTCATTAAGCAGCTGCCTTCGGCTCAGGTCATGATCCCAGGGTCTGGGATCGAGCACCACGTCAGGCTCCCCGCTCTGTGGGAAGCCTGCTTCTCCCTCTCTCATTCCCCCTGCTTGTGTTGCCTCTCTTGCTGTGTCCCTCTTTGTCAAATAAATAAAATCTTAAAAAAAAATGCTACCTTTAAGAGGATAGGACAATTTTGCTCAGCATTTTTCAGTGTGCTTTGCGGACCTTTTAGAATCTGAGAAACTAGACAATGGTTAAGTGGCAACACTGATTATAAAAAAGGCTCCATCACTGTGTCCTACCACTGTAAAGGTCCTTAAGACATAGACGATGAACTTCACCATTGCTAAGGTCACTAAGACTTAAGTCTTTTTCAGCTGAGACAGGGGAGCGCACTCCCCTCAGACAGGAAGTCAACTTTAGACCGCAGTATAAGGAGCGAGTATAAACCACATTCCTGGGCACTCAGGTCCCCGAAGTCGAACAGTGGCCCCTTTGACACTTTCCCTGATCCCCCGTCTCCCCCGCCCCCGCCCAATGAGGAGCCCTGGGACAGCGTACCTGTATGTGTCCTTCGGTGAGCCTTCAGGTGAGAACTTTTTGTGTATACTTTGTTGCATCCCTCAAAATCACATCTGTGGATACGCCGTTTTCTGGAGTCTGGGGATTCAGACCGTCTCTGGCGTCTTGTGCTCTCAATACTAAATGGTGAGATTGAACTGGAGAAAGAAACAGTGCGGTTAAATGGTGACCAGCACAGCACTCCGTCTTCGTGCTAGTGCCAGGAGACCCCGGCCTCAGCCTGTTGCTTCCGACAGACTCTGAGGCCTTACGGCCGCATTTCCCACCATCACTTTCTTGGACATGCTTTATTTCTTAATCTCGAAGGCAGGCAGCTTGGCCTACTTCTGAGAAAACACTCCTCCAGAGACAAAGATATGCTTAAAACAACAAGATAGAAACAAAAACGCCATAAAATCAGTAGTAAGTGAGTAGATCTTCCTTATCGAAAGAAAAAATCTGGAATCCTACTGAAGGACACAGAGAATATTTTTGGAAGCTCAGCTACAGACAGACAAAATGAGGGCATTCCGTAAGTAACACGGGGGGTCTGAACTGCACGTGACAGCATAGAAAATCGAGTAAAATCACAAGGTACATTTCAAAACAAGTGAGGTCAGGCTGAAAGAAATGACATCAGTACATCAATAACATGAGTCATGACAAGCTATTTCTGTTCAGTGAAATGCACCTGACATTTAACTTTTCCAGTTGGTGGTTTTTCATGGTGAGGAATCAAGCACATTGTATTTAAAGATTAGCTGTACCACCACTATGAGAAAAAGTTTCAACTATGAAATTTGGCCCCGACTTGCACAGTGTTTAATCTTAATGCCACAGTAGAAAAACAGGATTAGTTTGTAACGTCAGGTAATTGATTAACATGTACCTCTTCAAACTTTAATCTCTTTTGATTGAGGTAGAAACGAAGTATATGACTAATTGTTTTCAGTTACCCACGAAGTTCTTTACAATGATCACAAAATACAACACAAACACGATCATCCCTATTTCTACCGTAAAAAATTCACCACTGCTCATATTGGACATATTTCCTTCCAACTTTTTCATGTTTTGATGCTTTTCAAAATTAAAGTTTATTAGTAAATTACCTCTTACAAAAACCTGAATGACTGAGCAAGAGTTCTTTGAAGAAAGTGACGTTTACGCTTCACTTAAGCCGATTACAGGTAAAGGGAAAACCCCAGCCTCGATCCCTTCCTCCTCCTCCCATGGAAAACCTGTCATACGTTTTCTTTAAATTCTCTCAATTCGTTCTAATTATCCTTACCTATACAAACCCACAGTCACAGAAGCTCCTAACAATGTTTTGTTCTTTAAGAGACATGTAGAGGGGCACCTATGTGGCTCGGTGGGTTGGGGGCTCGGCCTTTGGCTCAGGCTATGATATCAGGGTCCTGGGATCGGGCCCTGCTCAGCAGGGAGCCTGCTTCCCCCCCTCTCTCTGCCTGCCTTTCTGCCTACTTGTGATATATCTCTCTCTGTCAAATAAATAAATAATCTTTTAAAAAAAGAAACATATAGATACCATTATATAGTTCACATCACTTTGCGAATTTCTCTACACTTGCCTTTTGCTCACTCACCATTAAGCACGTAAGATTACCCCAACACTGTCATTTATTTACTTCAAGTGCTATATCCACAACTCATCTATTCTAAGATGATTTTTTTCATATTTTGATGTCTCTAAAATCAGATGCTTCTTATACAACTGATGGCTTGTCAGAGTTTAACTGGCATAAAATTATTTTTTTGTATTAGTAGTACATACAGCAGTGGTGCATTTTACAATATGTGGTACTTTTAACTTAGATCAGAGGTTGGTAAACTTCTTCTGTAAATGGCTGAATAGCAAATAGTTGGTTTTGACTTTGAGAGTCATGCAGTCTATGTCATAAATCAACTCTGCCCTTGTAGCATGAAAGTAGCTATAGACAATATATAAACCAGGAGTATGGCTAATGTTCTAATTAAACTTTATTCATAAAACAGGGGTTGTATTTGGGGCCAGTGGTTGATGCATGACTTAGATGAAACATGGGAGCAGTCCAGTGAATATTCAACTGAGAGTTTCAAAGTCTATTTCTTAAGCGATCGACATTTAGGTTATTTCTGAAACTTCACTATAACATTGCTCCAGTGAACTTTCTTTCCCCCTCAATGTGCCTTTTAAGTTCTCAATGTATCTTCTCACTTGTACAAATAACAGATTCAGCTGCCAAAGCTTTCTATTATTAGCTAAGACAAAATATAAGTGGTGTTTTTCTACTTGTGCCTTGAAGAGTTTAAGACAAGATCTTTATTAGTAGAATGACAGAAAATATGGGATGGCTGAGCCACTTTTTCGAGCCTTCCTATGAATCAATGTGGATTTGTGGTTTTCCACATAACTGACTCAGTTGTGGCAACTGGAGTCTATTGTGAAAAAGTCAAAATAGTGTGATTGGCCTGCCTCACAAAGGAACAGCTTTGGTTGCTCCTGCCGAGGTATGCTCGGCCTAGGCTGGGTTTCTGGTGAACAAAACTGTACGTGTGAAGATAGGGCAACAGCAGTTCATTTCTTGAATATCTAGTCGTGAAAATAAATACAGATCTTGGGCCTCAAAAATAGAGATTTCTGTGTCGTGATATGTTTGACAACTTTTAAATCAAGAGAAAATGATATGGTATCTATTTCCTTCAAATTATAACTTAAAGTCTATAATCAGAACGGTGTGTGTTGTACAGTACTTTCTACAGACTAATAAGTATAAATGTAGCTATGCGTAATCATATAATACGTTGTTTTGTCTGCAGTTTATTTTAGCTGTTTACTTTGCTATGTATTTGTATATAGAGAGAAAGTAAAAAATAAATCTGAACTTAAAACCAAGTAAGTACTAAGCAGGTCTTTAAGGGACCAAGGAAGTGATGCTGCTCTACGGTCCATCCATCACGGAGCCATTCGGCAGGTGGTTAAGGAAGGAAAAGGCCACAGAACGGCGTGATAGTACTTCACCGAGACTCCTGAATTTACACCGCAAGAAAGACGTGTTAGGGGACGGCCTTAATACTATAAGACTTCACACATTGACTTTCTTCATTTTAAAGTAAAATATTTTCGGATATTATGAAGAACCACCCCCTCAAGGTATCTATGCAATAAAAAATTAAAAAAAAAAATAAAAAATGTAAGTCACGAATAGCTACACCCAGCAGAGCTAGCTTGGGTAAAGTTTTTCCCCTGGCTCCCCTTTTAAAACAGCAGAGGCATCTTCAGAAGGTGCTGAAGAACCTTCAGCCAGGCTGTGCCTTTCAGAAGCACTTATTTGATTTCTTTGCAGAAATGTAAGAAGACGTGGGCTGAGGTAGACGGGGATCAAAACGGCGGAAGAACTTAGCGAACACAGGAATATGGGTGGACACTCCAACTCCATGCAGGACTGCTGCTATGTTGGGGGTCTACGCATGAACCCACAGAGGGCAGGCACTGGAGGGGGAAGACAATCAATCAAAGGTGGGGGTCTGGTCAACCCAAGTTCATGGCAGTCAAGGTACTGGGGCCAAGTATCTCTAGAGCCTAGAACACTGTGGGCATTCCAGCAATGTTTGCTAAATTGAATGAATGAATGAACGGATGAGTGTAGTAAGTCAAGTATTCCTAATTTTTAATTTAATATAATCAATCAAGTAATTAATCCCTCATTGGTTAATTAATCCTTACTAGGATTCTTTTATTGCAAGTCTTCAGATAATGGTCACTCAATTCTTCACTCTTACTCTCATTTCCCTAAACTTCATACTTTAAACACTATAGAAAAAGTGGCTACTGTATATCAGAGAATCTGGGTAACCATTAAAACCACATGCACATAAGTGTCTCAGTTCTTTGCCCTAAATTCCAGAGGACGGCATTCTAAAGCATTCCTCACAATTACAATTCTCAGGGGAAGGCCACTGAGATCCCTCTGAACGTGTGGAGGATGCCAGTGAATGAATAAAAATCTTCCCTTTGATCCCAGCAAGCATGTGTTGAGCAGGAGAGGATGTACAATGATCCTACTCTTGGTGATCTCCTCCTGTCCCACCCCACTCCAAGGCCCACACGCGTGGGCATTCAGTAACAGAACAGCTATCATTGCTCTCCGGGTGCGTCTATCCTGCCCTTTCTATGTTCCCTTCGCTCAGATGGCCCTTTGGGTATCCCCAAATACATGCAAACCAGTTCTGTGCTTCCAAAGCCGGTCTTGTTCCAAAGGTGGAAACGCCGCGTGCGCCAACATAGGATTCTTCCAATAATCCTTCACAATAAGCTGGCATGATGAAAATGGTAGGGCTACCTCCGCTGCCAGTGTGAAGGTATCTGCACAGTTCAGAAGAACAATAACTAAAGACCCACTCCCTTCCCCAGAAGGTTAGACCATTTGGAGTAGTGAATGAGCGCCTGAGGGAGCCTCCCAGGCACTGCGTTGTAATAATGAGATCTAGAGAGAACAAATGAGTGAATCATGACTTCAGTTGCACAACAGTCCCGCTTGGAATGGCAAGTTAAATTAGAATTAAACCCAGAGAGGCTCGAGAAGTCACATCCAGGAACAGCTCTATTTAAATAGAAGGCACCGCACGGCTGCCATGAAAGAAATTAAGGTTAACTGTAATCAGCAGGTAATAAAAGACCATTTGTCACATGTGACCTTAGTGTGATGAGATGCCCTTCAATGAAATTGAAGTTTCTATAGGTGCCAAAAAAAAAAAAAAAAAAAAAAGCCAGGACATTCTTCTAAGGCTGAAGAGAGAAAGAGGACATGCACATCCCAAATTTTCAAACAAGAGCAGAAAACAGTGCAACAGCAGGTGGTTTCGCAAGTTCACAGGTTCAAGCTCAACTGGGAGGAGCAGGCTGCAGGTAACGTGACAGCTGACAGTTATAGAAGGCCGAGCACACGCCAGGCTCGGCTCTAAATGCTTTCAGCTTCCAAGCAACTCTGCGAGGTCGGTATGATTAGTGTCCCTTGCTTAAAGATGTGGAAACCGAGGCAGAGAAGTGAAGTGCAAGGGTAAGACAAAGTAGGCGGCCACACTACACCAGGATTCGAACCCAAGCGGCTGACTCTAGGACCCAATCTTAGTTACTACTTCCTATGGACTCAGATTCAGGTTAATATCATCCAGCATAAGATAAAACAGGAGGGGCTCCTGGGTGGCTCAGTGGGTTAAGCCTCCGCCTACAGCTCAGGTCATGATCTCAGGGTCCTGGGATCGAGCCCTGCATCGGGCTCTCTGCTCGGCGAGGAGCCTGCTTCCCTTCCTCTCTCTCTGCCTGCCTCTCTGCCTACTTGTGATCTCTCTCTGTCAAATAAATAAATAAAAACTTAAAAAAAAAAAGATAAAACAGGAAAACACAACAACATAATCTGTGTCATTTAAAGTTTCCCCCTCATTCAAGGATAGGAAAAAAAGAGCAAAAACATTAAAAGCATTCTTACATGGAGTCTGCTATAATTAGGCGTATACTTCTTTCTTGAGAATTTTAAGGTAAACAGCTTTATAAATGCTGCCAGTCGAGGCAGTCAGTATCATTACTTACTATTAATCTACCTAAGAAAACACTTGCCTGAGTTGCTGTGAAAAAAATATTTATTGCTAAGGCCATGTTTTTAGAAGGCTGAGTCCTCCAATGGAACCCGATTCTGTCTCCCTTGACCAGCACGGCCACAGAACCAGGTCTTCCCCCGTCCTCCCCTGCCATTCCTATTTATCAACCACGATACCAAAAATGATTTTCAGTCGGCTGCATGACAGTTACATTAAGGGAAGGGGGAACGTTCAGTCTTAAAAATCTACTTTGTACCGTTTTCGAACGTTTGTCTTCAAATTATTTTGAATTGGACAGAACATAGTACTTACTGGAATTGTAAATTACTTTCTGTCACAGGATACATGTAAGAACGAACCACTTCCTTGTTAGCAAATCAAACACCATGTTGGGAATGAAATATCGAGGCCAGAATCCAGAAAAGAAGTTGATGAGACTTTCAGTTAACCAAGGCATTACGGAAATCTTGGTCATAGAGCTTCTGTTTGCTTGGACAAGCCAGAAATTCGCATTTTTTTCTTTTTCTTTCTTCCTTCCTTTCTTCGTCTTCTTCTTCTTCTTTTTTTTTTTTTTTTTTCTTTTGCAGGCTTTCTCTCAGCCAGTAGATGGCTCTCAGAAGCAGCAATCTTTGTATTAATCTTGCCACATGATAACCGATTCTGTCTAGCTGCTATCAAACCACATCAGTGTCTTTCCTAGGATATTAACTGGGGAAAAGGTGCTATTTAGATACACTCCCTAATTCCCAGAAGCTACACCTTAAGGCAGCACAGATTTACCAGCGTGAAGAAATCTTTCCTTTCCCTCTTTTCTCTTGCCACCTACGGTTTCCTGTGGAAAACTACTTCTGATAACAGACTGAAATCATCAGATCAGCAGTTGCCAACCTTTCCAGAAGCTGTGATGAAGGCATCAGACCACTTCACGCTCAAATCTGGATTCAATAAAAATATGCCATTTTCACAAACTGTGTAAATCAAGAGTAATACATTCACTAAAATAGGTCAACAAGCTCAATCTTACCATATATTCAACTAGATTTTGGCACTTTTTTTTTTCATACGAACAGAATATGTCCAAAATGTAGCTCTAATTATTGTTTTGTGTTAATAAGGAAAAGTTCCTACTAATTACAGATAATAGGTTTCCTGATGAGCTTTTTTGGGGTGGGTAGACAGACTCAGTATATCACAGTTTTTACTTAAATATAGCAGCTGCCACTAAGTGTTCTTCATCACTTGCTAGACCATTAAAATACTCAAAACTGCTACAGGCTTATCTTTCTGCACCCTTTTTTTTTTTTTTTTAATTCACGGTAGTTTAGCCAGTAAGTTCAGAAGCTGCAATGAAAAAGGCTTAAAGATAAAATGGGGGGGGGGGATGAACCTTTAATGGCATTAGCTGTGATTGGTTTTATTTTCATACTTATGATGAATTTAGGTTACAAGCCAAGAGGAGCTAGTGTGTTAACAGAAGAGATCCATTTTCGATATATAGTATCTACTCAAAATAGTTACTTTGGGGGAACACCGCATGACTTGCAAAGACTTTACCCCATAAAATCAATCCTTAATACAGGTTGAAACAAGTCTGAATTACCCTCGACACTGAACAGAAGATACATCACATACTGAAATATTCAAATGAACTTGCTGCAGAATTTCTTCAGAAAACAACAGGGTTTAAATTATGTTTTATGCCATGAGGTGTAGCTGAATGGATCATTTGAACCTTCAATTTACTAAGTTATTATTTTAATCTGAATTTTTGAAACATTTTTATTCTAGTTCAGTTAATTAACATATAAAGTATTACTTGTTTCAGAACCAATGGTTCTGAAAGTGATTCATCAGTCAGTGTTTCATCAGTCTTATATAATACCTAGTGCTCATTACATCACGTGCGCTCCTTATTGTCCATCACCGTACCCCATCCCCCCACCTCTGCCCTGCAGCAGTATTTTCATCTGAATTGAAGACAGGCCCTGCCTCAGTTTGCCTTGAGCCCTACCACTCACGGTTGCCTTTTAAGAGTCTCACTTTCCATTCATTTTATTGGTGTGGCCCTTGAACCCATTTGATTTGGAGATCCCCTAGAACCGTGCTAAGTTAAAAAAATAAGTTCTAGCTATTTCATTGAAGAGAAACCTTGAACTCCTCAAGAATGCAGATACAATCTTCGGCGTTCCCCCCTGAAGCGGGCACAGCAACAGATGCTTGAAAGGGTGAAGGGAAAGAAAGGAAGGAAGGAGTTTGGGGAGCACAGTCAACCCTGGGAGGACTTTACTGAAATGTTGACACTGGAGTCTCACCACAACGCTGCCCTAGGGCAGAATTTTATATAAAGGAGTTAGCTTTTCTCTATCAGAAGGATCTTATTATCAGGCAAGATAGCCTTATGGAGGTCCCCCAGGTAAGGGCAGTATATATAAAACTCTTGTGTGTGTGTGGTTTTTTTTTTTAATTTTTCAAGATTTTTATTTATTTCAGAAAGAAAGCGAGCAGGCATGAACGGGGTGGGGAGGGTGGATGGGGAGAGAGGCAGAGGGAGAAGCAGACTCCCCGCTGAGCGGGATGCAGGGCTCCATCCCAGGACACTGGGATCATGACCTGAGCTGAAGGCAAACGCTTAACTGACTGAGCCGCCCAGGCATCCCTAAAACTCTGTGTCTTAAATACTCAAATATATCTAAAATGTTTCAAATATACAGTTCTAGTGAGATATTATAATGCAACCATAAATAAGCCTTTGAAGTGACCACCAAAACAGGCCTCCATCTATTTTATGCTGATCATTAACCAGGTCTATGTTACACTAGAGATTTCTTTTATTAACACTGAAATTATATCAGTTAACTATCTGGTACTTAAGCTTACATAAATTATTGAAACAGTTTTTATTGCTCGTATGGGATATGTAAATAACAAGACCAAGTAGGTTTCATTGGTAATGTTGCACTTCAGTTTTTGTTGGCCAGTAGGGCTGTCTGGTGTCACAAACAGGCATTTCTCCTAACAATAAAAATAGCACGTGCCTGAATTTTGGAGAAAAATAAAAATCTTCCCATTTAATGGAAGCAACATTTTACTTTTTAATTTCCTTTCCTGAAAACTTAAATCTTCGAATACTCTCCCAAATTAATGTTGAAAAAATAAGAAAGTATATGAAGGTGACCCACATTCATATTTGAAAGACATTTGGAACATGAGGAAATCAGGCTCAGCAAGTTGATGAATTACCACATCACAGCCACACAGCTAAAGACTAGCAGAGTTGGAACCAGATGCCCAGCTTCCTAACCTCTCATGCTAGGACTTTTCTACTCTCCAACGAGGTTGTGGAAAGATCTGTGTCATAATTTTTACTTAGAATGAAGGAAAATCTGCTTGGCAACACTGATATTCCTTTTTTCCCTCACCAAATAGACTAAAATTCCTACCTAAAAATTTACTTCTTTTGCTTTGGCTGCCAGGAAACTCAACCACAACAGCCTAGGATTTGGTGTGTTTATTTTCTACCTTAATTGTGCAATCCCAACCCTGAACTATATAGTTTAAATTTTATATAGTACTTTTAAATGTAACTCATAAATTTCTTTCTGCACTAGGTGGACTATTTATGTTAAACAAGGAAAACAAAAGGGCAGTATGGACTTAAAAACAGAGAAAAACATGTTGAAATTTGAACCTGGGTTTTAATACGCAGAACCCTAAAGTTTCATGATCAATAAGCTCATATTATTATCTTTAAGAAAAAAAGAAAATGAGAATCTTACTTTTTGTTGCTATTCCAATAGAAAACAGCAGAGACCATAATCTAAAAATCTAGCTTTGAATTATAACTTATAAGCAATGGTATTTTAGACATTTAATCTCTTTGATTTTCAGATTCCCACAATTCAAATGTGGAGCTGTCAGAACAATTAGCCAAGAGTCATGTAAACCTAACTCAACGTCTAGTACATCTTTAATACTTCTTAACCTTGGGTTTCTTCTTCCTTTTTTGGTTAATAACTTTAAGATTTAATTCACATAACTTATAAAGTGTACAATTCAGTGGCATTTCTTACATTCACAATGATATGGAACCACCACCTCTGCCTAGTTCTGGAATGTTCTCATCACTCCAAAAGGAAATGCCATACTCATGAGCAATCACACCACTTTCCCCCACCCCCAGTCCCTGGTGACAACTAATCTATTTTCATCTCTATAGATTTGCCTATTCTGCACATTCAGTAGGAATAGAATCATACAGTATGTGGCTTTTTATGTCTGGCTTCTGTCCTAAATTTAGCATAAAGTTTTCAAGGTTCACCCATAGAGTAGCTATATATATCAATACTTCATTCCTTTTCATAGCTGAATAATATTCCACCCTAAAGATCACACTTCCTATTAGCTGATGAGCTTTTCAGATATTATAAATAGTGCTACTACGAATATCTGAACATCTGTACAGGTTCTCATGTGAACATGTTATAAATTCTCTTAGGTATATATCTAGCAGTGGAATTATTGTGCTAGATTATACAGTAATTCTACGTTTAATATTTTGAGAAATTTACAAACTGTTTTTCAAAGTGACTACACCATTTCGTAATTTAACCAGCACCGAAAATTGTACTATTTCTTCATCCTCACCAAATATTGTATCTGCTAAAACATTCATTTTAGCCTTCCCAGTGTGTTTATCTCATTGTGGTTTAGCTTTGCAATTTCCCTGATGACTAATGAAGTTGAGCGTCTTTTCATGGGCTCATAGACTGTCGATCTTCTCTGGAGAAATGTCTATTCAAATACTTCAAATGTCTATTCAAATACTATTTTAAAATTGTCTTTTTTTTTTTTATTGTTGAGGTGTTAGATTTCTGTTTATTCAAGGATCCAAGTCTCCTAACAAATATATGATTTGCAAATATTTTCTCCCCAATCTGTGGACTGTCTTTTCACTCAATCTCTTGCACATATGTGCTGATGACGAAATATCATTTGCACTGTTGGTATTTTTTTATTAGGCTTTTTCCAACTGAGAAAATCAGTAAGACGAGAGAGCTTAATTTAGTAATAGTCAGCTGTATAGGTATTTTTCATCTTAACAATGTTGATTCAATAAAATAAAACAACAGGGGTGTCTGGCTGGCTCAGCTGGAAGAGCATCCGACTCTTGATCTCAGGGTTGTGAGTTCAAGCCCCATGTCGGGTGTAGAAATTACTCAAAAAAATAAAACTGAGAGACAAGCTGAGGATTTTGGAGGGGATGGGATGGGGGGATTGGGTGAGCCTGGTGGTGGGTATTATGGAGGGCACGTATTGCATGGAGCACTGGGTGTGGTGCCCAAACAATGAATGCTGGAACACTGAAAAGAAATAAAGTAAAATAAAATAAAATGGAAAAAATATTTAAAAAACAACAGATATTTTCTGTGAGTTCACCCTAGCAAAGCAAGTGGGCATGAAAGGCATCCTCTAAGAGTTTTATGATCTGGTGAGGTATAAGACTTGGATATTTATCTAGCTCAAGCAGGTGAAGAAGACTCAGACCTCTGCCAGCTGGAGGACCTGCGGAAGTCTAGCCTCCACCCTGTAAAGATGGATGTGGATTTCTGGGAGGCTTCTATTTTCAGGGCTACCTCGTACTCTAGCATTACTCCTGATGCTAGAAACAGTACATTCTTCCATTTTCACATCAGGAACAACCACATAAACTCACCTGAGTGTTTAGAAGCCCTTTCACTACAGATGTCCAGAGGCTCCTGGAGCTTTGGCTCTCTATTCCTAGTGTTCTCTAGATTTGCAGAATGCCTTGGGCTTCCTCTGTGAGGCTCACTGGTCCCATCCAGCCTCAGGCAACCCTTCCTCTAGCAGGTCCTCTCGCTCCCTCCTCTTTTTTCTGGTTGCTGCTCCCACCCCCATCTCATCTTTATTCAAGAGAAAAACAACACATTCCTTCCCTTTGTGAAGGCAAAGCAGCTTTCTCCTACAGAAAGCCTTGCGGCTACTGTTATAGACAAGTCTGTGGTTGGGAGGTGGGTGGGCTTTAGCTTCCGGTCCACCTCCAAGCATTTCTAAGTACACATTTTCCACACCAACAGAGTTTTGTTCTGGAGGAACTTGGTGCCAGCTGTTAAGATAATAAACATTTCTCCTATTATGTATGCAAATCATAATTACACAAGCCATAAAAATGATATGTGGTAAAGAGAGGAATAATAAAGTACTATGGGATTAAAGGGAGAGAGTGTTTAATTCTGGTTGAGATCAGCACAAGCTTAATGTAGGATACCAACAAGTGGGTCTTGAAGAATCGTGAGGCACGGCCATGTAAGTGGTAAAGAGAAAGCAGACGAGAAGATGACAATGGGCTAGATACTGACGACTTTGTTCCTTCATAGAGAACATACTTTGTAAATCCTAGAAAAATCAGGATTTTTTTTTTTTTTTAGGAGGAGAACTCTGGCTTATGAAAGAATTTATTGGTGAGGAAGTGATTAAAAGTCAAGAGAACATTTATTACCATGATCCAAGAAATAGATTCTTCCTGAACCAAACTAGTGTCTTTAACTCTGAATCAGAGAGGACCAACTCCAAGGCATTTCAGACGTAGCTCAGTCACTTCTTGGTGATTGGTTAGATAATAGCAGATAAGAGAGAGGAAGGAATGAAAGGTGGCCCCAGTGGCTTAGCCTGGGTGACCAAGATAATAGCACTGTCATTAACCAGCCTACCTAGAGACCATAGGAAGAGTGGCAAAACAGGAAAAGGGATGATTAAAATTAATCTACATATAAACAACAGATTTACTTTTAAAAGACAATAGAGTGGCATTTTCTTTTCATTTGCTAGGCAAGTCATAATTTAACAGGCTAGTAGAAACTAGGTAATAAAGAAGTATTTTCAGGGATAACTTGACTGGATTTCATAAAAGAAAGCTTATAAAACAAATTTAATGGTAATGGAATTTCATTAAGTGCTGTCCAATCTGTAATTCTAAAGGCCAGGTACTTTGTAGAGAAAATTAGACTAAAAGATGCACAGTTTTTGTTTATTCAGTCAATTAACATTCATTAAATGTGTTTGGGGATATTACTAAGTTTATAGTTGGCAGTTTACATACTTGATGACCTAGGTGATTGCTTTTCTGATTGGTTTTAATTATAGGAGTTTGTTTTTCAGGACCTCAAAGAGATCCACTTAAGTAGAGGGGAGGACAAGGATGAAAGAAACCCTTTTGGAAGCTCTTGTTATTGCCTTAGGCAGTTTGCTGAGTGTTTTACATATTACAACAGCTTGAAAAGTGGATGGACTGAACGACACAAGTTCAGAACTACCAGGGTAAGAATCTTGCTGATGAATTTTTAGCTGTGTCTTAGAAAAACTTATTAGCTTCCCTAAATGTTGGCTTCTTTTTCTATAAAACAGTCATACCTAACTTGCAGGGTTTTAAGAAGGATAGGGTTATAAAAATAAAACACTGCGTATAAACAGGTAGGTACTCAGGAAGGCACTCAAGTTACTGTTGTGTCACTTTGTGCTGACCTCAATTATAACCCCATTTTACAGATGAGGAATCTGGGAGTCAGTCATGTTAAGTGACTCACCTGAGAGCACCAGAGGGAATCGGATGATGCCTTTTCTTTAGTAATTGTTCTCCCAAGCACCTAAAAACACTGCCTGGCAGAGGGGGTGCTCCACAGAAATTTGCAGAATATTCATGAAAAGTATCTCACATCTATGTTCCTCCCCTTCTCTTGGTCTCTGGATGCTGGAGGCTGGAGGCTCCCTGAGCTCAGTCCTCTCTGGCCACTTCTTTTTGCTGTTTGGACTCTCCTTGGTGAGCGTGTCCCTTCCCATGCTCCATATACCATGTTTTTGCATCAAACCCATTTTTATTTCCATGGTCCCTTCTCCCTGAGCTCCAGACTCACGTATCTTTTGACCTTCCACTCAGACGTCAAACAGACATCTCTAACATGGTAAAAGCAGAACACATGATATTCTCCCCCGAAATAGCTCCTTCCCCAGTTTTCTCAACCACAGAAAATGACTACTCTCCTGGGGGCTCATTCTCTCCCACCTACAACAATCTGTCAATAGGGCCCTACTGGCTCAACTTTCAAAATATATCCCAGACTTGACGACGACTCACTATCTTTGCCGCCATTTTTACCTCTTATCTGGCTTCCTGCTACAGCATCTAATCAGAATCCTTGCCCTTTCCACACCTTTTCCCCTTCTCCCACAGTCTCTTTGTTTATTATGGTAAATATATGTATCATAAATTTACCCTTTTAACTATTTTTAAGTGTGTGTTTCAGTGGCATTAAGTATATTCACGTTACACAAGCCATAAAGACTGTAAGTGACGGAAGAGTAACAAAGTACGAGGGAGTAATGGGAGAGTAAACGCTCTCTAGTCAATAGTAAACACGACTGGGAGAGTCACCAGGGAAGCTTACTGTAGGATATGAACCAGTGGGTCTCGGAGAATACAAGACACGCCGCCATGCGAGTCGTAAAGAGAAAGCTGAAGACAAGAGGACAACCAGGCCCAAGTACCATCAACTTGGAATGTTCCTTTACCGAGAACTGCATTTTGTAGGTCCTGGAAATATCAGGACTTCTGTTTTGTCTTAGAAAGAAAATTCTGGCTTTGAATGTAGAATTCATTAGTGAGGAAGCCATTAATGTCAGTAATGACCCACGGTGTTAGCCAGGTGTGGCCTTAAGAGGTGGCAGCTCCTGCCATCCCAAAGCCATCCTGAATATCCCACTAAGCACGTATTCTTCAAGTCGGCTGGCCTCCGTTCATTCTAGGTTATCACCCTGAAGCCCAATTAATTGAAATTTTTTAGTTGCCCCAACATTCCCCCTGGTTCCTTCATTCAAGGACCTATCTTCCAGGCATCAAAGCCTACATAATATAACTCATTCATAGGGAAAACAGATGTGCAGTTTGAAAACTGTTTCAGACTAGTGACATTAATTAAGGATATTGTTTCCAGAAAGCCTAGAGTTTCTGTGAATTATAATCAATTCCTCCTAACTCAGAGAGTTCATTAACAATATAATAAATATTTGATTCTTCCAGCTTCCAAAATAAGCCATAGTACTTTAAGACTATCTGTCTGTCTCCAAGAGAAAATAAAATGATTCACACATTTAAGAAGTCAGTATTTTATGATCTTCCCCATTACCTCATTAGCTCATAATTTCCACACGTTTATACAGTTTCAGGTGATGGGGCTGCTCGTGAAGGATCATATTGTCAAGCAGAAACATGATATATTAGCAAGCATTTGTGGTGCTTTCGTTAGAGGTAGCGGGCGACTTTCCACAAGATGTATAGCATGGCTTCTGTAGAATAACACAGAGGATAGTTGTCGGATGGGTTGCTGCCATGAAGGTTTAACGGGATCTGTTGTGATCCACTATTCAAACATGCCGACATTCTCAGTGCAAGTTCAGGGGCATTCACAAAGCAGGTAAGGCAGAAAAATGAAGTACTGATGCTTTTTATGAAGAAAGAGTGACCAAAACATTAGGGCTTCCCAGTGGAAAATTACATACTAATAAATATACTCTAGCACAGGGGCACCTGGGTGCCTCAGCTCAGGTCTTGATCTCAGGGTCATGAGTTCAAGTCCCGCATTGGGCACCATGCTGGGTGTGGAGCCTACTTTAAAATATCTGTATACACACACACACACACACACACACACTCTCTCTCTCTCTCTCTCTAGTATATATCACAATTTCCATCTTTCATTAAAAAAAACTTAGAGCAATAAATGAAACATTTTTTGATTTGTAATTCTCTTTTATTATATAGTAACCTCTAAAAAGAAACTGGTGACTTAAAAATAAATTGATGACAATTTAAAAAAATAAATTGACGATTCACTGATTCCTGAGATGTCATCCCCTGTTTTCCTTCCAGTCAATACAATGCATTTCTTTTTCTTTGGTCTTCTATCTAGGCTACCTGAGAGCAACTTCTGAGGCCCTTCAAAAAGCTGATGGGTTCATAAGCCTAACAAATCACTCAGGAGCTTAATGCATTCAATGTGTTCGTTAGTGGCAATGACATAGAAGGATTAAGTATGAGTTATCAGAAAACATCTGTGAATCAGATATAAAGTTCATACTAATTACCACTTTAATTTTTCTTGTTTATTGGGTAATTAAAACACACTTTAATATAGAATAGCAAGGCTCTGACTTTTTCTAATTTTGTCCATGAATATTATGCATTTGTGAAAATATATGAAACTGTCTCATTTAGCTTTATCTGAAACCCATTTTTTTAAAGCAAGATTAAAGAATATGTATCAGTGGAACTAATTAAGCATCTTTGGAAAAATTTGTGTGAATTTCTCAGAATTTGACTAAATTGGCCAAATGTACTTTGGGATTAATAAACGACTGTAAACCAATGACACCAGAATATCTGAAAATTACACTTGGCGGATGTGAGAAACCATTATTAAAATCAAGATTACTGAACTTTCGTAGATCTACTTCACTCAGCGTGCATTTTTAAAATGTTCACTTTAAATCCATTTTTCCATGTTTGTGTTTGTGTGTGTGTGTGTGTGTGTATAAAATAGGCAAGTAGAAAAAGATATTGTCTCTGATTTTTATAACTTAAAATCTGGGTGAGTCAATGTGTATTATGTTTGTGAAAAAACAGCAACAACAAAAGTAGTCCACGGACCAAGTGTGAGAAACCGTGGAGGGATTCCGACAGTGTCTACGAGTGCCGAGGGATACAAGGAGAGTGTAAGATCACATTGAAAGGGGTGTATACATAGCTGACAAGCTATGAAGGATAAGGACCTTGGTAAACACAGCCATGATGGTTTTCATACCCCTTCCATTTATGATGATTATTACCTTTTTAAAAAAGATTTATGTATTTATTTGAGAGAGAGAGAGAGAAATGGCAGGGGGTAAGGCGGGGCAGAAGGGAGGGAGAGAGAGAATCCCAAGCAGAGTTCCCAACACAGGGCTCAATCCCACAACTCCGAGATCATGCCTTGAGCCAAAACCAAGAGTCAAGAGTGGGACGCTAACCGACTGTGTCACCCAGACACCCCGGTGATGATTACTTTTTCACCCCAGATGCTGCTCATCTATTACGGAGAGGAGCAGGGTTGTAGTTAAGTGCCTGGGGCTGTGTAGTCAGATCTCCCAGCCCCATGCATCTAACTGTGAAGCTGTGGGCAGGTACCTGAGGGCCCCAATACCTCAGTTTCCTTTCTCTAAAATGGGACAAATAAATGTCCTTGCCTTACAGGACTGTTGCAAGTATTAAATGAGCTAATACATGTAAAGCATTTAAGACAGTTCCTGCTACTTGGCTAGCCTTTGCTATACTTGGCCAGCCTCGATAAATCCTACCTCCCTCTGTCTCTCAGTTTTCGACGGGGAATACATTCAACGTTATTGTTTACCTCGAGGGAAATTGCACAAGTGCTCCAATAAAATTCAGTTAAAAAGATGTATGTCAATATAGTCAACAATACTTATTATAAACTCCAAAGGCGCTAAGAGACTAGACCTTAATTGTTTTCACCGCAAAAAAGGAATGATAATTACGTGACAGGATAGAGGTGTCAGCTAATGGTGAGATTGTAATCGTATTGGCGCTGCATGAAGGTATTGGACCAACATGTTGTATATGTCAATTATATCTCAATAAAAAATAATGAAATGTCTTTCATATAGCCCATATAGGATATAAAAGTGGGAGCATAAAGTCAATAAAACATTCAAGGAGCTTTATATCTCTAGAAAGTTTGCAAATGCTTGGGAGAAAAGGTGGGGAGAATGAACACACCATTTATGCCTCTTTCTCATTATTGTTATCTGATGTTCTCTGGAGACTCTCGGGCACCACTGTAGGCTGTTAGTAATTCCTGAGTTATTATTACATTTACACAGAGCTGATGATAAATAATCAGAAAACATTCTAAAATAGCTTTGCCAATAATAAAAATATCTGTAAATTTATGTGGGATTAGCACATTCTTGGATAACTTTATTTTTTATTTTTATTTTTTATTTTTTTTTTAAGATTTTATTTATTTGACAGACAGAGATCACAAGTAGGCAGAGAGGCAGGCAGAGAGAGAGAGAGGAGGAAGCAGGCTCACCACTGAGCAGAGAGCCCGAGGTGGGGCTCGATCCCAGGACCCTGAGATCATGACCTGAGCTGAAGGCAGAGGCTTTAACACACTGAGCCACTCAGGCTCCCCTAACTTTATTTTTTGAAAAAGCTAAGTTTCAAATCCAAACAAGACTTTCCCCTCTGAGTGGAAACGCATTACCTTCTGAGATGGGATAATTAAAAATTGCTAAGACGCACAGGAATGTCCAGTCCAGAGCTGGTCTGCTAAGCTACAAGGGTCCAGCACTTGTAGAACTGTTCAGTTTTATAGGATTTGTGACCAAGACCTGTGAACTGTTTGTGCGCTCCCAAAGTAACAAGAAGCCTCCCCACCTTTGAGAGTTGCCAGGTAAACCCGCTGAAGCCTTATCACAGATCGTTTAGAACGAATCACGGCATGCCTCTGGTTGTTTTATTAAATGAGTTCAATTCCTGATTTATTGTTTCAAAGCAACTAGTCGGACTTTCTTTGCCAAATGTTCTTTTATCTCAAGAAGCAGGAATCAGGGAAAGCGTTCTCGAAACACCCTCTTTGAGTCCTGAGGGGAAAGCATTTTGTGCTCTAGCATATGTCTAAGTGTGAGAGCCTCTGTAGTGTATCAGCGTGTGGGCAGACTTTTAGGAAAACGCAGGAAAAACAGCAGAGCAATCTGCTCTGACAGACAGTACAACTTATGTATGAAAAGCCTCCCCAGTGCTAATGCGATTTACACATCCATAAGACAGGCCTAAAAATTCCAGGAGCAAAGGCAAAACATAAGGCATAAAATGGGACGCGGTCTCAAGTGCTAACAACATTTTTACATATCCCATTTTTTTTTTAAAGTTTATAATAACTCCTTCCATTCCTATAGCATCTTTCCTCCGAGAAGTTAAACTTCCTCTAAAGATGTTTTATTTGTCTGTAATGTTCCAATTCATCCTGACAATGTCTCCTCGGAACAGAGAGCAACTTGACTGCATCATACGGGAGAGGGAGAGAAAAACCAAAGGGCCATGAGGCAGCCTGCAGGACTGGTTCCTGCCCCAAGAGTTCGGGGTTGTTGGTCAGGTGGAACCATGGTTTCGGAGCCTCAAACTCTCATTTCATCGTTGGACAAGAACTTCGCTTTCAGATTTGCCAAGAATAACAGTAAAGACTTTTACTGCATTCCCCTGGCTCCCAATTATTCTTATGGTTTTCTCTCTCTCTCTTTTAAAGATTTTATTTATTTATTTGTCAGAGAGAGAAAGAGCACACAAGTAGGGGGAGCAGCAGGCTGAGGGAGATGAGCAAAGGACCTCAATGTGGAACTTGATCCCAGGACCCTGGGATCACGACCTGAGCCAAAGGCAGATGCTTAACTGACTGAGCCACCAGGCACCCCATATTCTTATGGTTCTTAGACCAACGACACATCCTCTCTTAACTCCATGGCAGGTGTCTTAAGTTCCATTCCAGAAAAGTTTCAGAGCCTCAGCGTCATTATTTTGAATTATTTCAATTTCAAGTACGGAAGGGTAATCTAACAACGCTATAATTTGTCTCTTTGACCCCCCAGTTATAAATTTCACTTGTCAACAGCTCCACTTTTCTCTGTGGTTGGCTTTAAAACAATAAATTAGAAATCAAAATTTATGGAAAATGAATTTATGCTAGGCAAAACACCGCTCTGATCTCTTAAATATTCCATGTAAGGTTTAGTTTTAACAAACTTCTGGAAGAAGATGTCGTCATGAGGTTGGTCACTTACTGAGCGTTTCACAAGCATTCACCGAGCACCTCCCATGTGGGAGCACAGCACGAGGCTCTAGGGAGGCCGGGAGGAAGGCGCTGTCCATCCCTGCTCTCGTCTGTCACACATCCAACACAGGCTACCAAGGGATGAGAGACTTCACATTCCTGCAGTCACTTAAACTGACCTTTTAAGAGAGGGTGGAAAGCCTATTGATATGGTGATAGAAGAAAAAAAAAATGATGGAAGTAAAGGCCGGTCTTTATTATTTCAGATTCTTGGTCCAGGCATTAGACTTGGGGAAGATTCCTGAATATTTAGGGCATTCTGTGGAACATGCACAATTTTTCACTTGAAAAAGCAGAACATTCTAAAGAACTGAACCACATCTCTTAAATTATTTGCTAGCTCTACTCCCACCAAATCTGAGTTCAAAAGATAGGGCATGTATAGATTTCAGTCTCTACTCAGAGCAGGTCAAATGGGAATTTTCTGTGCCCTGAACTTTTGGGTATTTAAATCATAACAGCGAACAATAGCTAATATTTATGGAGCAACCAAATGTTTGCCAGATACTCGGTTAAATCTTCTCCATGTATCATCTTATTCAGTTCTTTCCACACTCTAAGAGGATAGCATTGTCATTCCCATTTTACAGATGAGTAAAATAAAGCTTAGGCAGATTAAGTAGACTTAAAAGGAGTAAGTCAAACAGTAGATTGTTAGCAACTAATATCAACCCTCTTAGCAGTGAGGATACGGAATGGTAGGACGTATACTTCTGAATGAGAGCTCAAGTAGTACAATCAGATATTTCCTTGGAGGAGATATTTCAGCCAGGAGAGACAAGAGTCAGCTCTCCCTATGAGGAATTCAATATGGCTCAGCTTCCCACTGCTCCCAGGGGTAACTATTTCTCACTTCTTTCTCATCACCCTCTTATTAAGTCAGGGAGACTCACGGTTTAGTTGCATTCTCCTCAGCATCAGGGAAAAAGTTAGCCATTAGCCCCATCCTCCCTCTACTCTTTTCTTCCTCTAAGAAAAGCCCGTATGGTTCCTTTAGTTTCTCCACTTATAAATGAGAAAACTCCCTACAGAGGCGGCAGGCAGGCAGGAGCACATTACATTTTCAGTGGACTGAGGACATCAGCCTTATTTGATAGCAGATTCCTCTTTCTTCCGCTCTGGCTGCATGTTGTTTCCAGAATCTGAGCCTAAAATCTGAGCGACTCTGGAAGAGGCCTATTCCTCTCTGAATTACAAGCTGCGTGTGGCAGGTGTTGTTACCATGACTCACGCTCGCAGAATATTGGCAGAAGGGTTTACCATGACTTTCCTCAGGATCGACTCTTTTTATGTAGAGTCTTAAATTCTGTTGTCCGATCAGTGCTATCTTCTATAAAATAGACTACTGTTTTAAGATCCTGAAAGCACCAGAGAATTTAGCTTTGCTTAAAAAGACTTGCGATATGATTACGTAACAATTTCAATATTGTATTTAGAAATCAAGAGGGGGAAAAAAGTACCAGAAGGAATGTCCCCTCATTCGATGCAAGTTACATGGAAACTTACTTTGAAATGGCTCCTAAAACACCTACCAAAGGATAGAGCGTGCGTATTGTGTGGTTTGCAGAGATTTTACGTGTGTCTGGGAAAAGATGATCCTAGAAGCACATTTGAAAAATTGTTTTGGTAAAAGCTTGCTTCAGAACCACCCATAAGTTCATAATAATCACCTTTTTAAAAAGTTCCTCTGTGACAATGAGAAAAAACCAAGGTGGTTTCTAAGAAAGTTGTGGTGTTCAAGAAAAGGAGAGAATTCATGACTAGAAAGTACATTGAGAGTTCTTCTAACTCACTAATTCCTTGAGGCAGAATTGTATTTCAAGCATTGCAGAGAGAAAATCAATCTACACCTTTAAAAAGGTTTTGAAAAGCCATTTCAAGAACCCTACTAACCTCTCTTGTTGATCTGGAAACTCTTCTTTCCGCCATCTACAGATACGCTTCCTTACTTCAAACAAACCCAAATACCAAGATCTAAGGCATCTCTGTACTGAAATAAAATAGACCTGGCTTGTCTGCTTTCAAATTCTCCTTCCAGAAATAATAATTCAGGTCTGACTTTGGGCAGCAGGGGCGAGGGTGATCCAGGGATAAATTTGGAATCAGAAGATCGAGATGTGCCAGCTCTGTTGCACGGAGGTTGCGTTGCCTAGCACGAATCCCTGAATCTCTATTTTGGACCCTTCATTTCATCCCTGACAAAATGGGATCAATACTACCTGATGTTAATGTCCCAAAGGTTGGTCGTGAATTTCCCAGGAGAGAAAGGCTGAAATAGGATTTTAAAAGAATGGACGAAGGACCCTTCTGATAGGGCTCTCTTCCAGGCAGGTTTTTATAGAACCCATTTTGGCAAACCAGTGGGAGGAGGAGAGAATGGGTTGAAGGGGGCTGGGTGGTGGACACCTTGGAGCCCGGGTCCGCCCCACGGGAGTTGGTCTAGTACAGGGAGGGGTGATGGCAGCACTGGTGAGCCACTCCAGAGCAGGGGGCACAGGAAGAACGGCTGTGGGGCCGCAGGGGTGGGGGTGAATGCGTGGAAGAAGAAGGTCAGAAAGGAAAGAAGAAGCCAAGTCTGCCTTGGGCGAGCCTGACACCAGCAAGGTTACCACCTGCAAAATCTGTATTAGGAGATGAAGAACTAAAAGTACAGGGTGAGACACAGATGCAAATTACAAATGCAGATACAGATATGCATGCAGAGGTGAATGTGTGTGTGCCCCTCTACTTTAATATCTGAGCTCATTATTTTCTGAGTGTCACCAGTTGAGTTCACCTTCAATGAGGGCTCATTCTTCAGGAATGAAGAAATGCTGATACTCATGCATCCTGGTGTTAAATCCTGAGATGCCGGTGCCCCTAGAGGTATAGATCTTCTAGCGGCCACATCCTCTGGACCAAGGCCTGCTAATATAATCAGTCATTTTTTTATGAGTACCTACAATGATAGCTGTTATTTATTGATGCGAATAAACAACTTATTCATGTATTCCTTATGAGAAGTTGCAGTTAATGCATTTGTATTCATTTTTTAAATATGGCTCCTTCCCATAAATCGTCTATAATGTGGGGTTATTTTTACGCATGTGCTCTTTGACTCCTGGGGACATAAGGGAATAGACAATGCCTAGTGCAAATGCATATTCACTTAAAGGATATTTTCTTGTAGGAAACAGGTGACCCTACTCCTACCCAGCTGTGAGTAAGGAATCTCGAAGTTGTGAAACAACTCACCACGAATGGGACTCTGTCAACACCTACAGAGTAGGCTCTGGTTTTCCTCCTCCAGTGTAGGAAATCATGTGACATGGAGGTCGACTGGAACGAGGGCTGAAGGATATATTCTAACCGATATAACTATAATCATGCATATTTACAAATATTAAATTTAATTATTATACCCTCAATACATATCCAAAAAAAGATCACGTTAAACCCAGATTGTGACAAGGACTGGTTTCATAGTTTGCGAAAGCATCATATGCAAGAATGACTATATTTCACTAAGTCAAAGGACCAAGTGTGAAAATGAAAAAGAAAATGCTCCTGTGTCAACATTTGTTATCATGCCGCACATCATTTTTACCTCTCAAGGACAGTAATGTCCTAATAAGCAGGTAGCAGATGTGCCTTTACCAGAAAAAAGGTTGTTACTGGGAGTGCCTGGGTGGCTCAGTGGGTGAAGCCTCTGCCTCCGGCTCAGGTCATGATCCCAGGGTCCTGGGATCAGCTGGGGGCCTGCTTCCCCCTCTCTCTCTGCCTGCCTCTCTGCCTACTTGTGATCTTTCTGTTAAATAAATAAATAAAATCTTTAAAAAAAAAAAGTCATTACTGAATGTCTGACACCTTCAGAAGGGGTATCTAAACCCAGGGAGAAAGAAGCACGGTAGCACCACTTCACAGTGGAGTAGCATCAGGTTGCTAACGATCCACAGATGAAACCAACAAACAAAAATACTGCATCGCCACAATTAGGTGTGTGTATGTGTACACAGGCAAACAATGATGGGATTCTAGTAGTTCAGTTATTTTTCAATTTATATACATGGGAAACCACACGGAAGGGGCAAAAGCAATGGAGATCAGACCTATTTCTTTAAAACTGATAAATGAAGTTTAAAAATGTAAATAACTTGTACTCATGAATTCCATGACCTCGAACGATGTTAATGCTGAAGGCCAACACAGGAGGCAATATCCAAATGTTAAGTTGGTGAGGTGCCGAAAACCCTACCTATGACAAAGAGGTGACATTCTCTTTACAAAAGGCCAACAGCACACAGCCGCAGCATACCTGCCAACTCATTCATGACTTTGAACTTTTCCTGTAAAGACAGAAGATCCTCGAGGGTACCTTTATATTCCTAGTATTATACACAACTGAATCAATAACAGCGAAAAATGCTAGGGCTTGGCACAGAGTAGGTGCTCAAAACAGGTCAGACTTCCAATGACAAATTATCTTAATATCTTAATAGAGCAAATTTTAGAAAACCTGTTAAAATATTCCAGAAAGTATTCTACAAGAATTTGAACACTTCAGTTTAAATGCATGTCCCATGCCTTCTAGTCTTCCTTCTTCAAACATTTCTTGAGTGCCCACTAAGTATGGGCCAGGGTTTTTGCAAGGTACTGGGGACTTGGAGCCCAAAAGAGAAAGACGCGTGCACACACACACACACACACACGCACACTCAAGTGCTGTGACAGAAATACTTGATAGGGACCCGAAGAGGAAGCCATATGTCATCAGCAAAAAAGGTGGGGGGTTAAGTTGCGAACAAGGCCGTTTTCATTAAAGGACATTATACAAAAGGAGATGGAACTTTGAAGAACATCAACGATTAAAAGGAGGTAAAGGAAGAGGAAGGAAAAGGGACACAGTAGAGACATCAAGGTCAGTTTTATACATCATACCGGGGAATTCTGTTCACCTAGGTCTCAATCTTGTAATCCGTAAAAAGGTCAAAACAAAACATTTTCTTGATATAAATGAGATAATTAACATTGGCTATATATAAACTCTAGTCCTACATAAACTAGCTTTGCCATCTCCTCAAAATAATAATAATCTGTATTCCTTGAGTCTGCGAAACACTGTCCTTAGAGCTTTCTATGTATTAGCGCATTTACTCCTGACAAGAGCCATGGGACAGGGGTTAATAGCAAGCCTTACTTTGTAGGTTAGGACAGAAATCGAGGCACAGAGATATTAACTAATTTGCCGAGGGTTATGGAGGGACTATGTGGTCACTGAAATACGAAAACAAGCTGGCTGATTCCTTAATCTCTCTTCGGCTTCTCCTCATTTTAAAGGTTAAGATAATAGTATGTTTTAGGACATCTCACAGCATGGTTATGAGGAATAAATGAAAGGATACGTATGCAACTGTGTGAGGCTGTAAGCAGCTCAGGAATATAAAATATCACAGAAAGGTGGTTCTACCAAAGCACACTGTCCGTATCCTGAGGAAATCAGACTTCACTGTTTCCCTTTGGAGAGAAGTGTTAAAAATGAGGAGTTTGTGGAGAATCACTTTGGAGACCTCCCTCTACCACCAGAGGATGAATTATTTACCAGCAATATAACCAGGCATGCCTGGGAGCAAATTATTGATTTCAGTGCCCCTTTCTAATTCCGTATCTGGTTCCTTCTGTCATGAGGTGGCACATAACCCACATGAGGCAAAGTCAGACACAAATGACGTTTGGATGATTGTCCTTGAGGAAGTGGGTAATTAGCAGTTGGCATTTTAATAAAAATAATAGCTGACATATACGACCCTGCTCCGCCCAGACCTTTAACCTGAATTAACACAACGAAGTTTCAATCTGCTGAGCTTTGGGAAAGAGATATTTTTGTCGTATTTTACCTCAGTGGAAAATGGCAGTGAGGAGCCTGATGATTTCCTCAAGCCAAACAGCCAATAAATGTAGCAGACAGAATTTGAACTAGCATCCCCCTGATCCCAAAGCCTCTGCTTTTTCCACTGAGCACCTTGGACTTCTATTTTTTTTTTTTTTTAATATTTATTCACCCCAGGTCAGTTTTAAAGGTCTTAAAAATTACTGGAGAACAGAAATCTACATTGAGTACCTCAGAGGCTCCATCTCCCTCTGTGGCCAATTACACCACAAGATTTGCTTTGATGGGCATTTCCTACAGAGTAAACAATCTTCCCTTCTTTTCATCAGGAGGCACTTTCGGATGTGCGCTTTGGGACCCCGGGCCCATGGCTGCTATGATCGTGGGGAGGTCCAGCTTCTCAGCTCTTAGAGAGAGAGACGATTTAACTTTTTCTACCGACATGGATTGACATTTTGCCCAGTGCCACTTAAAATTCAGTACCTGTTGAGCCAACTAACAGATTAAAGAGAAAAAGATATTTATTCTCTGTTCAACTGAGAATGTCATATGCCTTAATCCCGTTAAACCACAGACCCGGCATTTAAATCTTGTTCCAAATCCTATTTCCAGAGTTGTGATGTTTGTGGATGCCTGTGTCTTTGAAGGCATGGTAATAAAAACTAGAAGACTGATTTTCAAATCCATCAATATACACAAGAAACAAAAAAGCCATCGAATTAGCACATCCAAAGGACAAAGAATTAAAAAAAAAAAATTACCCACACAAAGCCCATCCAGGAGGTGACCCTTTTTTATTGGACTAATTACAAGGAAATATAAAAGGGCAAGCTTTTATTAATCAAGCTCTTTTCACTCAGCCATGAAGAACTGCTAGGCAGGAAGAAAGCGAAGAGACAGGGTGTTAATGCAAGCCTGATAATTAAATTCAGAATCGAGTGGATAAGAAGGAAGGGCATATATGGAAAAGTCAGGTGGAGGTAAGAACTGGAGCCCTAATCCCTTATAATATCATATGGTTTGTGGAAACGAGAGAAAAGGAAAGCCATCAAATATACATTTTTAAAGCATCAATAAGGAGGCTACATTTAAGACAAAAGTGAACAGTGAAAATAATACCACCGAGGCATTCTGTAACGTCTTGCCTTCCAGGGCATAAAGAGCTTTCCTACGTAATCTCTTCCATTTATTTTCATATCATTCTTGTGAAATGTATAGGCAAGAGCAGGCATGAGGGACTCAATCTTGCCCCAGATCACATAATTAGAGAGTGACAGAACAGGTCCCAAATCTCTGAAATTCAGGTCAGCATTCTACCATTATCCTTCAAACATTTCGTCGAATGTAATAATTATAATCACAAACAGAGAACGTGTAGAAATGATGTAACCAAGGTTTCAAGACATTTCTTATGTGAAAAAATTCTTGTTGCTCTCTGAATCTGAGTATTTCCCCTTGTCTTAAAATACTAACTAAGGAACGGGAAACGGCCATGAAAAAGTGAAGGGGGAACCCCCCAAAGTCCAGAGATCGAAGTTCGGATCTTAGCTTAAATTCACTGTGCAAACGAAGCCTCAACCTGGGCCTCGGTGTTCCCATCATCAAAACGAGGAGGTTGAAGGAGATGATTTATTTTGCGGATCAGTAGATATGCTCCAGCCTGTTGTGCCACGCCCCGAGCTGGCAGCCAGGAAATGATGGTCCTCACGATGGAAGAGGGGATGGTTCTCCCTCCGGAGATGACAAGGTTGGAAGATCATCACACGCATACACAAATGAAATGGTGACCATAAATCGTGACGAGGGTGATAATCTGGTTCATGGAGCGGCACAGGATAGGACAGGAAGAGGCTGATAGACTGGGGGACTGGCGGGAAGACTGCACTGAGGAGAATTCTTAAGCTGAGCCTTGCAGAATTGGTTTTCTTGGTGAACAAGGTATTTTTGGAAAACACATATTCAGTGTGGCTGGAACGCAGGGTGGGGAGGTGGGGAAACAGGGAAAGAGTCGTCTTGCAAAACGCCTCATGAGCTATGCTGAGGGCTTGGGACTTCGGAACAATGACAAGGTCCGGCGGAATTATGAAGAGAAGAGCAACAACCTTTCCGTTTCCAGACATCATTGCAGGCATGACAAAGAATGCATATGGACAGGGGCAGAAGGAATCTGAATCCAAAGGGACCGGTTAGGCACGCGGATTAGTATTTTGGGCAAGAGATGATAAGCCAGTGTTAGGTTGAAGAGCCAACATTGCCAAGAAATATTTAGGAGGAGGAATGCTAGTTTGGGTAATCAAATGGATGTTGGTTCTGACAGAGTGGGAGTGACTATGAGCCTTCTGGTGTGGACAGGAAATAGGCAGAAAACTGGGCTTGGAGAATATGAACAAACACATTCTTTTCCAGCGCTGGTCTGGAAAAGTCAGGGTACCTGGTGTTTTGCAAAAGAGATGCCTTCATGTATTAAGATCTATTTACTTAGCTGGGGTCAGATGTGTCACCAAGAAGCTCTGGACTGGATACTGGGGCAGGTGGCCTTTTATGAGGGGCGGCTGACAGGATGAGAGGTGGGGCGGACACATGGACTAGAGCATAACCGAGGCGCCCGCCCCTGACCGGCTGCCTTAGATGCAATTCCACAGCCTCGATCTGACTGACCCGGGGGTATCTGGGGCTCAACCTCTCTTAGAGCCGCCAGCTGATATTCTACAAAAAATTTTAACTTCAGATTTTCTTCACCTCAAAAACTCTTCTGTCCCTCACCATCAAATACAGACAGACAGACACACACACACACACACACACACCCTCAGGAAATAGCATTCCTACGTCAATGGTGCCCACATCTGTACCTACAGACTTGCCTTCTTCTTCAAGCTCTTGGCAACAAAAAGCTCAGACAAACACTGGGTGTCATCTCTGATTTTCTCTTTCCCTCGTTTCCTTCTGTAAGCAAGAAGCTGTTGACACTGCGTTCAAAACATCACCCAACTTGATCTCTCTCTCTCCCCACTGATACCACTCCAAACCACCATCATTTCTCCTCAACCACTCACTGCCCCAGCTTCCTTTCCTCATCCCCCTGCTTCTACTCTTGGAATTCTTTCTCCACAGAGCAGCCAGAGTGGGTCTTGAAAATAGGGATCTGATCATTTCGTTCTCCTCCCATGGCTCCCGTGCCCCTCAGACTGACTGGAGATTGTGTGCTTCTGTCCCGGCCAAGCTCTCTGAGCTTACCTTGTTAGACCCACCCCTCACTCACTTTTTTATGTTCCTCGAAGTTTCCAAATTCGTTCCCATCCTGGGGCCTTTGTTTCTAGCACCTGGAAAAATTTCCCCCAGATCCTCATGCAGCTGGCTCCTTCTCACCCAGCTCCCAGCTTCCGTGTCACCTCCTCTCAAAGGCTTCTTTCTGACCAAGCCCTTGAATGGCATTCCAGTCATCTCCACGCATATCCCTGTTGCATTTGCAGCAGCGTTTCCTCATCACTACCAGACACCTGCCAGTTGTCCGTCTCCCTCTACTACATGCTAAGCTCCAGGAAGGCAGAGGCCCTGCCTTGTCTTTTCAAATACAGCATCCCCAGAGTGGAGGCAAGCGGCCAGGTCATTATGGCTGCCATAATTTTATGGAAGGAAGGAACAAACGGATGAATGAAAATATTCTGGAAAAATGACGATGCTACTGAATTAAAAAAAATAATTTCTGGCAATTTCAGAAATGTCCAGGTTTGTAAAAATGATACGGAAAGTAAATACTTAAATTGCAGCTTAAAAGTGAATACAGGCTAAGAGAAAGAGCAAAGATAGCAAGGCCCACCAGGGAGCTAAGCAGGGAACAGGCTCCGCTAACCTGTGCTAAGGCGGCAAGAGGATTTAAAATAAACAGGGAACACGCTGATTGCTATCCTCATTTTCTAAAAGGTATTGCCAATATGTTCGGGTATTTTCTGGAAGCCCTTTTCCCCCTGAACACCATCATCACGATCATCAACCACATTCAATCAAGTTTCCCATTCAGGAGAAGAGAGAGGAGCAGACATGGAAATTCACACACATATTCTCTTCCTATTTTCGCACCTTCCGGCACCAGGTTCTGTGTTTTTTCAGTACTGCAGGAGACACTCTTTCACACAGCTGACGGTGTGCATAGTGCCCCCTGCGGTTGTGCACTAGGCAATCCTGAAAAGACGGAATCACAAGCCCGGTGTGGCAGCACATTCTGGCTATCTAGGCTTCTTTAGGAGGGAAGCTTGTCTATTAAACATGTCCTCACAGCATAATTTTTTTAAATGTCAGGGCTATGTACAGTCATTCCTAAGAACCAAAATGAAAATGAGCCAAACTGCCTATTACTGAGACTGGTGCCGTGCTGGATTAGGTTTTAGCTTGACTTAGAAAGTCTCCGGCTTCCTTCTTCTGGATGGTGTCCCCAAAACTTTCTGCTCTCATCTCAAAGGTTCCTCTCCTCGCTGCGCTTTCCTGACAGACAGGAGAGTATCAGCCACACGATTCAGTGAGAAGGTAGCCTTCCAGGAGCTCCTGGTCTAACACTGGAGATAGTGTGGATTATGGGGGAAACACATTCTCTGTTAGGCTGGGTGATAATGACTCCTTCAAATACCTGAGATTGTATTGTATAGGAGGAAGGTTTCTGATGACCTCACGTAAGATTTTATGACGGAAAACAAGGTTATTGTCTGCCAAAGTAGAAAAACCTACTAGGGTCAGCAATACTTCATAGGAAACATTGGCGCTCTACCAATATGGAAGGGGACAGAAGAGTCTAGTCCCACTGGGAGGTAGAGACTGAACCAACTGGCGGCATTTCGGTTTTATACTATTACATTAATACCTACTCTCCCCAGCCTTCTCCCAGTATTCAGTGGTCTCGGAATTTACCAACTTCTACCTCTAGGTGGCAGCAATCTCCTTCTGTTCTCAACAGGGTCGCCTTTGGCCTTTGTTTCCTGCCTCCAACTCTTAATTCCACACTTCCTTCGCTTTCTCAAATAAATACTTCACAGCCTGTAAACTTTGGGGAAGATTACTGTAAGCTACTTTCACTGTAAGAAATCAGTCCGTTCTTGCAGCTAAGCTACAGGGTTCTTCAAAGAGTACAAAATAATTCAGGTCTCAAGTGAAAAATAATAAAAAGCTATTTTCTTTCACCATGCCTATCAACAGCAAACTCTAAGGAAAGCCATGTTTTTTCTTTAGAGTCTTCCGAGGAAAAAAGGCCAAGAACGGAGGAATGAGAAAATTGATGGAATTGGAGATATTTCAATTTTACAATAATGGTAATGTAATTTTATGGGTGATTTTAAATCACTGTTTTTCAAAAGGATGCAATTTGACACGTCTCTTCAGGAAGGCAGTCCAAACATACTGCAGGATGAGGAGGAAAGATTTAATGACCACACAAAACTGGTGACATACAGAGAGCTACCCTTCTGTTTATCTGGCCTTCACAGAAACTGCAGGGAACTGGTTCCATCTATATCCTACAAAGCTGTGACTTCCGCTGAGGTGTAACATGTGTTCTTTCCGGAGCTCGTATTTACCTCACATATTGAACCACAGGCCTACCCACAGATACTCACCTGCTCCAGGTTCTAAATTGTTAGGTTAAGAAGGACTTGAGGGAGCTGAAGTCAACTACAGCTTCTTCTGAAGCTGTAACAAATGCTGGGTGTGTCAGAGAACCATTCAGGAGGTAGTAAAGATTCCTTTTATGAAAAGTTGACAAGTGGTTGTGGGCTAATATCTAGAGCTTAGGAAACACTTTCATTCAAGGTGATACTAAGAAGAGTGTTGTCTCTTTTGTACTCTTCCCAAGACCTAATTTGAATAGTTTGGGTCAGACACCATTTATTCATTCGTTTCATAGAAATACTGAAATGCGAGAAGCATACGGACTAATTTAGTGTAAGTGACAAATTTATACCAGAACCCAAGCTTGTTGACTCAAGCTTTAGTTGTTTCATAGGAGGTTCCTCTGTTCTATTTTATGTGTCTTATCACAATAACTATGTGTGTTCGGTTTTAAAGGCCACGTCTTTAAATATGTGATTCAAAGTAGGATTTCTGATCGCTTCTTGGCCTTTTGGCTAAGATCAAGTGCAAAGCAGGATTTCTGAGGAAATGGATGTTTTGTTTCCCTTAAATGTTTTAAGGGAAAATGGAGATTATTTTGTTTTGTTTTAGAGATTTTCTTTCTTTATTTTTTTAAAGAGAGAAAGAGAGAGAATGAGTGTGCCCGTGCGTGTGCACAAGTTGGGGGGAGGGGCAGCAGAAGAAGCAGACTCCCCACTGAGCAGGGAGCTCCATGTGGAACTCGATCCCAGGGTTCTGGGATCATGATCTGACCCAAAGGCAGACGCTTGACCGACTGAGCCACCCAGGCGCCCTGGAGTCTATCTTGACTAAACATTGTTCTTATGATTTGGCCACTCAGTAATCGCAAAGAAGACCCGAGACAAGCCACTTATTTTAGTGACTAATTGCAGATTATCTTCATCCAAACTATAAGAAAAGGTAGATTCCAAGTAATGACATTAAAGTTCATGAACTACCTTTCCATGGCAGCTTCTAGTTCAGAATCATAGGCTGAGTCTGTGCCGCTAGTTTATGAAGCATAGTCTCCCCGTGACTGTCTAGGACCAGCACCGCCTCCTCCTTTGGGAAACTCCTCATTACATGTGGTCTTAATGGGATCGTAGACCAAGGCAAACTTCCTCCCTCACGGCCTGGGCACCTGGGCCAGGCTGGGGCCCATCAGACTCTGCCTCCCTCTATTATGGTTTTGAGAGGTGACATCAAGGAGCTAGAGCTGAGTCACCGGAGGCCGCACCTGCTTATCCGATCCCGCTCCAGGACCCTGGGTGCTGTCCTGCTTCCCACACTTCCTAAGGCCCAGCTCCACTGTTTTCCCTTCGACTTCGTAACCCACCTCCTGTCCTTTTCTACAAACTTACCTTTTGCTCAAGCTGGCCAGACTTGGTCACTTTCCATTACTTCTGACAAAGAAATTTGCTTGATAAAGGAGACTCAACTGAGCGAAAATTCAAACAGAGGCAATGGCTACAAGTAAAGAGTGGGTTTCAGCAGGGTCTGCAGCCCTCCAGCTACTTTTTTTTTTTTTTTTAAGATATTCTTTCCTTCCTTCCTTTCTCCCCTTCCTCCCTCCCTTCCTTTATTAAGAGCACATGAGTTGGGGGTGGGGTGGAGAGGGAGAGATTCCCAAGCAGACTCCCTGCTGAGCATGGAGGCCGTGGTGGGGCTCGATCCCATGACCTTGAGATTGTGACCTGGGCTGAAATCAAGAGGTGCTGAAATCAAGACTTTTATGTTTAACGGACTGAGCCACCCAGGAACCACCCCCACCCCTCCCCAATGACTTCTTAACAATAGGCTTCATGGAGTTGATGTGACTCAAACCGGTACGCTATTGGTAGACATTCGTTTTGGGATAAAGATATCACATACTATCTTATTGCCCTTTTAAAACTGATTAGAAGAACTATATTAATTATGAGGATACTGATCCTACCTTAGGTAACCTAGTGCTGTACTAAGAAACATAATAAGTAGCTAATTTTAAGGAAATTACTAGGAAACTTTATGAAAATCTAGTGATCAGCTGAGAAAAAATATAGTAAGGTGAGAATATATCGAAACTGCCGGTCCACTGTCCACATATAGATGGAGAAGTCTCCATGACTAGAAAGATGACATTGCAAATATGACTGATAAATGAAGATCAAGATAGTACTGACACGTCCAGCATTCTCACAGGGAAATCCCCTTAAGATTTATTATCCTGAGCAGTATTCCCAGCTTATTCAAGAATACATTACGATTTTTGATTGGGTCCCCATATTAGTCATTACATCTTTCAAATATGTATTTAGAAGACAACCATGATTAGCCAATTTTTCATTCCAAATATATTCACTGAAAAGTACTATGAAGGACTAAAAGAGAATGTGGCTTTTCTAGATGGCTTGTATTGGTACTTTCAGAGACACATTTTTTTTTCATACTAGGAAACAGTTTTATTTGTGTTATCCATTAATGACTTCTACATACCCTTGTTCTTCACGTTTCCTTACAACACAACAATTACTTTCAAGTTCTACATCTGAACAGGTTTAACTGGGAGGGGAACGTGATAGAGTAATGTACACTGCACAGTTTAAACCTCTATAAAAAGCTATGGTTTAAGTAGCTTCCCCCAACAGAACTCGTGATTCCAGACTGTAATTTTAAACATTCCTAACCAACCTAAAAAAATAACAATTATGTGAAAAATGTTATAAAGCCCCGGATTACAAACAACTCATTTTTTTATTTCTCTTTTGCTTACTTTGGATTTAGTTTGCTCTTCTTTTTCTGGTTTCCTAACATGGAACCTTATTGAGTTCCTAACATGGATCATTTATTGGAGATCTTTCTTATTTTCTAATAAGTATATTTGATACTATAAGTTTCCTTCTAAGCACTTCTCTTGATGCATTTCACAAATTTGGGTAAGTTGTGTTCGCATTGTCATTGACATATTATTTCCGAATTTCTCTTCAACTTTCTTCTGTGACTCCGTGTGTTATTTACAAGTGTGCTATTCAGTCTCCATGAATTTTTGGATTTTCCAAAGAAGTCCTTTTGAATACTAAACAAATATTTCTTGGTCATGCTAAAATTAGTTAATAAGGGGTGCCTGGCTGGCTCAGTTGGCAGAGCATGTGACTCATGATCTTGGAGTTGTGAGTTCAAGTCCCACGCTAGGGGGTAGAGATTACTTAAATAAAAAAAAATCTTCAAAAAAATTAAAAATAAAATTCGTTAATAAAACAGAGATATTTTATTACATAATAGCGGCATACCTCACTACAGTGGGGGCAAGATCCCAGGAATCAACAAAGAGTAGATGACACACCCTATTTGTTCTCTAGGGTTTTCAGAAAAGACACGAATGTGCTTCTGTGTCGCATGTTGGTAAAAACAAAACACTCTTGGGTGCCTGGGTGGCTCAGAGGGTTAAGCCTCTGCCTTCGGCTCGGGTCATGGTCCCAGAGTCCTGGGATCAGGCCCCACATCGGGTTCTCTGCTCAGCAAGGAGTCCGCTTCTCCCTCTCTCTCTGCCTGCTGCTCTGCCTACTTGTGCTCTCTTTCTCTGTGTCAAATAAATAAAATATTTAGAAAAAAAAACAAAAACAAAAACAAAACACTCTTGGACTTTTAATAGAAAAATGTCTCCTAAGTGGTGACCCTTATGGCTCAGCATGATTTTATAGACCTAATTCTTCTACAATTAAGGAAATAATTGCAGAAAATAACTTTCTTTAACCCCCCCTCCCCAAAATCATCTCTATTGTGACAGAAGCAATACTAGGGACAAAAATCCGATGATACTGACAGGAATGTGAAACACTTTCATCATGAGGTCTCTTGCTGCTATTCTGGGTAATGGAGAATTCAGGAAAATGAGACCAAAGGTCTTTAATAAGGTCAATGGGAAAGATGGTATACAAGTTTAAAGTACACATAATTGTCACCAAGCTATGAGGAGGTGGTAGAAGTAATTAAAGAATTTCATAGTTGAAATTGGATTATAACATAGCCAAAGATGTGAATTTGGAGGGAATTAAAATGTAGCAACACCCTAGAGGCACTTCTTTTCATTGTAATTCAGTACGAATACAGAGAACTTGCAAACTGGTTCACGATTACATGAACTATGGCCCATTTTCCGAATCTGTTCTCAAACACTGGAGAGCGTGTGCCACCGAACTAAATCTAAAGGTACCTGTGGTTACTTATTTGCCAACAAGTATGGATTGAAAAAACTCACAAGATCAGGCAGGCCCTTCTGGAAACTAAAATTTACACATATTAATGTCCATACGTATTATCGTATTTTTTGCCCTGTAAGTCAAGAAGCAAAGCAGTGGAATGCTCTGGTAATTAAAATAACATAATCAATATTATCTATAAATAATGGGCATGCAAGGATCCCTAAGATGCTGAGAAAGCTCTCTGGGAAGGAGTAACTGCCACATGGCGGAGGGGGCAGCGATGTCTTCCATAGGGCCTCTCCTCTGTCTCCCTCTGCTCCCGGAGTCATACCAGTGTCGTGGGAATTTCCCAGACAGAAGCCTTCTGCTTAACTGGTAATGAATTAAGCGCCTTCCTCACTTAATCACTCGTGTTTCTCTTGCTCCACCCATTGGTAGCAACTGCTGCCCACAGAAAGACACCGGGACAGGATTGTTGAGACCAGGGTTTCTGCCCACGTCTGCCATTATCACCGTGCTGTCTTTGGGCCTCCAATTCCACATGTGGAAAGTGAGACGCTGCGCTAAACCTGATGATGCTTACATTTCCTGCAGCTCTGAAACGGATTCCTACATTTGGAAATGCTCTGTCCCTCCCTAAAGGACCGGTTCTGCCTCGGCTTTTGGAGAGGTTTCGGATACCGACAACTTCGGTACTTTCCTCTATTAAGGCAAAAGGTTTAAACAAGATGTGTTCTTATTTTTATGACGAAGATATACTTATACCCTGAGAAAGATTCTGTGAAAATCACAGCTAACACTGGCAACCGTATGCATTTAAATATCTGCGTTCACCGTAGCATTCTATAGCCGACAATAAAACATCACAGTGCAAGAAGGTTCCTCCTGCTTGCCACAAAAATTCGTGACACAGAACTTTGTCATGTCCAAATGCAAAATGTGATTCACATTCAGAATGTATCATAATTTGCACAGTCACATTATTAAAACTGGAGCTTCCTGATGTATACAGCTACATAACATCTCGGGCACGTTGGTAAGAAATAAACCGTAACTGAGACGGGTGGAGGCAGCATCCAGCTGGTTGGGACAAATTACATCTATCTGACTGCTCATGATTCCTGTTAATAATACTGTATTTTCTATGTCATTATATAAATAACCCATAAAATCTCTATTACGTCATGTTCACTACCACTCTTACGTAAGAGCCCTAGATGGATGTTTGGGGCTTAGCCTAACCACCATGATGACGATCACTCAAAAACGATAGATACCCACCTCCTCTAAATCTTCGGGAATGGAGCAGGGGTGGGGGTGAAGCGAAGAGGAGAGAAGAAAGGGTGAAAAGCCAAAAATGAGCATATACTAAGGTGTAAGTCTTCGGAATACTCTCACTGATCCTGGAAATTTCTGGAGCCTGAAATCGACTTCAGTTCAGAGATATTTCCCACCTATGCATACACACCAAACACAGGTTCCAGATCTCTACTACATGTTTGGGCATAAAACAACCGAAAGATGACAATGGAAACAGCCATTCTCTGTGGGATTGATATCGGAATATAACAGCTTCACGCAGAAAGATCTGTGAAGAACAAAAGTCTATCTGCCATTCTAATAAAACTTGCCCCATTTTCCCCTCAATGGAGCAAACCTCCCCCTCCCCCGGCATTATTACATGCAAGAAAGAATGGTAAATGCTCTAAAAAAGGTTTTGATAGTTATCAGGATAAAGGAAGGTATGATTACCTCTGCTTAGGGTCAGTGGTGAACGGAAGAGACAGATGCGCCCATGAAGGAGAGAATGGAATTCACATGCTGAGCCTCTAAGGCTTCATCAATCCTCAAATCGACAAATATTACTCTAGTGGGGTGGCAGGAGGGGAGAGCCATTCTGAGGGACAGAGTTTACGTCCGGTTGGATTGCTACCTTTGATTAACTGGAATATTAAATGAGTTGTATAATGATCTCGTGTTCTTTACTGGGGGGCTAACGTATCCACCATGAACTTCTTTCTTTCTTTCTTTATTATTTATTTATTTGACAGACAGAGATCACAAGTAAGCAGAGAGGCAGGCAGAGAGAGAGGAGGAAGCAGGCTCCCTGCTGAGCAGAGAGCCTGACGTGGGGCTCGATCCCAGGACCCTGAGATCATGACCTGAGCCAAAGGCAGAGGCTTAACCCACTGAGCCACCCAGGCGCCCCTCCACCATGAACTTCTTATTGACATTCTTTAATCCCTGGAAGTCAGCAGAGAGTTATAGCAAACCTGCCTCCATCTGAACGTCTGTCCCTCACATCCTGGCGCTTTCACCTTGTCCCTGGATAGGGATATTTGTTACCAAATTTTCTCTCCATTCAAGCAGGTGTGTTTTGCCTTGAACAGACATTCTTTTCTACGTGTCACTTCAGTTCCAGAGAGAAGAAATGCTGCTGCAGGAAGGAGGCCAGTGGCTGTGCCTCCCATATTAACACCATGCAGAGGAAAACACTACTTAAAATTTTAAACCACCTTTACTTAATAATAAACACTGGTTTCATAGATCAACCACAGACACTGACATTTACAACCTACCAATTGTCACGCGTTTCCTATGCATAACTTATAAGTTCAAAGCTTTTCATGTTTTAGTGAAGCTTAATTGCTTTTGTGATAAACGGTATTTTTTAACTGATTGGAGCATTTGCTAACCCAACTTACAAAATCACCCAGCATCACACACAGACGGTGTCTGCAGATCTAACTCAAGCCAGAGCCACGCTGGTGTTGAATTTACCTTATAATTCTATAAATTATCCCAAACTTCTCTTTGGGGAAGATCAACAGTCACTTCCCCTTTATCTCTATTGCTAGCATGAGTATTTAAAGTTTCCGAATTTCCAGAGCCAATCTTTCACAAAGAAATAGCAAGTGTTTATCACTTAACTGGATGTAGATGCTGGGTGAGTCACTGGCTTCCTCCTAGCCAGCTGATTTCTTTCCATGTACCAGCCTCATAGCATTTACTTCAAGAAAATTCGAGATGGTACATAGAATAGGAATCTTAGCTAATTCATGACCAAATAAAGCACGTGTTTTAAATCCATATATGTTCCTACTAGAGTTAATTTAGAAATGTCTCCGGTCCTTGTATATGAGTTTCAATAGATAATGGAAACAGTAACTCAATGCTCTGCTTTTCCTACTAATTCTGGGTCTTTGCTCAGAAACCTTTTCTGGGACAGATTTTCCTTTCTTTCTTCCTTTTTTTTTTTTTAATATTTTATTTATTTATTTGACAGAGATCACAAGTAGTCAGAGAGGCAGGCAGAGAGAGGGAGGGGGAAGCAGGCTCCCTGCTGAGCAGAGAGCCCGATGCGGGGCTCGATGCGGGGCTCGATCCCAGGACCCTGAGATCATGACCTGAGCCGAAGGCGGAGGCTTAACCCACTGAGCCACCCAGGTGCCCCTGGGACAGATTTTCTTAAAGTTCTTTTCCTTTATACTTGTTCTCTTTCGCACTATCCATTCTCAAACTGGTCTTAAATAGAATTGGTAACATTTCCCTCTGATATAAGTATACCTTCTTAGTGCCTTACCCACATTTTATTACATATTATATGTTGTTTATATGATATGATATTGTGTGTTACATACGCATAACAGTGATATCTGTCTCTCTCTCTCACACACACGCACACCCTTCCCTCACCTACAAAAGAGTGAGCCCCTTGAGGGCAGAAACCATGTTTTAATTTATCTTTCTAATCTAGTGCTTTTCACAGTGCCAGAGACTGTAAATAAATGTTGCTGAATAAATAAAAGTTGAACTTTCTCAAGACTAAAAAACAAAAATCCTTTTTGTTTTTCATGGCTACTTCTCTGGACATAAAAGTGGTTTAAACTTACTAACAAAATAATGTGCTATGAATTATGCAGGAACAAGCTACCATTACTCCAATACTTCAGGAAGGGAGAGTGAAGGAAAAGATATTTGTTATTTATTCAGGGATCCACACTGGCCACTGAGAAGTCGGTTGTTAGAATGTGGATATGCTAACTGGCAATGTTGTCCTCTATTCATTAGCTGACGTCGCTCACTTGAGCATCTCATATTCTCTGTATGTTCTAAAGTTTCTTCGGTACAGTATGCCTTGTACTGAGAAAGAATATCAATCGGTTCAGTCAAGAAAGGAGTTGCTTCTCCCTTTCCTTTTGTGTGATGGGTGTCAGCATTATTCTCTTAGCTTTTCAGGTGTGACAAGGGACAATATGTTTTAGTGACTGTGAAAAACCATGAAGGATGCCGCTGCTTTTAGACAGTGTAGGAGCAAATGGCTATATTCTCTGTGCTCCATTTCCCCCTCTGTGAAAAAGGAAAGCATAATATTTAACAACATCACCAAGCTATTGTGAGGGTTAATTAGATTTAATGGGGGAAGGGAGGTGAGCTGATTACGCACTATTCAAATTCAAAGAGTCATTATTTTGTGTCTAAAAATAATCCTGATTTAGGAATAAAATTAATTTGGAAGCTCAATCTTTGGTAATCATCTTCCCACACTTAAAAAAGAAAAAGCCATAGTTTTTAATCAAAAACCCATTCTAAGCACAATCCAATGAAGTACAAATGGAGATCTGTGAATTTCCATTCACTTTCCAAGTAATGCAGTGCACGGTTCACGTTTTTCTTTTTCTTTTCTTTCCTTTTTTGAAGATATGCGTGGAAAGGTTAATTTTTTGGCATGAATAATATAAACAAATACGGTACGTATTTTTTTGTTTGCTTCACACGAACATTTGTGAAACAGTTCAAACTACTTCTTTAAAGAATGAGTAGTCAATGTTTTTGTGACTGTAATAATTTTTCAGGTCATTTCTGGTAAGTTCCATTTATTTACTTATTTATTTATTTTCAAGAACTAGTCAGTCAAGTATCTTTGACCCATGTCCTAATCCCTGGACCTCATGAATGTTACCTTCCACGGCAAAATGTATTTTGCAGATATGATTAAGGATCTTGAGATAGGAAGATCATTTCAGGCTAACTAAAGGTGGGCCTGAGATGCGATCCCAAGTGTCTTGGTAAAAGGAAGGCAGAAAGAGATCTGACTACAAAGGAAGGAGACAATGTGGTGATATCAGAAGCAGATGGAGATAGGCATGTGATGTGGGGCCATAAGCCAAGGACTGAGAACAGCCTCTGTAAGACAGAAAATGCCAGGAATGGATTCTCCCCTAGAACCTTCAAAAGGAATCAACCCAGCTGACACCTTGATTAAGCCCCAATAAGACACCTTTTGGAATTCTGACCTCCAAAACTTTAAGAGAATAAATGTGTGTTGCTTTAAGCCAAAAGAAAAAAGAAAAAAAGAGAGAAAGAAGAAGGGAAAACAAAAGGTCTTCATATGCCCTCACTTAAGAAAGAAAGAAAACAAAGAGAGACAGAGAAAGAGATAAAGAAAGAAGGAAAATTCCTAGATATTTGCAGCTAAGATGAGAAAAAAATCACCTAAATAATAATCATCAAGATTTATCATAGATCAATTTACTACAAAAATCTTTACAAGAAGTGGAAGTTGGCACCTGAGAAAAATTTCTGTTGTTGCCTAAATCTCACTAAAAACTTATAAAAACTTCAAAAAAAAAGAGAAAAGAAACATTCTTTAAAAATAATATAACAGTGGATAATCCTGGAAAATATGTCATATCTGTTAGGGGAAAAATGTTGCCTCAGTTTTTGGTGAGTGAAGGTCTTTGGCTGAAAAGGAACTTTATTACTTCCATTTAGAACTTTCCAAAGGAAAGGGAGACTATGTAATTTGGTTAGTTGAAGTATACTCTCTACAGAGAAGCAGAAATAATTCTCTCTTGTTTTAACATTACCCAATTAAAATTTCCCATAAGACTTAGAAATTTTTATAACTTAGACAGTATACTCACCAAGCAAACTTCTGATTATTCATTCGATTTCCCCGGACCCTTGATACTGGGGACGGATGTACCCTATAGGTAGATGAGAATAATCCAGTCACTAAAAAAAGCACATTCCCGATTACAAATGAACAAATTAAAAAAAGAAAAAAAAAGCTTGTTTATAAACGATCTCTTGTAGGTATGCTTAATATAGAAAGCTCCAGAACTTAATCACCTCTTAGTAAATGAACACAGTTAAATTCCTATGCATGCAAACCTGCAGTCTCTCTCCTTTCGTACCACATTATTTATTTATTTATTTAATTTATTTATTTAAAGGTTTTATTTATTTGACAGAGAGAGACAGAGAGAGTGAGAGAACACAAGCAAGGGGAGTGGGAGAGGGAGAAGCAGGCTTCCCGAGGAGCAGGGAGCCTGATGTGGGGCTCTGTCCCAAGACCCTGGGACCATAACATGAGCAGAAGGCAGAGGCTTAAGGACCAAGCCACCCAGGCACCCTCCTTTTGTGCCACTTTTAACGTAACAATGGCTTGCCATAATGTTCACAGTGAAGATCCCCAAGAGCCCCACCCCTAGTTTTAATCAAATGACAGATTCATTCAGTCCAACACAAAGTTCCTGCCTAGCTAATCCTTGCAAGGTTCAGAAGTGAGTAAAAGTCATGTAAGGTGTGGTGTTTGCCTAGGATGAGGGTGAGTCCCTTCTGTGGCCTCTTCCCACCAGGGATAGGAAGAGACAGCAAGCAAACCCTCCCTGAGTCAACTGCTGGATTATAAACCCTAAAAAAGTGAGCTAATGAAAAGAGCTCAGGATATGCTGCTCCAGAATATGATACTTTGGCCTCAGGATTATTTTGAGTTGCAAAAAAGTAAGAAATAGCAGGCAAAGGAGGAGCTCTCTACTTTCCCTTTATAGGCCAGAAAACCAGGACATGAACTTACCTTTTGTAAAGCAAACTTTCCTTTGTAAAGGTGTCCCCCCCACCCCACTTCCAAAACCAGGAAGAAGAGCACAACATACAACTCTTTACTCAGACATGGTACTGAGATGAGTCGACATAAATAACACTTATCTACCATTAGATTCGCCTGTTTCCTGGTCACCTTCCTACAATTCATCCCCTCTAGAAGCTCAAACCCCCTTTTGACTATTCACTTTTCCATAATTTACCCCCTTTGTTAAAATGGTATACAAGATCCACACTTTAACCATCCCTTTGAGTTATTCATCACTGAGCATGCCTGCAAGTCTGCATATTGCATGTGTAATAAACGGGTTTTTCTTCCCCCTCTTGCTAATCTGTCTTTTGTCTGTTTGTTTGTTTGCTTATTTACTTATTTAGTCTTTTGTCCATTTAATTTGCAGGCCCCCAGTCACAGAACCTGAGAAGATAAAAGAAAAGGGTTTGTTTTTTTTTTTAATTTGGTTGGTTTTTCTTCTGCTGCAGGAACTTCGTCCAAATGTCCAGGAACAGAATCGGAGACTGGGGGAGGAAGGAAGGTGAACAGTTATTTCTAGCAGAAAAGCTTTCTAGATGTGATGCTCTGCCGCTGGGCTTTGAGGAAGGCAGTCAGTTCAAGAGGTTAGCTAAATAGCGGAGAAGTAAAAATTACATTGTCTTACAAGTTTCTGGGCTTAGAATCATCCATCAGAATAGTTTATATTTCCAAGCACTGCTGATATCTTCCAATCAGGAGCTAGCTGCTGAACCTCCACTCCTTTGTGGGTCACTAACTGGCAAGAAAATATGCCCTACTTCCTGCTTCCTTGTGGCCAACTTCCTGCTTTGTTCTATCTTTACCGTAATTTGTGAGATCTAGGCACTCTTTGGGCTTGCGGTATCATTATGTCCCAAACACTTCTCTCATGTACAGGAAAGAAAACAGTCTTTGAGCCTTGTCAGAACCAACAGCTCCAACATTCACTAGAACCCAGTCTTCCATAGTTGTTGGGCAAGTGAAAATCATTTCAAAAACAGATAATACCGTTCCAGCTCTGCAGAAGGGCTAAATGCAAACTTTCTGTAAATCCAGAGCCAGACTGCACTTTGCACTGGGAAGGCTTATTTCTTCCAACATCCCTTATTAACATTCTTTTCCTCACAGCGCTTCTCAATGGCTGCTGCAGCTGAGCCGCTCGGCACAGATTTTCTGCTCCGCATGGGGGAGGGGATGTTAATTATGCAGAAAGATGGAGAGAGGCCAGACAGCCCCTCTGGTGAACTGTCTCATTCAAGCACGGCTCACTTCCTGCTGTTTTGCAGCTACAAGGATCACCTGTTGGTCTTGGCATCTGGCCAAACTGGGGCCTAGCGGAAATGACAGACTCAGCTAGAAATGAAAGCCAGCTCATATTCCGGCACCCTAAATTGGGGAGAGAGGAAAAAAAAAACCATGCAATAGAAATGCAGAAGAATTATACAAAAGGTAGCAAGGCTCATTTTTTCTTCTCTTTCCTTATTTCTTTCAGTCTGTCTGCTTGAAATACAATCATTAAAATGGAATTATGAGCCAAAAAACATCTCCCCACTTAAATCTCCCCGACCCAAGGGACAACACAGGAAGTCCTCTTACCCTTCCCTACAGTCTTACTAGGGTATCAGAGTCCTACCACCTAAATAAAGTTCTAAGGAGTATTAGCCTGAACACTTAACGATTCTTTAATTCACTCCATATCCTTTCAATGTTTGGGTCCCGTATTCCTTCCTCCTTAACCTTCGTATTTCCATTCATCGTAATTCCACCAGGTGATGTTTGATAATGGAGGTATTCTCTTACTGATGCTTCTCATTCCATTTATCATCGGAGAAAAATGGGGCTGTTTAACTTATAATGACAATATCCTCTAGGTATTTGTATCTTTTAACACAATTTCATTGATCCATAGATCAAATACTGTAAGCAGGCGATTCCTATAATGGTTTAACAGTCTACAAAGAATTCCACGACCACGTGGATACGAACAAATAATTACAAGGTTTCTTAAAAGGGTAAAACAAGAAAGCTTTTTTTTTTTCTTCTTCTGAAAGGGGGTAAATTGGATAACCCGGAGCATACTTCATTCGATAAAGTAGAGCATAAAGGTTTGCATTTCAGCTCCTCCCCCAATTTTATTTCTTCAAAAAGATATGCGGTGTTTTTGAGAGCACGGGCTACGCTGGGGCACTTGTGGCCGTTGCCTCCCTTCCTTCCACATATAGCAGCAGCCAGGCAGGTAGCAAAGTCAAAACCCCAGTAGGAGAAACCACCACCTAATCTGCATGTCATGCATTATTCATGACCTCCTGATTCCTGCACCTGCATCTGGGCAGGAAGCTTGCAGGGAGTGTTCATTATGCTTCTCTTAGCCTCACACAGGCTCGATTACTGCTAAGCCACTTTGTTCTGTAACTAAGGGTTTCAGGCCTTAGTACTAACCGCTGGATATGGAAAGAAAAAAAAAATCACCGCCCTAAAGAAAAGAGCAATTTGGGTTGTTGTGCAACACGCACTGAATCTTACAATGTGCTCTTCTGAGACTGACAGTTAGTGTCCGATGGAAAGGCTCACATTGGGTGACTTACGTTACATGGAATAAAGGGAAGCCGTACCAGTAAGGCCACGTATACCAACTGTTCTGTTGACACGCGTTTCTTCATCTGAAGCACGCAGCATGTTTATAATTGTGCCCAGCACAGGGCTTAATTTAGCTTCCTTGCTAAGCATGTGAGACTTTTTAAATATCTTAATACAAAAATGGTTCTTCCTTCTTTGGATATAAGTCCAAAGAAACTGACTCTCAAATTTTGCATTTTAACGACTGACATTTGTCGACAATCAAAAGGATACAATCGCCCAGTTCTTCCCAATGGTTTTATGAACCTTCCTGAATGGCTGGTGGCTGGAGGCAGGAGACAAAAGCTAATACTCAACACAAATTACTCATGACTAATGAACTGCTGGGGGAGGATGTCATCTACTTTTTTAGTATCCCCACCACAGAAAAGCTAGGCCAACTTAAATCCAATCTTCTAGCCCCAAATGAAAATAGAATGATGTGGTTAAGAGTACAGACTGTGGAACCAGCCTACCTGGGACTGAATCTCAGCTCCACCATTTACCAAGAGGGTCATGTCATCATAGGGTGAGAGCCACCTAACCTCTCTGGGCTTCAGTTTTCTCATCTGTATAAATGGAGGCAGTAATGGCGGCCATCTCCAAGGGCTGTGAGATTTAAATGACTTAACAGTTGTCAAGTGTTTAGAACAGTGCTTGGGACCCAAGAAGCTGTCAATACACGTTTGCTATTATCCCTAGCAGTGTTGATTGGATTGGGAAGATGAACCTGGAATATCCAGCTAATTCCAGGGGATTGAGACGACAAATGTGCTTTACAGACCTGCAGTCTTAACTACCATGTTTATATGACTTCACTAAAGGCAAAGAAGTAACAAAGAGAAATGAACACATATAGAGTAATAAGAACCGACTACTGTGATTTCTACGATATGGCTTATTCTCTGACATCGAATTTTTCTGTTCTTTATTAGAAGATCTATCTTCTGTTTACTAAATTGCATGATATTTCAGTTACATCCCGTTCGAGAACAAGTCAGTAATCACACCAATACAAAATCACTGCTTTAACACTGTGTGCCACACACCATACTAAGCACATCAGACACATTATTTTATTTTATCCTCATACCCTTATTGTTCATATTTCTTCAGAAAATAGGCTTACAAGAGTTAAGTAACTCGCTAGAGTGACACAGCTAGTGAACAGCAAAATTGGAACTTGAACACTGTTATGTCTGACTTGTCCTACTCCACGTTATCATCCAATCCTATGAACTCATACATATTCTCCCCACACAACCCTAAAGGATGCAATAAAGTGAATTAGCACCAGGGGCTTCAATGAGAGATTTTACATGTATTTAAGACCAACTGCATATCTTACAATTAAATAAATGCAAAGTGAATGTACTAGTTTTTTGACCTAAAATCAGCACTGGACGAAACATGAAGCATCTGGGTACTCAAAAGAAAGTCATAGTAACTACTGATCTCTCTTTAACTGCTTATTAAATTTCTTATTAGTGTTGCTATTTAAATATATCATGTACAACACATGAAAGGTTAGATGGTATAATTAATTCTAGCTACATCTACTTCTTTGTTTCCCTTTTCTTTAATAGAACCCAGTTCAATCTAACTTCAAAGATGAAACCATCTTTGTCATGGTCATCAATGGCCTCTACGTTTTCAAATCTAATGGTTAATTCTCAGTCCTCATCTTCTCAAACTCTCATTAGCAACTGCCTTAACTGATCACCCTACCCTGAAAAGCTTTCTTTGCTCAGCATCAGGGACATTCTTTTGCTCAGCATCAGGGACATTCTTCTGCCTTTCTTCCTCTTCTTTCTATCCCCTGTATGAACCTCCTCTTCTCATTCTTTTGAACCATAAATGTTGGTGTAGCCTGGAAATCACCCTAGAAGGGATATCATCCCTTGGACTTAGGTGCCATCCATATTATAATAACTCTTAGATTTCTATCTCCAGCCTGATCTCTAGATCTTCTCTGAATACTAGGCTTGGGTTTTGCAAACTTGTCTTTCTCAATAAATAAATAAATAAATACATTTTTTTAAAGGTGTTTCTTTCCATATATTCCCAGACATAAAAATGGGAGCATCATTCACCTACTTGCAATGTTGGAATAATACTTGAATCCCTTCATGCTCTCATGCCTCATGTTAGAAACCCTGCTTAATATTGAGAAAAATCAGAATAAACTATAATTTCACAGACCAATAAAATATTTACTGTAGGTAATTACTCATCTAGCAAGATTACAGATTTTCATTATCAACATCATGAGAAATTATAATGTACAAATATTTTCTATTCTTCCGTCCTTTTCCTATTATATAATAAAATTATTAGCCCATATTTTCATCCATAAATTATTCCAATTATTCAACATAATACACACTTTAACACCCCAGTTTGCTACATTTATGGGAGAACAGATTAATCTAGAAGTAATTCCACAACTATTTGTAAATATCAGAATTTTCTTATATACAATTACATGAAAGATAATTTTAAGGTAATTCTTGGTATTGCTTCCTTCTTACACATAGTTGTACTGAGTAAAAGTTCTCTCGATTACTCATGTTATTTTGGATTTTTTTTATTGTAAAATATATACACTACACTTGACCAATAAAAATATGTGTGTGACTCCAGCATTTGAATTCAAGTGATTCTTATTTATTCTCAGCTTTTATTAAGCTAGTGATTAGATGACCATGAGGAATGCCATCTATTTTTCAGAAGTTCTTTTTTCCTTCTTATTATACTGCAGTCTCTCTCTCTCTCCTGCAAAGCCACTGATGTGATTTGTAAAAGAGTGTCCTAACCTTAAACATCATATTGAATTAACGTGATAAATTTTTTTCACTATGTACTTTAACAGTGTAAATTTCATTAAAAATATAGTGTTGTGAAGGGAGCAACACATATTTCTGCTACACATCAACAGAATGTGGGATTCTAGAAAGACACCATTCGGTTGGCACAATTACATCATATTAATTAATCCCAGCCTCATCTCTCAACAGCTCCAACTTGTTCTCGCTGTGTCAGTGACACCAAAGATTCTCTGCCGTTCTTGTTACCTGGCTAGCAGATGTTCAACTCTAAAAAGCCACGTCAAGCTCCAGGTCTTGGTCAACTTGCTCTAAGTTCTCATAGCACATGTGCTCGTTAGCACGCGATGACTGGAGATGACATTTGTTTGTATGTTCAGTTTAGTTTGTTTATCAAAATAGACAGTTTACTTCAAGGGAGACAAGGGAGCTTTTCTTTTTTGCTCACTGTCCAATCTCCATTACCTGCCACAAAGCGGGCACTCAAATACTAATTACTGCCTGATTAGACCTATTTCTCTACTAGACTATAACTTCTAGGATAGACGGCGATGGCCATGTCTGTCACCACTGCATCCTCAGAGCTCAGTATATAGTTATTATTAGCAAATAAACATGGGGCTAAGGAGTTAATAATTGCGGCAGGCAGCTGGGGAACAATAATACCCATCTTTCCTCTACTGCTCAGCATCACTCATACCTTTCATTTAAACATTTATTGTGTACCTACTATTTATGCATTAATTCAAATATTAATTGGACATCTATGGTGTCAGGCACCGTTCTAGGTTCTTCAGTACTGTGGACCGTGTTGGATGAGGGAATATTCCCTCTATACAAACATGATTCAACTTCAGGAAACCTACTGAATTAATAAAGCTTCGGAGTAGACCCGGAGGTTTCCCTAGGACAACAGAGAGAGGCGCTGAAGGGTGGAAATGGCCAACAGCAAAACTACAGATTGTTTTGGGTGACTGTAGTAAGGGATTTGGCAGGTCTGGAGGGTTAGGAGAGTAGGTACTAACAGGGCCTTGATCAGGGTAGATCTTGTGTGTTGTGTGAAGCAGTTAACTCAAAGAATTAAAGGACAATGTCCAAAGGCTTTTAAAGTTAGAACTGACACCATCAGATTTGTGTACTAGAAAAGTCACGCTGGCGGCAGGGTAGAAAATGGCCGAAGAGAATATCATTATACTGGAAGAACCACTGGAGGCCTACAGCAAAAATGCTGTGAAAGCAGGAGCCAAGATGGCAACAGTGGGCATAGTGGAGCGGGAATGGAGAAGGAGCAAGGGGAAGACAGATACATAATAAATTAGGTGTTATCCCTGGGATTTGGTGTAAATACATGCAAGATGTGGAGAGGCAAGGCAGAATAAGGAAGCAAGTTTTAGCTAATACCTAGACCTGTGAACTAGGTGATCAGAGGAGCCAATATAAGGAATAAAGATTAGGTATGAGGATTAAAAAAAATACAGTAAGTTTCTGTCCATTGCTTATACAGGTCTGGGGTTCAGCAGAAAATTTTAAGAAGAGAGCTGGAGATGCGAGTATCTCTACCAGAAAAATGGCCAATGAGCCCTAAATGTCATGGAGGCACAATATAAGTGAGAAAAGCAGCAGATTAAGGCCTGGTACCATGGATGACTTCTTGCATGACTTTATTTTTACTATTTAAAAAAAAAAATTTCCTTGTGAGACAGAGAGAAACAACAAGCACGGGAAGGGGCAGAGGGAAATGGAAACGGAGAAGGAGAGAAGCAGCGTCTGCTACGCACAGAGCCTGATGCAGGGCTCCATCTCACAACCCTGAGATCACGACCTGAGCCAAAATCAGGAGAGGGATGCTTAATCGACTAAGCCACCCAGGCGCCCCTTTCTTGCATGACTTTAAACCTCTTCCTACTCATTCGGGGGACGCCAGAGATCTCCACTTATTGATAGGAAGTTGGGAGTTTCATGACTCAATTTAGGCTTGTAAGATCTTATAACCATTATTAAGAGAGGTAAGACATGATCTGTTCTACCCTTCCCTTGATGTCAGAAAAGCCAAAAATAATTAGTTTTTCCCTTCAGTTTTGCCTTGGGCAGTAAGTGGCCCCAACATCATCAATTCCATCAAGCCACCCAGAAAACACAGTCATCCTCGACTGAACCTCTCTCCCCATATCCAGCCCAGTCTCCGGCCTGTCCACTACACTGCCTCCATTCAATCCACTTTTCATTTCCACAGTCACTGACCTATTTTAACCTGTACCTGTCTCTTAGCAGCACCCCTCCCCCAATTTTCTCTCCCAACCATTTTCTGCACTAGAGCCACAGTAGGCATATTTAAAAAGCAAATCTGTTCTCACTCCACTATCCCTTTAGTGGCTTTTCACTGCTGTTGATACAGACCTAAATCTCCACTGGGCCTACATGCCAATGATCTGGTCCCTGCTCATGCCTCTAGCTTCATTCTCCCACAATAACACCCTTTCCCACACCCTGCTGTGATCCAATCACCCTGCCTCCTTTCAGCTTCTCTCTCTCGGCTCTGTGTCTCTGCATGTGTTGTTCCTTTTATTTGTTTATTTTTTTATAGTTTTATGTAAGTCATCTCTACACCCAATGTGGGGCTTGAACTCATGACCCCAAGATCAAGAGTGGCATGCTCTTCTGACTGAGCCGGCCGGGCACCCCTGTGTTGTTCCTTTTATACAGAACCTCCAGCACTGCCCCTTCACCTCCAGAACCTTCCTCATTCTCAGCTCTCAGCTCAAATACCACTTTGCTTTCCCTGACTGACCACACAGGACCATGTGTCTGTGTTACAGACTGCCATCATTCTTTCCACTAGTCCTTCACAGCTCGTATCAGGCTTATATACACTTGTATATGTGAGTGATTATTTGATGGGGCACTTGGGTGGTGCAGTCGGTTAAGCATCTGACTCTTGATTTCAGATCAGGTTGTGATCTTAGGATTGTGAGACTGAGCCGGGTGTCTGGGGGTTGCATGCTCAGTGGGGAGTCTGCTCAAGACTCTCTCTCCCTGGGCCACCTGGGGAGCTCAGGCTGTTAAGCGTCTGCCTTCTGCCTCGGTCATGATCCCAGGGTTCGGGGACAGAGTCCCCTCTCCCACCCACCATCGGGTTCCTTCCTCAGTGGGCAGCCTGCTTCTCCCTCTCCTCCCTACTCATGTTCTTTCTTGCTATCTCTTTCTCTCTCTCTCTTAAATAAATTAAGAAAAGAAAAGAAAAACCTTAAGAAAAAGAGTCCCTCTCCCTCTCCTTTGCTGCCCCCCCTCCCACGCACACATGCACACTTGCTCGCTCTCAAAGAAATGAAATCTTTAAAAAAAAAAGTGATTATGTGATGAAAAGCAGGTACTATTTCTCCTTAGCTCTCCACTATATGCCTAGTAACAGGTCCTACATCTGGTACAAAGGAGGCATATATTAAACATTGCTCTGTAAGTCAAAGGAGATAATAGGAACTCATAATAGTAGACTTTTCATTTTTCCTCTGATCTTTTGTTCCACTATCTGGAAAAGTGAATAAGTAAATATATATAGTAATTTAATATTTAATTTAATATTGATTATATATTTATTTCTAATATATATTACAGATAAAGTACAAAGCGGAAGGGACAGTTGAGTGAAAAGTGCCGTGGCCTGGGTGTTGTCCAAAAGAAGCTTTGACCCTCCCAGGAGATGGGTCCTTTAGATCTGCTCAGGCCTGCGTCCAGCTCTGTGTGCACACAGGATCCATCCCAGGCCAGGAGGCCAAAGCAGACGCGTCCGTCATCTCCTCACCTCTGGGGAAGTTTGGGCAAGACTGGTGGACAGGGTGACGAGACTGTCGAGACTCACCCGAGGTATGCGGTTTAGTGTTGAATCAATGAGAATTTCTTGGTTTGCATAATGCTACTATGATTATGAAAGATCTCAACAACAGGGAAGCAAAGTAAAAGGCATCTGCGAACTCTCTATATTTTTGCAACTTTTAACTCCAAAAATCAGAGCAAAACATTTTAAAGTGCTATTTCTTTGCTGGGAGAAGAATATAAGCAATACACATTGTCTAAAAACTACTTTTTCCTATTTTATTTAGTGATGTGTTTTCTCATTCTTTTCAACCATTATGACTGATAACATTCATTCAAGGTGCACTGATAAACACAGTATATGTGCGTGCACACATTCTCTCACACCTTTTTCTTTAAGCATACAAACTCATCAATCAATTCTGCTACTTTGCCATCACAGTTTTTACATGCATTGGGTACAGAATTACTAACAGCAGAAATGTTGAAAAGTGGGAGAAAGAAAGGAGTAAAAGAAAAAAAGAAGAAGACACATTTAGAGGGTTAATAGAAATAATGCTGTGATGGGATTCTGGGGTGGGGAGGAAGGGACTTTAGATTAGGTCTAGAGAGCAACAACTTATATTGTGGAATTGACATTTATCCAAAGGACACAGATACCTGAGATACCCTGATAATTGCTTAAATTTTCCACTTCATTTTGCATGTGTGTAAGTCCGATGTATTATTTTTCAGTGTTCAGTGTATGGTGCATTAAGATTCCTGTCTTTTAACATGTAAACTGAAATCCTTTGATTCTGTCGTTAGTATGGACTGAGCTGGAGGAATTTCATGAATTGAAAGGCATTCTGATTGGTAGTTATTCTATTAGTCACACTGGTAATGTCTTTTATTTAGTGTGCTCTGTCGAGAAAGAATGGTAAGCACCTGAAAAATCACTTCAAACGCTTTTACTGCCTCTGGCCGCATTAATTTTGAGATACCTCATTTAGGCTAAAAAAAAGAGGCAAAGTTAAAGTATGTAATATGGGCTTTTTGTCACCCCAAATTGGATCTATTATAATTTAGCGTTCTCTCAAGAAGGTGTTACAGCTCAGCAGGCTGTACCATTTTTCCTTTGAGTAGGACAAAATTTTACATCATTTCCTCCACAAGCCTAATGACAATGGCATAAACCAGGCTCTAAAGATGATAAGCCATCTCTAAGGAGAAAATGTAGCTTACAGTTCACTGACAGGAAAATATCACATGCTAGAAAGACCCCAATCTGGTAATTATACGTAACCACTGTCTTTAATTATTTTAAATAATGTGTTTAACCAAATGTGTGTACATATGTGTGTGTGTGTGTGTGTGTATGTGTGTGTGTGTGAATCCTGTTATGCTTTCCTTTAAGTGGACACCTAATAAATCAAAGGCAATGGTATCCAACAGATGGATTTGGTACAAATCACGGAGCAGTCTGACCTCTGGACGGCTGCAGAGGAGGTCCTCTTACTGCCCAAACCGAGGGTCAAGAAGCTTGGAGGACTTGAAGCCAAAGGAGCCAAGAACTGACCTGCTAGCTCATGCAGAGACATCGCATTTCAGAATTTGGCAATTGAGGTCAGGAGCGGCCAAATACATCAATCAATACCCACAAGGCCCAAGTTGCCTGTGGAGACTGGCAAGAGGCAGATGAAGTATCTCACACATCAGCTTACCAACAGGCTCGGACAAACAGCAACGCACCCACCACATAAGCACTTCCCAAATGCACCGGGCCCTCTACAATTGATCAACATCACTTCCCCAGTTAGTTCAAATTTGCCACTCCCTCCTCAGCCCCAGGGTCAACCACCAGTATCCTCCTTCTTCTGCTTCCCGTAGTACTGGCCCAAGAGGCTACAGGGTTTCTCCTGCAGAAACACGTACTGGCTATTATTTTACTAACAAAATGGGCAAATCAAGGTACAGCTGGCTCACTTCCTTTGGTTATTTCCGAGTTTGATAGAGATCACAACATTATTGTTCTGGTTGTTTATGAAGCCCCCTACTATGATTGAAAAAAATGATAAAGAGGAGAGAAGTGATTAAAAAGTAGCATTGCAGGTGCCTCGTTAGCGCAGTAGGTAGCGCGTCAGTCTCATAAAAAGTAGCATTGCTCTGTTCACAGCCCCTGCCAACCAATTCAGATAAGAGCCACGTAATCTAAGGTGTGGCTTCTTAACTTTAAACAAAGACTGGCGTTCAACCAGGTGAGTATCTAATAGCATTGGAGAGGTTAAATAGTAACAATATATGGTTAAGAAAAAGAGCGCCAGTTCTCCAAATGGAGGACTTACTGCAAGGCAGGGAATAACAAAATAAAGCAGAGACTACTTCCAGAGAGCAGAGGAGAGAAAAATCACTTCAAGCTAATGCTATGGGATTTGGGCTGGGTGTCACAGGACACAGTCCCGAGCTGGTGTGGAGAAGCAGCAGGTGTGCCGGGGAGGAAACCGGGATGAACAAACAGGAAGGGGCAGGGAAGACGAGTAGAGCGTGCGACCACTGCAGCTGGAAGGAGGAGTTCCTGCAAAAGGGTGCCGCCCAGAAGGTGCAATGTCTGAGAGCCGGTGATAGACGTTTTGGGATTTCTGGCTCTAGGAAGTGCAAAGCTGCTGGAAGATTTCATTTCAGAGGAGTAATGTTGTTGCACGAGAACGCATCTGCGAGCAGCTTGCTGATGACCAAAAGCGAGGAAGACTAACGTCACGATAATCTTGGGGATAGGGCCACGGTTCACTTATAAGGGGACAAAAGTCGAAGCCAGAGAGGTCTTGAGGGAAGGGAACGGAGTGCACAGAAGAGACTGTTCACTGGCAAAACCTAGCGACACCAGACAGAGGAAGGTGAAGCAAATACTAACACTCTGAGAGGCTATAAGAACGGAGGGAAATGTGGGTTTAATTTTAGGCAGCTGCAGATGAATGATTGCAATTCAGGAGGGCAGATGTCGGGAATGCATCTGATTATCATAAACACGGCAGCAAAAGTGGCTAAGAGTGTCTGAAGAGAAGGTTCCATGGGCAGAGGAGCAGAGGGGCAGAGCAGGGGGCCAGCGGCAAAGGAAGAATGAAGGCGTTGGAAGGAAAGCCTGTGAGCTGGGGGTGGGGGGGGGGTGCGACCAGGAGGAAAAAGACCCAGTCTCTGTCGGATTTGGTAAAAGAAACGAGAGAACTGAGGAAAGATCACTACAGTGGGTCAGTCAGGAACTATGGCAAGGATGGATTTTTGGGAAAGCTACAAAAGCGATGGGCGCCAGGCTCTACATGGTTAATGCCTGAGATTGAGGATAAGGAGAGAATGTTGGGAAACGTCTGTTTGAGCTTTTCCATGAAAAACCGAAAGAGCTGGAATAACCAGGTGGGACAAAATAGTAACTTGATTGTTCTTTTTTCGTTTTTTTTCTTAAGAAAATGGAAATCATTCTGTATGTTAGGTGCAAGGTACAACTGAAAAGCAGAGCCTGAAATGGCTGAGGAGGAAAAAACTGAGGGACAAGTCCTAGAGGAGATTCCCCGACACTCAGCAGCCACACGCGTGCAAATACTGGCTTCAAAGTGGGAGCTAACTGTGAATTCTGTGCTGGGCAAAGAGTTTTACTAGACGGTCTCACTTATCCACACAACAGCCTAGGGGGAGGGTGGCATCACTCCCATCCTGTAAATGAGAAAAGCAAGCTCAGAGAGGTTGTTCTATCCAGCCCAAGGTCACACAGCAGAGTTGAAAATCAAGTCCAGGCCTAAAAGACTCCCACATCACATTCTTAAACAATGTTCTGCTCTGTTTGTTTCATGACCAAGGAAGTAACTCCATTTTTAAAAAATGTTAAGTACAGATTAGATGAAATATATAACAAAATTTAGTTATATTTTCATGTTCACCAAATGATGTTTAGAACTGAGCATTATATTTGTAAGTAGTCATGAAGTAGTCTGAGCTCTCTAAATGCATCTATATTGTGTATCTGCAAATATATGATATAATTATATATATATTATATATAATCTATACACATATATCCATTGGATATATGTACATATATCCATTTATACGTATGTATATATGTATACATATATACATATATCCATTTATATTTATAAAAATATATATGTATATATATTATTATATATTATATATAAACATATATTTATATATATATATTCTATATATATATATTTGGTCTTTGCCTGAGGTTCCAGACACAGAGTTCCTAAAACCCTTGCAATTTCCCAAGCGATCACAGTAGTTTTTGTTACAGGCCCCTTTAACTACACATGAGTTTATGCTAATGGAGTGACTTATGGTAGGGTCTCCAGATAGCTTCAGCATGAGGCTGGTCACCAGAGGGACCAAGCATGTGATCAGAAGGTTACAACTTTCAACCTTACCCTGTAGGGTAGAGGGCTGGACACTGAGTTCAATCACCAATGGCCAGTGATTTCATCAATCACACCTACGTAATGAAATGCCCACAAAAACCCCTGAATGGCAGGATTTGGAGAGCTACCTCATTGGTGAACCCCCCAGATATGCTGAAGGATGGTGCCCTGGGACGGGGCATGGAAGCACCACACGTCCCCGTCTTGTCCTATATGTCTCTATCATTTGGTTGTCCCTGAGTTGTATCCTTTATAATAAACTGGTAATAGTAAGTAGCACTTTCTTAAATTCTGTGAGGCATTCTAGCAAAATACTGAACTTGAGAGGGGGTCCTGGGAACCTCAAACTTGTAGCTGGCCAGTGTTCAAGGATTGAGTCCCTGATCTGATGGGGCTGTGCTAACTCAGGATACTTAGCATCAGACTGAACTGAGGGGCTAGACACCCCTGACACCAGGGCATTGGAGAATTGGTTGTTGTTTGAAAAACAACCAAACAATATATTATCCAAACAATTTTATAATGGGCTTTTCATACTCACATTTCCCATGTGTGCTGGCCAAATATGAGAATAATGCATATAACACTACTGTCAACAAGTAAGATTAGATTTTTGAAGTCTGTAAATTAAACTGTCTTTTAAAAATTCCCTCCAATTTTTGCTGAGACTATTTTCCCTCAATCATCATCATTAGAAAATGTAGAAGGATGAATGACCATAAAATGGAATTAACCCATATTTAATCTACCAACCTGACACTCTCTTTTAAATAATCAAGAGAAACTGAATTTACAAGATCTGATTAGAGCACTTTGTTTAAATTTCTAGTCCCAGATTAAATACAGATGTTATACAAAATAGGCTAGGTCTGGAAATTGCCCACAAATACATGCTTATTATTGAGCATTCTTTTTGCTTTAAAAAAAAAAAAAAAAAAGGAAGGAAGAGTCTTCACAGAGTCCCTGAGATACATGCAGAAAATAAGAAGAATTAACGCAGAACAGAAAAAAAGTCACATGCTTGTATTAAACAACAACACACACAGTACAGCCCTAAAAACTGCACATGACCAAACAGGAAAACAGAAATAACATGACAAAAAAAAAGATAAAATTAAAATAGAGTTCTTACATTTCCTGCCCTGGAGACTCAATGATTTAAGAAAGAAAGCATTATGATTCCAATATTTGAAAAATAATAATTAATTGAAATGATTTCTTAGTTTCCATTGTTTTGCAGGTCCAGTGCTAGGCATAAGTAAGGTAAAAATGCGTAAAATACTGCCTCCACCCTGAGGGACTTTCTAGGCTAGAGAGTTCAAGCATTATAGACCCTGCGTGGAAGGGCATCATAGTGTGCAGTTGGGTATAGACTCTGGACACCAGGATACCTGCATTCAACCACCACTAGGTCCTACCATTTAACTAAGTGCGTGGTTTGTGGGTAAGAGAGCTCATCTTTATGCCTCAGTTTTGCCATCTTTATAGTTGGCATATATAGTTATATATGGCATATATAGTTATATATTGCCAACCTCTCACTCAGAGCAATGCTTGAGTACAGCACGTGCTAGACAAGTCTTGGCTGCCATGATGATTTTGTCCTTACTTACAAGAGTCCCCATGTTGGAGTGATGGTGTGTGTCCCGGGCCCCATGTCTTGGTGTCTCATTTTCCTCTTCACCAACGGCAGTAACTAGTGAGAGGATTCTAGGTCTCTAGGTATTTGGTACAGGCTAAATGCTAAGAGGCTACAATAAAGACTATCTCAAAACAACCAGCTTCCAATTTGGGCATGACGAGAGAAATTCACCATGAAGAAATGTAAAAGCTTAGTTTTTGAATAAAAGGTAATCAGAGGGGCACATGGGTGGCTTAATCGGTTAAGGGTCTGCCTTCAGCTCAGGTCATAATCCCAGGGTACTGGGATGGAGCCCTGCTTGGGGTGGGGGGGAGCGCTGCTCCTCTCTTTCCCTCTGCCCTTCCCCCCGGCTCTTGCTCTTTCTCTCTCCAAATAAATAAATCTTAAAAAAAAAAAAAAAAGCAATCAGAGTTTTGCAACATTCTGCCAAATAGCAAGACATATGCAAATCCTTGTAGCCATAGTAGGCCACATTCTACACGAATCCCAGCATAACCAGAATTTGGGAAATTAAGAAATTCTACCAACTATGCACATTATCTGATTAGGAAGTATGATCCAGTGGCTGCGAGGTGACTTTAGTTTCTTTTTACTTTTGAGTCTATCCATTTTCAAATTTGGTGTTGACTGCATTTCAGATGAGTGGCTGGCATGGGAATGAAGAAGGTTTACTGGTGTCAGGTGCTCTCATTTGCAAGCGCTCTCCTAACTGTGGCTGTGTTTACAAAAGCATCATCAGTCCGGGCAGGGCAAAACAGGACAGTCATTTGGGACGGATTTCCTGTATTCTGTATGCTGAGCAGTACCGAAGAGCAGGGACCTTCAAATTCTCTTCCTCTCACATGTGTATCATTATGCTAAACACAGCCTGCTCCCCTGTTTCAATCAGTCATACCACGCAAAGCAAACCATGGATGGGTTAAATCATGGCTTTTTTAGGTAAAAGCATGAGCAAGGTAAGAGTTCAAGGGCTTCGAAAATAGAGTATTTCTATTTTGCCAGAGAAGTCTCATTAGGGTGTGTGTATGCCCTACCTTTTTAGCTTGACCCTGAATTAATTCACACAAGTAGGCAATCTGGAAGTACATTTGCATGATGTTCAATTCAAATCATGCCATCCAGTTCTTCCTATTATCTTTTATAAAATCTTAACATCTTTGTGAAATTTAACGTGCTCTGCTTTGGAAACCCTACATAAGTCTAACACAGACCTAGCCTCAGTATTGGCTATCATATGTCAAATCATCGATGTTCACGGATGCTAATTCAAATCACCTTCAATGTAACAAGCTCACAGAATCCTGCAACATTTACTTGGAATCCCAACAGCATTTTTAAAACAGACACCAACATTTTTATTTCTGATAAGAAATGCTTGATTTTAAATGAAAAGAGGGGGAAAATCACCATTTCTATGGCTTCTTCCACGGCTTAACCTTGCAACAGGTAGTCTAGCTCTGACCCTAATTCTTATTGTCTCTTTTCTTCCCTCTTGTGATCTGGCTGCTGCCTCTTCTATGGCAGTATTGGTTCTATCCTGCACAAGCCCGCAGCAGGAACGAGCCTCGTTGACCCCCCACTCCCCACACACCAGGCCCGACACCTGCACGTCTCTTGGCGCCCCGTCTCTGGGCTTCCTCCTTTTGCTCCTTTTGACTCCAGGGGCTTTCTCAAGGTCCATCAGGCTGGTGTCTCCCCAAGTTATATCTTTACCTCTAATCTTGCCCAAATTGTAATTTTGCATTTCCAACTCCTTACCAGAAAATGGTCGCAGAGTTATCCTACTATTAACCAACTCAACATACCTAAAAGCCGATTCATCTCCTCTCTAGTACCAATTCTCCACCCATTTATCTGTTAGTAAGATGATTATTCAACAGGTTAGTAGAATTCAGAGCTCGGTGAGTACCGCTGATTTTTCTCTTATCCCTTGGAGCTGAAAACGATTGTTGATTGACTTTGAACAGTCTCGACTCACCTTTATTTTCTACTGCTCTCGCAAGCCCTCTAAATGAGGCAGTTCTCAGCTTACAGTCAGTACACCTGCACCCAGGGGAGCCAGCCTCAATCCCTGTCCCTACTAATGCGGCTGACACACTGCTGAGATGAGCCCGCCGCACAGACAGGGAAGCTGGCTCACTCAGGATCCGTTCCAGCTCTCCGTTTTCCAACTTCTTAAAAAAAAAAAAAAGAAAGAAAAAGAAAAAAGAGAGTTCGGGAAGCTAAAAGCTACATTTCCTGGGGCGCTTGGGTGGCTCAGTGGGTTAAGACTCTGCCTTCGGGCTCAGGTCATGATCCCAGGGTCCTGGGATTGTAGCCCCGCATCGGGCTCTCTGCTCAGCAGGGAGCCTGCTTCCCTCTCTCTCTGCCTGCCTCTCTGCCTCCTTGTGATCTCTGTCTGTCAAGTAAATAAATAAAATCTTTAAAAAAAAAAAACTACATTTCCCAGAGAGCCCTGTAATGATGGATCTCTGCGTGAGCTAACTTCCACCAGCGCAGAGCAAGGCCAGCTCGAGGAGGCAGCGCTAGGAAGGGAAGTGAGGTCTTCTGGCAACCAGGACGGCAGGTGCCTTACTTCCGGTGCCGAGGGGGGAAGGTTCCTGCATCCAGTCCCAATAAAGGAGTGTAACTGGTGGGTGGGAGGGTGGCAGAGGTCTTTTGTTAGAAATGCCCTCTGATAGTTCTGTCGGCATGATATCATAGCTCCTTTTCACCATCAACTGTCAGAGTGGATTCTATCGAGAAACCTAAACACCTACCTGAACCACTCTGGTCATTTTATCCACCCTTGTTTCAGTAACCATCAAGGGGTTCCTGATGTCTGCAGAATAAAGCCCTAATCCTTAATATCACATGAATGACCCTGGTGTTCTGGCCCTAACCCACCGGTAGTATTGCACACGGCTTTCTAACAGAACCTTTCACCCTAGGCTTGTATTTTTCTTCCATGGGGTTTTGGCTTATGTCATTTCACTCATTGTGAATATCTTTTTCTCTGTCTCTGACACGTAAATCCCAGCTGTCTTTCAAAGCACCGAACAATCCCACCTCTGCCGTGAAGCCCTACATGACCACTTCAAGCAGGAGTGACTTTTCTGTCTCACTTCCTCTAAATAGACAGGACATACTATATTATCTATCTATCTATATATATGTGTGTGTGTGTGTGTGTGTGTGTACATACACATATATATACATATATATGTGTGTATATATACATATATATGTGTGTATATATACGTATATATATACACATCTTAAAATCTTAAAATCTTAAAATCTTAAAAAATATGTGTGTGTGTGTGTATATACACATATATATACATATATATGTGTGTATATATACATATATATGTGTATATATATATGTATATATATGTGTACACACACACACACATATTTTTTAAGATTTTATTTATTTGCAGAGAGAGAGCACAAGCAGGGGGAGCAGTAGGCAGAATGAGAGAGAGAAGCAGAGTCCCCACTGAGCCCGATGCGGGGCTCGATCCCAGGACCCTGGGATCATGACCTAAGCTGAAGGCAGACGCTTAATGACTGAGCCACCCAGGCACCCCAGATTGTATATTTCTCACTTATGTTTGGTGTTCTTGGTAATTTCTTCTTGTTTATATTTACAAGACTTCCCTCTCTAATCTTCATTCTTGAGTAACTGAGTTATATCGTCCATATTTAACAATCATATAGCTAATTTACTGAGCACCTACTACTTGGCAGGTATTATTCTAGGCACTTTTCATTTCTCACCCTTAAAATAACCATGGGACAATCTTGGTCCAGTCTACGGATGGTGAAACAAGTTCCAAGAAGTTGTATAGTTCGTTCAGGGTCACGGGGTGAGAGGCAGGATTGGTATTCTAATCTCAGGTGTACGCCCAAGCTGTCATCTCTCTGGGGCAAAATAGAGTCCGTTTCACAAAGATGGCGCTCACAGCTAATTCATCCAACTGCTGACTGAATAACCAGTCAGTTCTCCAAGGGAGCCTTTCTTCAGCACTATCTGCCAGGCTCTCTGCTAAGCACAAGTGTTGTTTTACTTAACCCACTCAGCCACCATAGGAGTTAGATACTTTACATGTTTCAAAGGTGAAAAAAACAAACATGCTGCCACCTCGAAAAATTAAGTGACTTGCCAGGATCTTAGTGCTGATACATGGCACTTCTGGGACTGGAACCCAAAGGTTTGGCTCCAGAATGCAGGCACTGTGCGTCAGAACTAACACTTCTGTTCTCAGAGATACAGCGATTTTACGGGGAGACCATTCAATGAAATGGTTCATAGAAAATGTTTTATTTTTAGGCAAAAAAAGGACAAAAATTTGGTACACCACAGTACATTTTCTTTACTACGAGACCCCTTGTGATAATTAAAAATTCCTCATGTGCAAGAAGTGGAAATAGCCGATAACTGAAAATTTAGAAGAAAGTCCTGGAAAAGAGAGAGGCAGGAAGAGCAAGAGAAACCCAGGGGAAACAGTGCTCCCCATCCTAGCCCACACACATTTTATTTACTAAAAATAATTACGGACTAAAATTGTCCCTATTTAACTTGCTCTTGATATGCAAATTTGCAATTTGTTGTTCATCTATTTGTTATCATAATACCGTTTTCCCTAGTAAAATTATTGCTATATTAAATTGGGCAAATGCAGGTGATTATATTCCTTTTTGAAACTTACATGTAATTAAACTTATTTCAAATCTTGGGTTTCAAAGCAACTGATCTCTATAAGTTACACAGCAGGGAATCTGAACGGTTAGGTCTAATTCAACCCAAATTTGTCATCCCTCTCAGGGTCTTTTTATTTCTTTCTCCACATGCTTTTTGTCATTCAGGAAATCAATGAAGACACAAAATGATGGCCTACATTGAAACCAACAATATTCACATCTCAGATGCATGTGAAGGCAGATGTGTGTTTTAGGCGCAAACATTCTGAGCAGTGACACAGGGTGGTTCCCAGCGAGGGCTAAGGACAATTCTCTAAAGGACACGTCCACACTGGGCACACAGAAACTACCTCTGTGCTCGTGTATCAAACACACATCGCGTTCCCTTTGTCTACACGTCCGCTTTCCGGTTCTTCAAAAAGACTTTGTTCTTTCCATAAAATCAGTTTCATCTCTTTTTGCAGTTTTGTTTCAGAACATTTCAACTTTCTGTATTAGATTGCAAATTAAATAACCAGTCAGACAAATAGAAATTCTCTGTAATTAATGTTCTTATAAAGTGTGAAATTTGCACCTACATGTTCTGCTAATCACAATATCAATAAAAGTTATAGTCTAGTGAAAACTGACGAGTTTTCATGCCTGGATAGTCAATATTATACCAGTAGACTCACCAAACTGGTTTTCCTTCTAAAAAAAAAAATTCACACTGTTTGTGTATTTCAAAATAGTTGTCTAGCTTTGAAAGCCATTAAGACTCCGTTTTCATGAAAGTGTAGCAATTTGAGTCATTAGGAAGACTCAAACCTACTGGGCATGAGATTCCATTTTACTATGGTGAGTTGAGAGTATAAATGCTCCTGATAACACGATGGTTTCATAAATTGCATCCTAGTAAGGGAAGGTTTGCCTGCCTTTGTTTTTCTACGGATATCCTCCATTGTTGGTCTTTAAGTGACCCTGTGACTGCTGGTCCTGTGATACTTTACATTTGGGAAGAACCTTAGAGTCTACAGAACACCTTCAGACACGCTAGCTCATCCCATCCTCACAGAAGTCTGCAGCAGGAACAGAGGAATTACTCTATTTGCCTTCTGTAAACGAGCACCCTAAGAAGTCTGAGGGCTTGCTAGGTGTCCCAACGGTGCCCGTCCGACAGAAATGAACACCTATTCTAAGCATGTTCCCTTTTCTCCTATCCAGATGGAATTTAGAGCCAAAAGCCTTTGGCAGATCCTCAGGTCCATGCCGCCCTCGTGAATGAGGATAACACTACAGAACTCACGTAGGGTCCCAGAGTGAGACTCTGGCCATGCAGGGGCTAAGATCTCCCACGTTTATCCAGAATGTAAAGGAAAAGGGATTTCAGAGTCTGACAGGGCTAGGTGTGGACCCTAGTTCCAAAACACACTACCTGTGATCTTGTGTGAGTTGCCTAAACTCATTCAACTTTAGGTTCTTTTCACGGAAGTGAGAATATTATTACCTACCTCATCTAGATACAGGGATGATAAAAGATCCGTTGTACCTGGCCCATGATCACTGCTCAGCAAACGTCATTCTTCTTCCTTCTTTGCAACTCACTGTTTACATTAAGGTGCCTATCTTTCAAGTTTCATTTCATAAACTAAAGACACTTTAGCAATCCAGAGTTGCTTACAAAACTTGGTTTTAAATGTCTTTGTTGGACTTTTATAAGTAATCCTTACATTTAAGAAAGAAAAATTGCTCAATCTTTTCATTACATGTAGTCCTTCTCCTTAAAATACCAGAACAGTAAAATTTATAATTCTTATTTGAAGCTTTCCAAATGTAACTGGAAACCCTCATCGGTCTTTCCCAGCCAATACAATGGTCACAACTTTAGTTTGTTTTTCTCACTTTGTTTTTTAACTGCACGGTTTGGTGATTAGAATGGAAGTTAATCCTTCCAATTATTGAGGATTTGGGGGAGTGACCCATGCTGACACTACTTTGTAGCAATAAAAGCCAACGCTCTCGGGGGGAGGGAGGTGTTCGAAACCGAGTGTTACAGTGTTGGCACGGTCCCAGAGTCAAATACTGCACCGAAGCATCCTTAGAGAATTTTCATGGAATGCCACAGTGCGCCGAAGCCCAGTTATACAAAGAAGCAGAAGAACTCTCCACCTCACAGTCTTAAAGGGAGAGGAAGGAGGGGTCCTTATCTCCATTTTGCAGATATGAGTACTGAGGCTGGGCAGCTTGGAAACAGCAGGAGCAAAGCACAGAGGCCGAACTGAAATTCAGGAGGACAGACACCCAGTCCCTGGGCTTCCAGAAATCACCTTCTCTCTTAGATGAAACTCCCTGCTGTTCTTCTAGGAAATAAAAAGAACACATTGCATGGATAGAAAAATTCACTATTCTGATCTGGAAATTTTTTATGTTAAAGGGGGAACTGCCCCTGGGAAAATGTGCCTACATTTCAAATTCACCAGAAATAAATTTTAATAAAATTCATTTTCATTCCTCTCGAGATCCCTAAAAAAGCCCCAATTTCACTTATTTTGTTTTCTTAAAGTTCTCTGAATAGTTCTCTAAATAGACACAAACAAAATATGATAGAGTAGATAAGTGTAATTTACATTTTATAAGGCCAGAATAGACATTTTTACTAGATTTAATTAATGCAAGTATATATTCACATGTCTACTCACATGCAGCAAAAGCTACAATTTATTACACTAGTATCTAACTATGCAGTCAAAATTAGAATATTTTTATATAAATGATATTGTACCAGAATTTCAATGCAATTTTTCATCTTTTCTCATTGGACTGACTTTTTTTTTCCTGCCATATTAAATGTTTATCATTCCAAAAAAGCTGTCAGGTCAAAAAAAAATTCATTTCAAAAAAAAAAAATTCAGTTTCTTTGGGACAATTTTGTGGCTATTCTCCTAGAGTGAAGCCTTACAGAAGTGATCCTTAGGAATTCTGGACCACATTAGCCTCCTGCCTCTATTCGTTTTTTTTTTTTTTTAATTTTTATTTTTTAAAGACTTTATTTATTTGACAGAGAGCGAGCACAAGCAGGCAGAGCAGCAGGCAGAGGAAGAGGGAGAAGCAGGCTCTCCACCAAGCAGGGAGCCCGATGTGGGGCCCGATCCCAGGACCCTGGGATCATGACCTGAGCCGAAGGCAAACGCTCAACCAACTGAGCCACCCAGGTGCCCCTCCTGCCTGTATTTATTATGTAGAACCATATGCTCTGCATATGTAGGTATTAACATTTCCTTCACCTTATCTAACTGTTCTTACATTATTTTTCCTATACTTTATTTGCCTAGTTGTGAATTTTCCAATTATACCATAGTAATACATTTATGTAAATTATCCCAAATTTTCTTTTGAGATGGGAAAGGGAATAAGTAAAGACGTAAGAGGTTCAATTCTCTTGTCAGATCAAATGCTATGGGTATTGCTCTGGAATTACAATCCTTGTGGACTAGAGAATACAATAATCAAAATAGGACTCTATCTTCCTGGCATCATCCTGGACTAGTCTCAAAAGTTATTCCCCAGCATTTGCTATTTTGGTCGGTAGTATACACTAAACATGGCAAGCCACTGATCAAAATCAGCTGTTTTCAGCTGCTTTACTCCTCATGTTTACAGGCATGTAATTCCCATGTTCATTTATATACTTACAGAGACAAAGACAAATAAGCATAAATAAACACAGCTTTTGAAGGTCATTCACTATGGCTACGGGACAGATAGCAGGTTACACACTGCCAACTAGTTAGCTCCAATTCCAGTCTTTTCTCTCGACCGATTCCAACATACCGGCGAGTCCTAACCTACCCCTGTGTACCTGTTAACTTGGATGAAAACTGTTCATTCTAGAAGTCTTTTTACAATCAAATTGCCCACGGAATTTCAAAGTAGAAAAGAGATAAAAGCAGTATCTACTCACAATAAAGGAAAATCCTTAATTATCATTAAGTGACTAGAAAAAGAACGTGTTTTGATAAATATTAAAATCTTACAGCTTTTGTAATAACAATGCCAGCATCCAAATTACCCTGCACTCTGTTTCAATTAGAGAATATGAATGAACCTGCACCCCCAAAATTCAGTTACAGACGTCAGAATGTTGCACAGGGTATCCTGCAATCTCAGAATCGCTTCCATTACAGTAATTGAGATCCTCCCTGGGTGGAAAAGTACTAAAATAATCAAGACTATTTTGGGGTGTAAGAACCTTCCAGGACAAATGCTCCGTATTTTGATCTGTGCAAAGGTCTTCTGCATGTGTCATGCTGTACACGTAAGACCTATTTGGGTAACGACGTATGTGTCATACCTTCAGACTAAAACAATGACCCCGAAGCCTAAAAAGGAGTAATGGAAATTTTGGTTGCAAAGTGAATTAATAAAAATCTCTATGAAATTTCAAATTTCTATGAAATATGAAAGTGTGTTATCATTTATCCTTGTTATTAAAGTGAAAAAAGAGGCACCCAGATGATCTGCAGGTATTATCTTGGTTACACATGCTAGACATCCACTTGTCCCTATACAACCAACGGTGAGGCCACGGCAAGGGCACGTGCTGGACACATGTGCCTGACACGGCCTGACGTTTAATTGAGTGTGGCACACGTGTGCGTTAGGAACGTACTCAGCTGTGCGATTTTATGCGAGCAGACATCTGTAGACATGAATTTGAAAAGAACTAGTGTGAAGTGACAACCTTTATAACCTATGATAGATAATAAAAGAGTGAGAACAGGAAGCAGCCCAGCTAACATTTATTGAGGTTTTACTACATTACAGGCCATGTGCCAAGTTCTTGCATTCACCCTCTCAAGAACCGCATGCATGGAAACTTCAAACATATGAACAGAGATGGTAGGAGATCGGCTTTGTGATCTGCCTTCAAATGAGATAATCTGGCCGTGAAAACTAACACAGTCGTAGGCTCCAAGTTTGTAAAACTATTGGTAGGCAACTCACTTATATGTGATTGTGTTATACTTGTAGTTTTAAAAATAGTTATAATTTATTAAGATGAACCCTAAACACTTAAAACCTGGGACTCTGGAAGTACCATCTTGAAAAACACCATCAAAGCAGCTTTTCTGACACTGGACGCCTATCTCCTCCTTCCAAGTCCACAGTTTACAAACTCCCTTTGTTAGCTCACAGTAACAGTGAGTGGGCTTGGACCTGTGATGTGAATGAATTTCCTGGATCAGGATTGCTTTTTTATCAACTACTGTCTTCTTGATTAATATTTTTCACAAGTTAAGGTTCTTGACACTTTTTTAATTGTATGTCTTATAAATCCCCTATTACCGTTAAATTAAATCTTACTTGACATTTTCTTTACAACCAAAACTCCAAATTGATTAAATTCAAGTAATTGATTATTAAAGAACAAATATAGAAATGTGAACCAAACTGTGCTAAACCACAATGCACACTCTCCAACTTAAAGCCAAGCTATCATTCTAGACATAATTATCATGCATCGTTAGAGCACAGGCGGAATACACACTTATCAGTAAAGTCCCACAATTCAATGGTAAAAGACACCGGGACGCCTGGGTGGCTCAGTTGGTTAAGCAGCTGCCTTCGGCTCAGGTCATGATCCCAGTGTCCTGGGATCGAGTCCCACATCGGGCTCCTTGCTCAGCGGGGAGCCTGCTTCTCCCTCTCCCTCTGCCTCTACCTGCCACTCTGCCTGCCTGTGCTCGTTCGCTCTCTCTCCCTCTCTCTCTGACAAATAAATAAATAAAATCTTTAAAAAAAAAAAAAAAATGGTAAAAGACACTGGATGGTCACCAGAAGTTACACTGACTGCGGAGGGCTCAGGTCTTTCAAGTATGTTAATACGTTCCTCACTCGGTATATAACAGACCTGAATAGGAACTGAGAGAAAATTCAGTCCAAAACCTTTGTTTTCTGGTTAGAGAAAAGGTCTCCAGAGATTAGGTGACATGTTCTATCTCGGTCCGCTGCTTAACAGTGGCAGCGCAGACGCAGCAACCTTAAGTCACCTCTAAACCTGTTCTCTGTCCTATATTGGAATAGCCTTTAAAAAAAAAAATTGCAGGTACACGGTTGCACACGCCTATGAATATATTTCGTAAAGAAATATATATATATTATATGTATATATAATATATAATTATATATATACATATTACATATATATAAACATCTAATGTGGAGTCTACTCTCTCTCTCTCCATAAATAATCCCAATTGAAACACAGCTCAACCCTGCCTGTTTTCTGGTAACGTTCAATTTGTTAAAACATAACTTTGAAAACATCTTTGAGTTTTCCTTTTTTCTGAAGAAGGAATTTCAAAAACTTTAACCATCCAAGCTGCCAGTGGATCATTCTGACCTTTATACAATCTCCAATCCCCCATATTCCTTAAAAGATACCACATGCAGAAGGTGTAAGGGGCATGAAGGAATGTTTAGATTAACCTGCCCTGTGCAAGGTTTACTTTCTTTTTAACTGGCCCACAACATAAAGAAACAATTAGATGAACAAATGTGTTAGAATGCTTACCTACTCTTGCTCTGCCCTGCACAATATATATTTTTGTACCCTCTGCCTCCAGCTAAAGCCATGTTATTCTGCTTTGCTCTACTTCATTAAAACTGGCTTCAAGATGAACAAAGTCTGGGTTTTACAAGCATTAAATCTGCTAACAAGAAAGTACTGATGATTTTACGCCCCCTAAGCTGGGAAGACACTTGAGACAATCTCGAATCGTTTTTTTTTTCCCCCTGTGATACAGTTTTGCCTGACCCAGGGAGACCTTCCACAATAACAGCTGATTTCTTGGCATATATTCAATGTTCAATAAATGGGCGCTTCCACGAAAGATAACAGAAATTACTGCAATGCATAGCAAAACTTTAATTCACTAGAAATTGTCTTTGAATACAAATATCCTAGATACCATAGTAGACAGAAAATGCAATCACTCTTAGCATATTAAAGATGACATTCTCCACTTGTCTCCTCCACAAAGTCTAGCATGGTGTCTTCCACACAGCAAATGTTCAGTAAGTATTGAATGAATGAAGTATAGGAATGAAGTAATTCCCTTTTGATGCTTGTCACGACATTACGTTGAACAATGCAGCCACTCACAGCAATCTGTTAGGAGTACCTTGACGAATCAGTAATGTTTATCTGCTAATTTGATTTTATGATCTTGGTTCTAAGCAATATAAAGAAGTAACTGTGGTTGCTGTGTACTTTATAAGCACAGAAATATGTAAAGTACTTAAAAGACTCTCATATCTCTAATCCAGAAGGGACAGAAGGTTATAGAGTTACCAAATAAAAGGGCTATTCCTAAAAGAAAAGCTCATTTTCTCATTGGAATGAACCAAGACCTAACCTACATTTTGGGTTTAAAGTTTACTAATATTTAGTCATGTCTGAAGTGAAAAGATCAAAGGAAGAAGAGTTCAAAGTTCAAGGGGATAAGAAGACAAAGATATGCCTAAAATGAAAATGGAAAGAAGATAAAAATGACTCTGACATAGACTGGGCCTTTATTTTTATTTTTTTAAAGGTTTTATTTATTTGACCGACAGAGATCACAAGTAGGCAGAGACGCAGGCAGAGAGAGGAGGGAGCAGGCTCCCCGCTGAGCAGAGAGCCCGATGCGGGGCTCGATCCCAGGACCCTGAGATCATGACCTGAGCCGAAGGCAGCGGCTTAACCCACTGAATTAAACAGACCCTATTTTAAATATTGAGAGAATGCCTTAAAAAAAAGACTATCAATAACAAAGGTAGTTGAAGATGTAGAATGACTAGAGCTCCCAGGCACCAGAGGTGGGACTATAAAAAGATGCATTACTTGGAAAACTGTTGGGTAGTTTCTTATAAAGACAAACACGCATCTTCCTTTGACACAGCAATTGACACAGCAATTCCTCTCCTAGATGTTTACCCAAGAGAAAGGAAAACATTATGGCCGCAGAAGAGTTGCCCATGAATGTTCATAGTGCCTTTATATAATAGCTCAAACTGGAAACAGCTCCAAGGTGCATGGATAAGTGAATACATGAAACCACTGAGCAACCCAACGATGCACAAAAATCTCAAAAACACCGAGTGAAAGAAGACGGAAACAAAAGAACACATCGCATACAATTCATACATGAAGGCCTAGAATTAATGATGGTGACAGACACCGAAAAGTGGTTGTTTGGGGGTTGGGAGGAAACAGTGAGTTTATGGGGGGCAGGGATACAAGGCAACTTTCCTGTTGATGAAATCTTCATTTGGGCGGCAGTTGCAGGAATATATGCAATTGTGAAACCCTCTGAACTGTAGCCTTAGAGTGGAGTGTTTTATTATAAACAAATAATACCTCAAAAAATAAAAATAAACTCACTAATTGTTCCTACGCCACTGCCTCCCTTCCTGTATTTCTAGTCCTCTTTCATCAGTTCCAGTTCTAGATCTCCAAACACCAATAGGAAGGCTCCACTGGGGAGTTTCGCTGTATTGAACTCCTCTACCCACTCCTCTCAATTACGTTATTCAGCTCAAAGGCAAGGCCATTCCTTCCGCCTTCATCTTATCCTCCAGTCTAGTTAATTATCATTCAAACTATCTATTATTTCTTTAAAATACATATCAGAAATCTTTTCCTTCAAGACAGAATACAGGAAAGAGCCCCCTTTTTTTTTTAAGATTTTATTTATTTATTTGACAGAGGGAGAGAGATCACAAGTAGGCAGAGAGGCAAGCAGAGAGAGAGAGAGGAGGGAGCAAGCTCGCGCTAAGCAGAGAGCCCGATGCGGGGCTCGATCCCAGGACCCTGGGATCATGACCTGAGCTGAAGGCAGAGGCTTAACCCACTGAGCCACCCAGGCGCCCCGGAAAGAGCCCTTTTAACATGTAGTGGAAAATTACATCTGATTGGGCACCACTGGTAACACTCCTTATCAGGTCTATGATGCCAGCCAGCTCACACTTCAAGTCTTATTTTCCTCATCTGTAAAGTAAGAAAATCCAGACATTGCTGTATTAAGGAACACTGTGAGACAGATTTATAAAAATAAATTGGGAACCACAAAACACTACATTTTTAAAATAACACTTAGGGTTACTGTCACTGATACTTATTCAAAGGCCACTGATACCCTGGCCCAGGCCCGGAGTCGCTCGTGTCTCTACGGCTCCCATAACTTCCAATATATTCTTCCTGATTTGGGGCATGTGACCATTAAGTTATTTTTATGACTAATAATTTAATGCAATCCCTACTATAATCTTGAACTTTTCAAGATACATATGAGGCAAGATTTACACAACTCCACATTTGTTTCAAAGTAGTGTCAGTATGGAAGCGTGGGTAAAAATGTAGGAGTAAAAAGCCAAAGATATAAACATATTTTTAAAAACCTGGTTGATTTTAGTATGTAAAGAGATTACCTGGTTTCAAATCAGGAAATATCTTGTTTGTTTTCTTGAACAATTCCTAATTTTGCTGGATATTCTTTTTTTTTTAATTTTTTAAAGAAATTTTTAAAAAGATTTTTATATATTCATTTATTTGAGAGAGAGAGAGAGAGCACGAGAGAACAAGTAGCATGAGTGTAGGGGGAGAGGGATAAGCAGACTCTCTGCTGAGCAGGGAGCCTGATGCAGGGCTCAATTAGGAACTCCAGGATCATGACCTGAGCCAGAGGCAGACGCCTAACCGACCGAGCCACCCAGCGCCTCTTTGCTGGATATTCCTTTTTTTTTTCTTTTTTTGGATATTCTTCTATTATAAAACATTTACCGGTCTTCTCACTTGACTTGGATAAATAACTCTCATTAAAAGATATAGTGAAAAATTAATATTTTAACCTCACAATGTAATCTACCCAGTAAAAGCTGGCAAGATATTTTAACCTCCTGATTCTAAAAAAAAGTCATTTATATTTTCTAATCTATTTTCTTGCTTGCACTTTCCTATCATGTATTAGAAAATTTCCTCTAAATGTACAATTTGAAATTAGTTTTATATTTGCATCAGAAAGTGGAAATTCTACGAGAATCAATCCCATGTTTTCTCTCACTTATAACAGTGATTACACATATAGAACAAAATGGAAAATAGATGCAGAATTGGAGACTGATACATATTTTGCTAAATGGTTATGAAATTTTAGCTCCAAGATTTTATTTTAAATTCTCTGTATAATTTTGCTTTATTTGTGTTTTGTCTCTGTTATAGCTCATAGCTATAGAATTCCAGAAATCAGAGGAAAAAGGCAAATAAGCTGATGCTATTTTTAGCCATTCTGTATATGGTAAGAGATTAATCAACATTAATTTAGGTTTAAAAACTGATCACAGGGGCACCTGGGTGGCTCAGTGGGTTAAGCCTCTGCCTTCGGCTCAGGTCATGATCTCAGGGTCCTGGGATCGAGCCCCGCATCGGGCTCTCTGCTCAGCAGGGAGCCTGCTTCCCCTCCTCTCTCTCTCTGCCTGGCTCTCTGCCTACTTGTGATCTCTGTCAAATGAATAAAAAATCTTTAAAAAAAAAAAAACTGATCATAATTACATTTCACAGATTTGGCTTATTCAGCTGGAATCAGCTGCTTAAGCACTACATTTTAGTAATACCTTCTATTATACTTAGCAAAATGGAACACTTCTGAGAGTATAAACCCTGGAGATAAGAATTTACCATATGAAATTTAGATACAAAGACATACTAAATATACTTATTACTGATTTTAAAAAATACATCATTAAGTGAATCTGTGGGGAAGAATTTACAGGATCTACCAGAACCACCTGGAAATTTTATCAGAAAACATGACTAAAATTTGCCAAAACTTAGTAAATTAGATTTTTAATATAGGTGTGTTAGCTAATTTTAATTGCTTCTAGAAACAACAGCCTTTCTTTTCTAAAATATTAGTACGTTAGTCAACACTGTCCTAAAGCTTCCCATCTCCAGGGAGAAATATGGTCCCTCCCACACCAATGCTAGGCTAGGCCATGTGGCCTTGGTCTGGCCATGGGATGTTGGCAGATGAGTGCCGTGGGCAGTGGCTTAAAATGTGTTTGTACAATTGGGGTTGCCTCCTTACTCTCTAGCCACCACCATGAGAAACACATGACACAAGTCATCTGTTGGGTTTAGAAAAATGAGAGACAATGACTAGTGCTGCTCCAACAACCTGTAGACCTGCCCCAACCAACAAGCTGATGCATGGAAGAAAAGTCAATCCCTACAGTAGTACACCACAGAGTTTTGGAGTGGCTATCTGTACAGCATTAGAGTGGCAACAGGTGACTGATGTTTTTTTAAAAAAAAAACACCTTGACATTGGGTTTGGGGTGATATCATATTTTTCTTAAGGAGTAAACTTTAAGTTTGGTGGCAGACGGTGCTGGTTTACTAACTCGGTCCCGGCCACATTTTTCTTTCCCCTTAGCCATATTCCAATAGTTGGGGACAGGCAAACCAGTATTGGTCAATGAGATATAGGCAGAAGTCACAGGGTGGGGCTCCTGGGACAACTTTTGAAAAGAGACAGAGTAAGGGCACTTGGGTGGCTTAGTCAGGTAAGCATCTGGCTTCGGCTCAGGTCCTGATGCCAGGCTCCTGGGATCGAGCCCTTGGGCTCCCTGCTCAGTGGGGAGCCTGCTTCTCCTTCTCCCTCTCCCTCTGTCCCTCCCCACTTCATGTTCTCTCTCGCTTGCCCGTTCTCTCAAATAAAGAAAATCTTGTTTTTAAAAAAGTGCCATAGTTGGCTGGTATGCTCCTCTGGTTACTTGGTTTGTGGTCTCACTTCTTCCCTTGTGACTGGAATAAGGGCAGGATGTCTGAAGATGGAGCCAATCCGTACAACCGGTAGGAAGAAAACCACAACGGAGGAACAACAAACCGGAAGAGAGAAGACACCTTCAGAACATTCTGCACACCTCTGCCAGCCTGTCCTGTTTATCCTAGACTTCCTGTTAACTGGAAAAAAGAATCCCACGTTCAAGTGCCCTAGTAAGGCTTATTGTTATCTGCAGCCAAAAGTAACCCATATTCGGAACGACATGTAGGTGGGTAGATGGGTAGGTTAGGGACGTAAACAGATTGACAGAAAGAATTTTATTCAAGACCCAGAATTCTATCCAGAAGTAGTATTTGAGTCAGTCTAATGTTAAAAATTACATTGGTAAAATGATTCTCTTAGCTAAGAATATGTAATTACTTCTTTTTTTTTTAAGATTTTATTTATTTATTTGACAGAGATCACAAGTAGGCAGAGAGGCAGGCAAAGAGAGAGAGAGGGGGAAACAGGCTCCCTGCTGAGCAGAGAGCCCGATGCAGGGCTCAATCCCAGGATCCTGGGATCATGACCTGAGAGGAAGGCAGAGGCTTTAACCCACTGAGCCACCCAGGTACCCATTACTTCTAAATTAAGTATGGAATTCTTTCCTGCACACTAATAATTTTTCAGATTATCAATCAGGAATATTCCCAAAATTTGCTGGCATTTCTACCATTACTAAGCACACGTGGTTTGGGTTTTACTTTCTAAGATGAGCCATGATGCTTGATGTCTTATATCTCAGCTGGATGGTGACCCTCAACTATGCAATTATTAAGCGGATGGCAAAATACCATGGCAAAATATCATGGTAAAACGTCAACCTGGTAAGATTCACTCTTATCCAAGCTATCTTTTTTCATCTGTACTAGATTTTTCTGTGTAGCAGCAGGTTCTCCTTGAAAACGAATCCTTCAATTTTTTACTTTCCTTTGATGCATGTAAGTGAATGTATTCAATGAGATTCAAGTGTGTGGGAAAGTGCTATAAAGTAAAGGAAAATTATGGTACAATGGCTATAACTCATAAAGAGTAATAAGAAAAGAGAGTGTCTAGAGCATTTGACTGAAAATAGAAGAGATTATGTCCTGGTGAATTGAGTTAATTTCAAATATATTACAGTATGGTTTTCTATCATGTGTACTCTCTCTGACTACATTAATAAATGAAATAGTGATGAATAGTTCTGGGAACTTGTAGCGAAACTTATTAATATTTCAACATTATCACTGAGTATCTATGTCAACACACATCAAAAATGCATGAGAAATGACTACCTATACTCACAAGTTATACCCATTAGGAATATATATGAGAAATATAAATGGTGTACATAAATTTGCAATGTAATTGTAGGTAGAACATATAGCAAAAAAAAAAGTTACATAAAGATCTCACATAGAGAAGTATGTCAAAAATTAAAAGCATATTAATACTTGCAATCAGTTTGGAGTATATATATATACTGTATGACCACATGAAATGTCAACATATTTCAAATTATGAATCAACTCAGAAATTACTAATACTAAAAAAAATATAAACATCAAAGTAGCAAAAATGTATAGCTACTGTCAAGTAGAAGTGGCTCATCAATTCTATCTATGATGTAACTTTGGAATCCCCTTAAAATAAAAATAAAACAAAAAGTTTGGTCTTAAAAAGCCTGATTTCTATTTTTAAATTGATCACCAAGAAATAGTAAATTCACATTAAAATGAGGCATGAAGGTTTAAAACAAACAAAAAAAATTAACACATAGTTAACCCAATAATTTCCAGGTGGTTAGAAAAGCTAAAATTAATCTGTTTATATCTATAGTACCCAGAAGATGTTCTTCAAGTCAGTTTTGGTAAGGGGATGGTAGGAGGTGGGGGGAGGGTGGGCAAGCTGCCTGCTTAGCATTAAGCATTGAATATAAAATGCCTATCATAGAGATGAGAGACATAAATCACTCTCAAAACAGTAACACCTGGGTAGTGGCTTTCATATATGATATGTTCTTTTTTATTTCATTTTACTTTTTTAAGGATCAAAAAGATTTGTGCACAAAAAGTTTTGAGGATAAGCTTTTACTTGAAACAATAGCTACATCATTTTTAGGGGAAAAGTTCTTAATGGCTACAGAAAGTACAATAATATATTTTTTAAAACTTTCTAGGATAATGGATATTTTTGAATCATCGGGGGGCAGGGGGATATGAAACTAGGTTTCGAGGACCCAAGCCAGAAAGAAGTACAAAGTAAACAAATGTTTTGAAAGGGAAAATTGGTTTTGCATTTTTTGGGGGGAGGTGTTGGATTTTTGATTCTTGTTTTGGTTAAATAACTGCAGATTCCCTTAGAAAAAGAGAGTTTTTATTACAGCCTAGAGGGAAAAGTATGAATGGATAAAAAGATTCAGTCCTGAGCCCCTCTCCCTAGGGACGGAATGCTGGAATAATTCGTTGGTATCCATGGAGCTCAGTTTCTTCTGTAAAATCAAGGAATTTTAACTAATGTCCTCTAGTTGGTCAGTTTGTTTACTCATTCCAGAATATTCCTGTCTTAGAGTCTCTGCACTTGTTATTCCCTTGAATAGTCTCCCTTTAGATCTCTTTGTGCCCTGACCTCACCCGTCTTCGGGTCTTTCCTAAAACACAGTCTTATTAGAGAGTTCTTTCGGAACATCTTAAGGAAACAGTGAACCCTCTCTTCCACCTCCTACAACCTAAAGCCCACGTCTGGCTTCCCTGACCTCCACCGCATTTACCTTCCCCAGAGATACGTGCTTCTTGCCTGTCTCCTCCCATAGCCACCACTTCATATGTATCTGTACGCCACGAGCTCCTGGGTCTAACCATGGAAACCTCGGACATTCAGGCAGACTATTCACATCCACAACGACATAAATAGGACTCTATGGGACGCACGGTGTTCCACCTGCGCAAACCGCGTGCAGCTTCCTTGAGACTGACGTTTGCTGACATATCCACATCTCCCCATTGTCGACAGAATAAATTTCCCCCTTCCTGATCAGGTCCCTACTCGCCTCCCAGTCTCCCTGCTACACTCACCTCTGCACCAGTCATCAGAAACGGCTGCACCCCTACTGCACATCGATGTTCTTACCTATTCCAGACTGAGTTACGTGTGCCCCTCTGTTTTCTCACGGCAGCCCTTCCTGTGCTTTTATCATATCGTGCTTCATTTCACCTCTTACATTTCGATGCTGAGCTCCCTGTGCTAAGGTACTACGAACCATTCATCCTGTCCTCGGCATGTAACACGGGGTGGAATAAATTCATTAACTATGCACCAAATGAACAGGTCACTTAATCTGGTACTTCATGAAACAATTCAAATATCTATTTATTGACCAAACCTCACCCCGCTTTTCTTAATTTAAGGAGGGACAAAGAGTGTCCCACCAAAGGCAGATATATGAGACTGTGTGTGGGTGTGATGGTATTAAACACCCAAGGGACTGAGATATTCAGTGATCACTATTTTAATTGTTTTTTTCAGGCATGGGAGACTGATGGGCTGAGGCAGGCTAAGCATACATGTTGGATTTTATCTGTGTTCATTCACGGGAAATCAGCAGCTTTTTCTGAGCTCTTTCAAAAGAAGAGCAACCCCAAAACATTTATCTCCCCTGGCAAGGGAATGAACACCTCTCAGATTTACCCATCAGCAGAGCCCGTATCAGCCATGATAGATTTAGAATTCCAACTACTGAGGGGAATCATCGCTGTTTCTTTGGTAGGACAGGAACTGGGGGGGTCTGAAGGTGTCCCAAACATGTTAGGCTTATTAAATGACCTATAGCTTCTCTTAATGAGACAAGAATCCAGGAAAGATCTGAGAAGAAAAACGTAAGTCCTTTGACAGGTCGCGCTCTCTGGCTTTTTCTCTGAGCACGATCAGCTCGGTTGAGTTCATTCTAATCAGCAAATGAGGGGAGGCACATGATCCAAGTCCTCTCAAATCTTTCAGTCAAAGGGTGCAAAATAAGATGACCCAGGACGATGTTAACCCTTGGACAAACTTTTCCTTTTATAGATTGGCAGAAAGCAATTCTATAAGGGATGTTCATTTTTTGGTTTTGGGAATGTCAGCACGTATGTGTATATTAAAACACACTTGAAACCATGTTTTTCCCAACAATTTCTTTAAATAAAATAGTACCAGTGAAGTTTATAATGAAAAACACTAATATGTTCATATTTTATTTCCTCACACTTCCATATAATGTGTGTGATTTATAGAAGTGGAATAGCTTTTTGAAAAGAAAATTCTGAGAGGGTACAGGAGTAGAATTATTTTCTCCATATCAGATTATATTTAAAGTAACAATGAGTTTAAAGATGAAACAATCTGAAATTACTTTATAAAATTGTGTACTTGCTGGGATTTGAAGTTCAAAGAACTTGGCTTTAGATAGTTGGCAGTTTCGAGATATTAAAGCCACAACATAAAGACAGTAGCTGCCTTCATAAAGGAATATGGGTTTATAGTCAGACAAACTTGGAAATGAATATGAGCTCTGCAAATTATCAGCTGTAGGACCTCTGGGGATAGAGTAAACCTCTCTGGGTTTCCATTTCTTTATTTGCAGGATAAAAACAGGATCATAGGGCAAATTAAATGAAAACTACATGAGTTTTCATAGTATCTGCCAAAAAGTAGGCTGTCAGTTACAATTACTTTGTTTTCACTTTCCTTCCTCATTTCTTGTACTGCTCTCTACTGTAATTTAAAAGACATTAACACAATCATACAGGAGGACATTAAGAGAAACAGGAGGGGGTGTGTTTAAGAAGTTCAGAACAAGAAAAATGAAAATAAAACCAAAAAAATACCACTCAAGACTTCTGACCTTTTATCATTAAATGCACTTTTCTAAATTAAGAACTATGAGGTTTGAACTAGCAACAAAGTTTGAAATAACAATAGGATATCTAACTTTCTACCATACCTGTTCTTTCAAAGATCATTCAAGTGAAAATGTGCTAAAGATAATAATACTCTTCATTTCCAGAAATCCAAGCAGTTTTTTGGGAGAAGGGACCTTCACATGAGCAATACCCAGTTGGCCCTTGAAAAACTGGGGTTGGGATGCTGACCCCCTGTGCAGACAAAAATCCACAGGTAACTTCTGTCTACCTCTAAGCTTAGCTACTAATAGCCTACTGTTGACTGGAAGCCTTATCAGTAACATAACCAGTCAATTAATACACATTTTGCATATATATTACATACTGTATCCTTGAATGAAGTATGCTAGAGCAAAGAAAATATTAAGAAAATCATAAGGAAGAGAAAATACATTTCCAGTATCCTACTGTATTTACCAAAAAAAGTCCACGTGTAAGTGGATCTGCATAATTCAACCCTGTGTTCAAGGGTCAAGTGTAATAAAAACAGGGAGAGGAGGACAGTGAAGTGTTTTGATTAGCTTAAATGTACTTGACAATGAACCATTTAAAAGGAATATCCTTTTATCAAGTAACAAGTATCAGGGAAGGTAGCCAAAGCACAGTTACTAATGCTACAAATTTTGTTGCTTTTCTTTCCTCTGAGAGTTATAATAAAGATCAGAGAGGGTAGGCTCCTCAGCTGTGGTGTGAGTTAAACAGGAAGATGCATGCACCAATTCTCTAAGGACTGACACTGAGTAACACAGGTATATTTCCTTTACATCTTCAAATGCTTCCCTCATCCTCCACTCTTGCTCTTACTGAAAGTATTCATATAGGATTCCCCTAATACCCCAAAGTAGAACGTTCCTATGAAACGTTTTGTAAGCCAAAATGGTGTAGAGCGAAGAAGCAATGACCATTAACTTAAATGGAAGAGTTTTGGAGCATTCCCAGACTCTCAGACCCCCCTCTCTTAGGCCTCTGTGACACCTTAAGAACCCATCTTGCTGATGGAGGCACACGGTAAGTGGAGATAAACGGAGGCTGCTCACAGACAAGGCTCAAAGCTCTGGTGTTGAGATGCTGGGTGTGGCTCCCAGAGGGAGCCTGGTGGGGCTGTTCTCTCTGGTTAGAGTATGCGTTGCCTCTCTAAGGGCTTACTGCAAAAAAACAAAAACAAACAACAACAACAAAACACTGAACACTATTTTTGCTGTTCATCTTTCTTGTAAAGATGAAAATCCTCTTTCGCTTTCTTTCAGTTAGCATAAACAGGTCCTAACAAGTCTTTTGTAAAAGCAGAGTGGCGTAACAGGAACTTAGGAAAACGGGGGATGCCTGTGTCTCGGTCCCTATTCTTCTAGTTTAAGGTTTTTTCCCGGTTATATTGAAATTTCTCTCAGGAGATATTCTCATTCACTTACACTTTGGTTTGTATGAAGTTGATTATTCTACTCCTGATAACCAACGAGGAGTATGAATATTTGGAATTAGAGAAAAAGAGTTAAAAACGGGGACAGAAATTAGAGGGTCTGGGTAACACAGCCAAACTGTACCTATTTAAAAAAATATCATTGTTTTGCCTGGGGTGAGAGTTAATTACAATAATTTGCTCTAATCATGCGCCTGTACTTCTCTTTTTCCAAACACTTATTTCATAATTATGTTTGTCAAGTTGTTAAGGGTAACGACCCTATTTTACCATCGGGGGGAAAAAAAAACCCAGACCAAAACAAAACAGATGTTCTATGAATTGCTGGGAGTTGGCTTTGTCAGAATTACTGAACACGTGGTTTCTGACTTGGACAGTATCTGCATAGTTAAAACAAGAAAAGGGTAGAGCCTGTGTGTGGGCCTCTCTGTGGCTTTTTCCATTGTCTTTGAATTCACTGATCCCGAGCTGATAAACAATAATCAAGCAAATTAATGAAAATGGCTGAAATGATTAGTCCAAGCACAGTTCAGGAACCTCACTATATAAATCTATACACATCAGAGTGACCTCAGGTTGCTGCTCTAGTACCAAGTGATGTTCTTTTTTATTTAAAGACAGAAATATCTGAGTATCTGGCGGGAAGGATGCCATTTTGCCTAACAACTTCTGCGTTTCAAATCAAAGGAAACACTTCTTAAACTAAAGAATTAAAAGTTCATTTAAAAAAAAAAAAAAACCAAGTAAAAGGCAAGGGCTCCTGGCTGACACAATCAGTTAAGCACCCAACTCATGATTTTGTCTCAGGTCACGATCTCAGGGTGCTGAGATCCAGCCCCCGGGGCAGGCTCTGTGCTCAGCCCTTGCCCCCTCCATCCCTCCCCCACCCAGAATAAATCAATCTTAAAAACAAAACAAAACAAAATAAAACAAAAACAGTAAAATGCACAGTAACAGTCATTTAGAAAATAATATATATTCATATATTAAGGTTTATGCTATGTTAATATACGAATGTCAATAATGTAAGTCACTTAATTAAAAACTCAAACTACAGGGCGCCTGGGTGGCTCAGTGGGTTAAGCCGCTACCTTTGGCTCAGGTCATGATCTCAGGGTTCTGGGATCGAGTCCCGCATGTGGCTCTCTGCTCAGCAGGGAGCCTGCTTCCCTCTCTCTCTCTCTCTTTCTCTGCTTACTTGTGATCTATCTCTGTCAAATAAATAAAATCTTAAAAAAAAAAAAAAACCCTCAAACTAAAGTGCTTATTGACAAGACTCTGAACTTGAATGGGAAAGAAGATAGGAGCATCTACCCTGCGGGTTAGCATCTTGTTGTAGGGACAGGTCAAGGGCAAGGCAGTTTCATCCATTTCTAGTGTCAATCTTCCCTAATATCCTCCTTCCTCATCTTCCTCTTCTCCTTGATTAACACTTCACTGGTGGCCAATGAATTAAGAGGCCCACCTTGGAACACTTTCTAAACCATGATTCCTTTTCCCTTTGATGGGAAAGCCAACTGTGTCCTGGTTGCCCAAAGCTTTGAAAGTATGCTACCTCTAATAAACATAACGCTTTGACGCCATTGCCTCTCTATCTGTAGATATACTTCTGAATCTAACTCTCTCAAGAAAGTTTTGCAAGTACAGGAAAGAGGTCAACAGGTGTCTTCTGAAATCCTTTCATCTTGTATATGCCAAGCTAATGTTTTACACTATTATTTATGCATTATTTTATTGACCATAGTACGCTGGAATTTTTGTTTGTTTGACAGCTTTTGAGTTAACAGAAGGCATCAAGTTCCAAAGGCAAACAGGAAAAGTAAAAACAGAAAATCACCAACAGCAATATGCATTAAAGAATCAAGGAGAAACTAAGAGAGAAGCAGAAAGACGTACACTGAAAGTTAACTTCGGGTAAACCTAAGTACAGATTTTTTTTTTTAATGTGTCTAACAAGGATTATATATTTATTTGTCCCAGAATAAAATTTTCCTCAGTGGGGACGCCTGGGTGGCTCAGTTGGTTAAGCGGCTGCCTTCGGCTCAGGTCATGATCCCAGCGTCCTGGGATCGAGTCCCACATCGGGCTCCTTGCTCCGCAGGGAGCCTGCTTCTCACTCTGCCACTCTGTCTGCCTGTGCTCTCTCTCTCTCTGACAAATAAATAAATAAAATCTTTAAAAAAAAAAAAAAAAAAAAAAAAAATTTTCCTCAGTGTATTACTGTAAGTTTTGAAATACACCCATATTTAAGAGATCTCTGCAGAGCATTCTTTTTGCTTCATCTAACGCTATCTTCTCACTTCCTGGTGTTTACATATACACACTGTGTCTTGAATGAGACTTAATTAACTATTGATGGGTCCTGGCGTTCTTGGGCTTCCCAGGTGACGGCTCAGTATTCTTTACTAATCGTTTAATGAAAACACTTACATGAATAATGAATCTGGCATTTCCCTAGATACACAGGCAACTTTTGAAACAGTAATAAAGGCAGGCATATGCAGTTATACAAGCTACTGTGCCTTGAAAATGTTTTCACAAAGCAAGCCAGAGAGGTTAGGCTGAAAATGAGACTCCAGTTCTTGAGGCTGCTATTAAACGTTTCACATTAAAATACACTACATATTATAAGCACATAATATTAAAAGCAAAAAAAAATAGTTATGTTTAAAAAGTTAATATCATTATATGCTAAGTCCCAAATAAAGTAAACATAATTTAGATTTTCGTAATTATAGTTCCCAACTTTAAAGTTTGAATTAAAAAAAAAACCCACCTCTGTAAACACACACACGCATACACATACACATACAGACACATACACACAGAAATTATACATGTATTATGATGATACAGGAAAACAATATGACTAAAATATCTCTGAAACCTACTATTCATTTTAGGATTGAAGCCTGTCATCATTTAGTCTAATTTTAAAGATGGATCTTAAGATTTAGGTCACACAAAGCCATATTAAACTGTGCTGATCACCGAATGAGCAATGAGGTGACTCAGCATGTCATCATTTCAAACATTATTTCAGCAACCCCTCTGATTCCATGCCTATCCTGGCAAATGAACATTTGCTTTGGAGAAACTGGGTGACTAGAACCAGTTATTTGTGCAAAGGAGTGAAACAATGCTTTTTATAAGTGTTGAAGTACAAGAATATTACTGGAAAAAACATGACAGGTACTGTTAGGAAAAGCTCTGTTTTGGGAGTCAGAAGTCCAAACTTTTGTCTTACTACTACTTACTATAGGACTTTGGAGGAGTCATTTAACTTCTCTGATTCTGAGTGTTTTCATTTGTACAATTAGAATAACAACATTTGCCACACATTAATTTCCTAGTTGTCATGTACTACACACTATTATATAATTATAATACTAATTCCATAGTCAATTGAAGCCTTCTATGTACCAAAATTCTGCGACTTGATTTTTATATCTTATAACTATATTACATCCTCATACCAGAGCTACTAGGTAAGTATATTGATTTTCTTATACAGATGAAGAAACATCTCAGAGTGGTTAAATAACTCGCCAAAAGTCACATAACATTTAAGAGCTTAAATGCAAATTTGAATTCAAATGTTTCTGACGCCAAATTTCATTTTAGATCCATTATATCCTATTTCCCCTAACATACCATATGTATTTGTATGTGTGCATAGACATATATTACATAAATATATACTATGTATGACCCATGGAACATAGAAACATATTATTCACTTTACACACACACATATGCTTTAAATTCTAAAATGTCATAGTCGTGTGTGTGTGTGTGTGTGTGTGTATGTGTGTTTTAAAGATTTCAAAGACTAAAGCACAGAGCAGAGTCACAACTTAGTCAATATTTGGGGAAAGGAATTAAAATATGGAATGTGACTTAAGATCATTTTCAGTGACCCGATAACTCATGTGCCAGCAACAGCAGTGGCGATTTAAGTCCTACTCTTATGTAAGATTATGTTATCAAAAATTATTCCAGAGAAAAAATATACAAGGACTAGTCACTAGTTCGATTCTAGATTCGGAATCGACAATGATGGAAAAGCAACTATCTTTGATTAACAAGGATGAAAGCTAACTCGATGGTCCGGATATAAGGAGAGAAAAAAGATCTTTTCAAAAATCACACACGATTCTGATTTTTCAACGTGGTGAGACATCAGCTTCCAAATTTAACATTCCAGAAAAGCTGTTCTGCATTCTCCTATCAAAACAAGATCATCATACTTGCCGTATTTTATTTCTCTCGACTGTTATAAATGAACGATAACAATGAGGGCAGTAATTGGATGGCGACATTCAAAAAGAACAATGTATTTTTTTCAGAGTTAGGGAGAAGAGGTAGGAGGTGTTAGCAGAGATGCACAGACGCCTCATTTCTAATAAACGCACAGATTTTCAACTACGCAAAATACTTCATGCCTAACCTGCTCCCAGAGAATGTAAGCCGGAGCGGAAGGTTGCTGACGCGCGAGCCCGTCGCGAGCGAGAGGGGCAAGTCCTGGGAACAGGAGGTACTGCTGCTTCCATTACCCACTGCACACCTCGACGAGTCTCATTTCATCCTGAGAACGTGGTACTTACTCTTGTACTGCTCTGGCTATGGAAAGGGCCGTAGATCCAGTCTCATTAACGCTATCTAAGGTCACATTTGGCAGGTCATCATCGTCACTGTCACTTTTACTCTGTCTGGGAGATAGGCCTCGGGGGTCCATTTGTGCTGGGAAAAAAAGGCATATATAATGAATTAAAATTAGTGTGCACAAAGTTCACCTTGTCCTGGACCAACATCAAGCACGGCATCTCTCTTCTATGCCTATCACGCACAGGGAACTCTCTAGAAATCCCAGGAATTCATGAAAGTGGTGCATTTTATGTACTGAGCATTTACGGACTTTTTTTTTTTTTCCTTGTTCATTTGATTTACAGAACCTCCGTCAGCTCTCCACCGTTTCAGGGGACGATTGCAGAATACGAACTATAAAATCCACAACATTACCAACTCTTGAGTGGTCAGAAGCTGATTAGGTAGCTCTTGAATTACTCTGCAACCCCCTGGCTCTTCTTGCTTCTGCTGTCAGAGTTCTAGCCATTTCACTCCTGGTTAGTGCATTCGCTGGAAGGTGGAGAGAGCCAAGGGAGAGGAGATTTTATCTGCCTACAGCTCTCTTAATAAGCTTAAGGAAGAACAAGGTTTACAGGACTAACATAAAGTTTTTGGTATTTTTCATACTTCAGTGAATACTGTCTCACAGTTCATTACTGTTCTAAGTAGAGATCTAGAGCACACAAAATGACAGTAGCTTTGTTTTATGTGCTAGAAAGTGTTCATCTCCATTTCAATTTCATTTTTCAGAAAGGCATTTCCAGATACAATTCTCCTCCCACCATAAACTTGCCAACAAAGCAAGAAATAGCCTGATGTTCTGTGACCCCTGTTGACTGAGACCATCAGATCCTTTCAAATGAAAGGATTACCATCAACATTTAATATGTGAATGCGTATTTTTAAAATTTAGATTTCATTTCCACTTCCTCCTCCCAATGAACAGTTTTAGTATCCACCGCCATCTAAGATTTCCATCAGCCCTCACCTCAAGCACAAAATAAGCACACCTTCTAAATTAAAAGTATTGCACAATCTACGCAATCACATTATTAAAATATATGACTTCAGCCCCAGCCAGCGGCAGCCGGACTGTTGGCTCTTCAAACCTGCCTACAAGAAATTTCTAAAACCACCACTGCTTGCAAAGGAAAGCAAAATACACTTAAAATCATGGTTACGATGACATCTGGGTACGCTTATAATTTTTTTTCTCAAATCATTTCTTTGTTACTATAAATTATACATTAGGTAGAAACACTGGGAAATGGTGGTATTTTACCTTTTTTTAACCCACAAAAAGACAATTTCTCGCGATTCTACCTAATATGTAAAATACAAAGAGAAAAACCATGAGAGTTCCCACATATTTCTAACTAAACTTGGTCAGGAAGGAACTTTCATCTGTTGAACCCACTGCTTTAATGTAGAGAAAATCATTCAAATAATCTAAAGCAGTGGTCCTCAACTGAGGACAAAATTGCCCCCCTTCTCCCAGGAGACATTTGGCAATGTCTGGCTTGTCACAATCTAATTTGTAGTGACTCCACGGAAAGGGAATGCTCCTGGCATCCAGTGGGCACGAGTCAAAGATGGTGCTAGACATCCTACAATACACAGGATAATCAGTCCCCCTGACAGAGAATTATCCAGTTTGAAATGCCAAAAGCACCCAAGTTAAGAAGCTGTGATGTAGAGATTTAACAGTCTGGGCATACAAGAGTGTCACATCTTATGACTTCCAGTTGATGACATGTTGTAGTTTCAAAGTCACTAGCCAATAAAGTAAACTGTATATTGGATTATCTATATTTTCTGGCCCTGTCCTCAAGTAAAACCAGTCACCGTCCTATGACTCAGCACTCGCTTCTCCAAAACGCAGCATTCACTTTCCCAAATGCCAGGAATCATGCAGGGACACTCATTAAGAGTTTTTGAATGTTGTCTTTGTCTGGCACAAAACACTGTTTATTTTCCATCTGATCTCTGAAGAAGATTCCCTAGAAGATGGATGTTGGAAAAGCACTTTGTAGAGGACAGTAACCAGGTCCACAGCATCTGATATGAGGGAGCTACTGAAGCATTCAGTCACTCCAAAGGCACTAAACGCACCAATTCATTTAAGATTTATTTTGACTGTGGGCAATGACAATTCACTCACGCCGTTATATTAAATAGAATGTGCTGGAAAGATACGAGCAGCTCACAGAGTGGAAGGTAAAGATGAACAACTATCCCTCAAGGAGCACAGCACACAGGAATGACATAGGCATTTCAACCAGGAATTCATAGATAGCTTCTTTTTGGGCAACCCTATTGTAGAATGATTTATTTGACAGTCATTCATGACTACTCAAATTCTGCCAAGAAAATGAGTATCAGATCTATCTAGGCTTCCAAATCACATATTGTGTGGTGTTACATATGCCTGTAAATGTCAGCAACTTAACATTTAAAGTTGTTGAAACATCATGCACTAGGACTCCTTTGCCAAGATACCAGATTAACAAACAGCTAAAGAACGGAGACTATCCCGGTGGTCCCATTTTGTCCAAGAGAACTAGAGCTTTCATGGATAAGTAACACAACTCAGAGAAGACACAGGCAGTTAACCAATAAGCAATCTGGCTCTGAGAGCTGAAGTCTAATTGTAATAATGATTCCAAATAACTGGTGGGAGAGTTGATGATCTAAAATATGTTATGTTTATATCTTAATGAAAGTTTAAAATATGTTAAATATGATATCTTTTTTGATGTACTTTTCAGGATCATCATAATTGAGGATTTCTTTCCAATATTTTCAATAAATATTATGAAATACATCTGCTACCAGCATGCTGGGAAACTCTTTTTACCCATACCTTCAGCCAAGCTGAGGAAGTAATTAGAAAGGCTTTTTAAAATCTGCATTGCTGATTAGGTCAGATGATTAGCTTATCTACATACTTGCATAACTCTACTCTATTTTTATTAAATGTGGGATAGGAACATCTCCCCTAGTTAACCTCCATTAGTCTTTGAGTTCCTCAGTCATTTCAGAAGCAAGTGATTCTCTGGGGGCACCCATTCAGAGAAAATGGAAACATTACTTAGGCACCAGAACTAAAAACATCATCTACTTCCTAAGGAAGAGCAGCAAATCAAGTATAAGCATCTGGAAAGAATTTATATTTGAGATTTTGTTCCTTTTGAATGAGAAAGGGATGAGATAGCTTTGGGTATCCCAGCTCATTGCTGAGCAGGGCAGGAGGAGAGGGGGCCGGGCAGCAGGGTGGGGATGATGATACTTGTAAGTTTCATTCCTGTGTGTTACAAAATCCCTGTGAAGGTAGAACACCTGCAGTGGAACATATCTACTCTAATTTTCAAATATGTACCTACAAAAAACTGTTCCTGCAAAGATCGCTACAATGAATCATGTCTCCAGTTATCCGTCCGTGCCCTCATGTGGCTGCGTCCCAGGACGATTCCAGACCAGGCTACGTGACTTGACGTGGCCAGTGGACTACCAGCCAACATGACACAAAGCAAAAGCTTGAAAAGCACTTGCATACTGGGTTTCCCCTCAATTGCTCACTGTTTCTAGAACCTCATCACCATGTGAAGGAACCCAAGAAAGCCTAAAATACATGTTGCTCTGCTGGCAGCCGACCCCAACTGAGGTAAGTGACTCATTTTAGCATGACCGGTCACCTTCTCACCGCCAGATGACTACAGCTGTATGAGTGACCACAGTGAGACTAGCATGAGAGCTGCCTGGCTAAACCCATCCCAAATTTTTGGCTCACAGAACCGTAAGCAACAACAACAAAAAAAGTTACTGTATCAATCTACTAGATTTGGGGATGATTTGTTCTCAGCAATACAAAATCAATGCGCCCAAATCAATGTACTCTCCCAGATCCTTTTGGAGATTTTAGGCAATGATGTGGAAAACTGCTACAGTTATGGTCAGCCTGTCACACTCCTCTATATTCTCCTCCCAAGAGGCAACCTGACTTTAAGCAGCATAAATTTAAGTGGGCCATCAATATAAATATGGAAACTAAAAGTCACATATTATATTCTTTATTATTTACTCCTCAATCCAAAAGATTCAAAAGCTATTGACAGTTATTTTGGATTTACAGGCACCTTTCTTTGGTCCTTGTCCCGCCTCAGTCAGGCTTCTCCTAGAAGAGGCCATCGTTGGTATTGCTACCTGGTGAACAAAGCTTTTCTACCCCTTTTCTCAAGCTCGTAGTTGAAGGGAGGCTCACATGGGGGGATCCTCTACTCAAAGCCAGATTTCGTGTTTGCCTCTCTTCAACTCACGAGGCATTTAGACTTTATTTCCCTCACACTATCAGCAGACTGACACGAGAGACAGCGGCACCCGTGTCCACCTCAGCCTGGGAGCTGTCCAAAGATTAAAGGCTCTATCTTACATAAACTGGCCCATTCAGCTCTTCTTCAAGGAAAGGAAGTCCCTTCATCGGTCACCATAGGAAATGCAAACAGTGTAACGATCTATGAACATACACGGAGACTTTAAGACTACCACATCCTAGCCAGAAGGACTCGTAGAGGGTTTGTGCAATGCCTTTCACCTCGGCCCATCAGGGCAGGGGGGGCGGGGGTGTCCACAGTCGGAAGGGCATGAGGCAGCCGACAGGCCGGGGCTGCGTACTGCCGGCCTTTCTTTTCCCCTCAGGTCCCAGTTAAAGAAACACTGGCTTCCAGGAGAGCTGCTGCCTTCTTCTGGACATGGAGAGCAGTGGGAGGATGGAGAGGAGTAGGGAGAGGGAAAAGGAGTATTTGGTGGTGGGGGGTGGGGAGAATGTGCAGGCGAACATGCATAGCATCACAGAGTAAGAGTCGTCTTCCATCACCCTCCAGCAAGAATTGCTCTAAAAATGACAGCCGCCATGTTTAAGAGAAAGACGGTGCTCTGGCTTCAGAGACATGGGGGGGACGTCTGGCCCTGTCACTTGCAGCCCTCTGATCTTGGGCCATTGATCTCCCACCCCTCCTCCTCCGTTCCTCCTCACCATTGGGGTTTTGAGGGGTAAATGAGATAAGACACTGAGAGCAACTGCTACCCCGCCTGGCACCGAGGAGCGCATCACTGTTCGGTGGCATCCGGGCAGGAAACTTAGTGCTGCTCCCACCATCCCTTCTAGGACGCCGCTGCGAAATCCCTTCCCATCTCCTGGGCTGTTTAACTTACGCAGTTTTCGTTTTAAATGTACCTAAACTGAAAGCACCATCACCGAGGCAGAATATATACTGGATAATATATAAAACCACTACTCCTCTTGATCCAAACTCTCATTTATATTTTCAGCCAACAGGTATTTACTGGACAACTATGAGGAATCAAGCACTCTTGTGGGTGCTGTGGAGAGAGCAGTGAACAAGGCAGATACAAACTCATGCCGTCACCCTAGAGGGGAGACAGACGATAAAAAATAAACAAGAAAAACATATACTCAGTCAGATAATGAAACGTGCCACGGAGAAAAATTAAGTGGGGAAGTGGGGCGGGGGTGGGGAGGGGGGGTACTGGAGGCTGCTGAGAGGAAGGTGGACAGTTCAGGAGGGGGGTGGCCAGAAAGGGCTCATGGAGAAAGTAACAGCCGAGCGAGGACCTGAAGGGGCCGGCGAGGGGTGGGGGAGTGGGGGAGGCAGAGGCAGATTGGAGAGGGGGGTGCATTCCAGGCAAAGCAAACAACAGGGATAAGAACTCCCAAGGTGGGAAAGGGTGTTCTGTGCCCAAGGAACCACAAGGAGGCTGTTCTATTTCTGGAACTGAAAACAGGACAGCAGAGCGGATGAGGCCAGACAGAGGAAGGTGTGCACAGTACACGTAAAGACTCAGCTTTGCTCAGAGTGGGAAGGGAAGCCATCTAGGAAGAATCAGCCCAGCTCCTGAGTCCGAAGCACTAGGGCAGATCCAGCTAGAGGGACATGCGTGAGGAACATCTGAAAATATTCTCTGAAAATCTCACTAGCTTCTTTTCTCTTTGGCCACCTCATGCTGGCCGCACATTCAGCAATCAATGAAAACTCAGGGCGTTACCACCCGAAGACCTGCGAGGTATGTTCTCCGTAATGTAGTCGTACAATGGCTATCCTGACCTCCTCTGCTTTCGGGACATCAATTGTTCAAATAGGTGCTTGATTTTTCTAGACTATCAAGATCTTTGATTTTACTCATTAGTAAATAAAATTTAACTCAGAGGAGGGTGAACTCCAAGATTAGAACCAGCTCTCCGGGGCCCCACGTTGCTTACTAAAGAACTAAAATCTGTTTCTTACTTTCTTTACTTTTGCTACTGCTAATGAAACCGTATGCCTTTGCACAATGGCAACTGTGATTGTCTACACAATCCCAAATGCAGGTTTAAAAATGTAATCAATTATGTAAATCCTGGGATGTTGGTACTGTGTAGATATAATAGGCAATTTATTCATTTTTCCCCAATTCCTTCCCACACACTTGACAGTGTAATGGCTTCTGCTCCCATTATATTAAAGAATAACCTCATAATGTTCTTATAATTCTCTAGTGCAAGTACTGCATCTCAGTTATAATGGTACTGGACCTCTCCACAGCTTTCAAGACTGCTGATTATTTCTCTTCATTTTCACTTCCGGTCTCTTAAAATTCTCTCCTCCCTTGGTTTCGGGATGGGCACATTAAGGCCTGTGGGCCGTGTCACTGTTTTTGTAAATAAAGTTTTATTTGACCAGTCATCTGTTGTATCTCTGGCGGCCCTTTAGAGAAAGCATTTACTGACTCTACTGTACACTAATTTTCTTGGGTGACTTGGACCCTCCCTCCCCCAACCCCTAACCTTCTTCCCTCTCCTCTCCCCCAACATCCTTCCCTTCCTCTCTCTCTCTTTTACCTTTCATCTCCTCTTTCTGCATACATCTCAAGTTTCCTTTTCCCCTTAAGCTTCCACTACTTACCCTCTTCTGCATCTTTTTAATGGTGAGCTTTTCATTAATGCCACACAATCCCACAATTCTACAAGTCTCAGAGGAAATGAATACCAAATTCGTGTTCCCAGCTCTGATCCCTCCCCTAAACTCCAAGTCTCTTATTTCTGGCATCCCGGTCCACCGGAACGTTCCAAAGTCATTTCAGACTAAACCCTATTCTTCTCTAGAGTCTTGATTTTACCCATCATTTTCCTGGTCACCCAGATTCATTCATTTCATGAGTGAATTCATTCATTTCATTTGTACCCCTTACATGAGTATGATTCACCAACTATTGCTATTGCTTTAACCCCACACTTTTTCCGAAACTCCTTCTGTCCCTTTTATACTACTTCTCAGTGAACTTTCTCAAGATACTGCTACATACACTTGTCTCATAGAGAATTTCTCCAGTAACTGAATGGATGCAGGGCTTTCCTCAAAAAGATTCCTTACCTAAAAACCTTGAATTTTTCCCACCATCTAACAAGTAAGGTTCAACAGTCCTCTCCGGTTATTCCAGAATTCTCTTTTCATTTGGAACTCTGACGAGTCTTACCCTCAAGGCTCCTTCCCTAATCCAGCTGCATCTGGTTATTTCCTTCCACCTGCATTTAGTCAACAAAATCTCCCCTTCCTACTGCTGGGCACCTTCCTTCATGAAGCTCCCTTTCATATTCTAATGCAATGCAATCTTTTGATTTCAAAAAGCATCCATATTTTGTATTTTATATATGTTTATGGTACCCGTGCATAATTTTGAATTATACTTAAGCATATATTTATTTTACATGCCTCATGATTCTGTCTACTCCTTGAGAGGAGAGTCATATCCATTATACTCTCATATACAGTAAAATGTAATATTGGCTGATGAAGATGATGGTAATAAATGCAGGTCTCTGTTTGAAATGGTCACAGTGGTTCTCAGTTGGCAAAAGATTCGCTATATAATAAGAGCACCTAGATCACATTTTATTTTAAAAATCACATTCTGGCTTATATTTTAATATTAACATTGAGGGGAGGGGAGTTACAATCATTACATTTCTGTGACTCAGGAAAGTCCTAGATAATTGTATTTTGGGTCTGAATAGGCCAGTGAATGACATAGGAATGGAAATGTTCTTAATTTTTATTCGCTTTTTAGCTAAATTACATTCAACAGGCTTTTCTTTCCTTTTAGGAAAATATTTTAAATAGTTCAACATACTTACCATCTCTAGAATATGAGTTACTGCTTGGAAACTTCGGTAAGGAATTCAATCATTTAAAATACAGCTTAAAATGAATGTTTGTTGAGATTATCACAACAGCAACTAGGGTTTCATTTTTCTAAAGAATCATGACTAAAACTATTTTTCTTGTTTGTAAAAAGAAAATGAACACAGATTTGCAATTGTCTTGTGTTCACTGGAAGCACGTCTTCGAGCACAAAAGGCTTTTGTGATTAAAGAGTTCATAAAATTTTCCATTAATAAGTGGGCTTTTACACTATGCTTGGTAACCTTATACAACTCTCCAGAGTCAGCTAAGAGCCTTGAACTCTAGGAACCCTGTGAGATATGACTACGCCACTATTTCCTGTTCCTTTCCATTTTGTCAATTCATTACAACTGCTCAAAACCCGAGCTAACCAGCCCTGATTGATTTATTCAGAAGTGAATCCACTTTAAGCAGAGATGATTTTAAATACTTAATAATAAAGTGATTCTGTGGTGAGTGCATATGGTAAATAATGAAATCACCAAACTCATTTTCATGTGTAATGCGGAGAGATGATTTTAGGCAATAATCCACGGCCTTTTAATTCACTTTTCTAATTTCACTTGGTCTTTTTGCGTTGTCTGTGTTTTCTGGTCCATAGATTGGGTAAAATGGAATCTTTCAAGACATAGACTGACATCTGCTATAATAATTTTAAGGACCACTGAATCATGGCCCTTGTCTCAGGTGCCGTGGCATGCAGGAAAAAAACAAAGGTGGCGTGCAGAACTACTGTGGCCCATTTAGAATAAACGCTGCTATTGCCTTTCTCCCTCTTCAAATAAGGTGTTCTCTGTGCCTCATTTTAGAATATTCTTAACCAGCTAAATTAAAAGTATGTCCTAATATGCAATAGTGATCTCATCTGTCCTCTTAGAGACATGCAGTAGACCCTTGGAATTCTTGAAGACGTGTTCTAAGACCGTAAAAAATCCTCACATCTGCGAATTATGCCCACATGCCATTGAATCTCTTTATAGTTTTCAAGGTTGCTCATGATCTCTTTTCACGGCCACTTCCGGCCTCTTCTTAAGAATTTCTCTTGGCTGCAGGAACATGCACACTTGTCTTCACACCCTAGAACACATTTCCATCTGGAGGTATAGATTTCTTGTGCATATCCCCACATCCCATTAAAAAAAGCTTATGAAAGTTTTCTTTCTCGTTCAGAGGGTTATTGACATGCCCTCCCCACCACACACACGCCCTTGCCCACGAATAGCTCACAAGCCTTACTCTGTGGGCCACAAGCAGAGGGCACGAAAGCAGCACTGAAAAGAATCCTATAGTTTGGAGGCTCAGTCTCTCATGTTCCTGTGACTCTAACCTGTAACTGAGTAAAATATCTGTACTACCTACCAGACTTCTGGGAGACACTTGAGAAACACAAATCTTAGATGTTATACCTGTGAATGCCAGTAGAGGCTACTGTTTTGAAATCACGGAAGGTAAGTTTTCTTTATGAGAGCAAAAGTCGGTGCTGACTCTTCTCTTTCCAATGTGTTGCTTTGGCGTCATCCTAACCCGGGGTGAATAAGCACTCAAAAATGACCCTGTATAGATCTTTGGGCCAAAAAGCAAGTATTGCTACATTTTTTTCTCTGTTTCCAATCCAGGTTGAAGGACATGCCAGTTCCTGGCCTAATTTTATGCAAATTGCAAAGAAAGAAATTTGTTTTGTAAAATTGGATTAAAAGTATTTTCCATATCAAGTCTGTCTGGGATGCTTCTGTAAGAAATGATAATTCTGTTTGTTTCCCTCAATCCCTAAGAGGGATTCCCTAAGAGGCATTGTCTGTTTTCTGACTTGTTTTTAAAGAGACGTTATTTTGATACTTTGCTAACCACCCTCCTTCCCCTAGAGAAGATAAATTACCTAAGTCTCTAAAAAAGCTGATGAGATCCTTACACCTGGAAATGGAATCCTACTTCCTTTGGCTTCAGGAACATCTGTCACATTGGGGCACCTTTGCTCAGACCCTTTCCTGAGCTCAGAGATGCAAACCTTGGACATAGGTTAGGGAAGGAGCCCTCACAGGCAGCTGGTGCAGTCTCCAGAAACGACTCTGGAAGAAGGAGGCCAAAATTGTAATTCTGCCTAGAGACAGGCCAGGTGGCATGAGTGTTTCGAGAACACTATATAATATAGGCTACATTGAGAGAGGGCATAGGAAGCACACACTAGTCTTCTGGACTTTCTTAACTTTAAACTGGGTTTACAACTAACTTCTCTATGAATGACCGTCTAGGTTCTGTGAGAAGAGACAGTTTCTGAATAAAAGAGCTATCATGGAGAGTGAGGTCTTGGGTTTTCCTAAGGCAAATGTCTGGTGGATTGGGTGATGCTTCGGGTCAGTATATTTAGGTAATAAACACAAAATTTGATGTGTTTTCTTTGAACATGGTAATAAAAATAATTTTTTTAATTGGTAAAAACCAGTAACATTTATGTCAGAATACTTTTAAAATCGATAGTGCCCTAATAATATGCATTCTGAACATCACTTACGCTGATTTCCATAACCAAAGCTGCCAAGTCACCTCCTCAACACTAAGCATGAGCTGTCCCTGAGGCCAAGCACAGATCTGAGAGGCCAGGATGCTTCGTTATAATCCATGCAAGTTCACATGCTAATAAGAAAGATCTTCCTTGGTGTCTACCACATTTATACCATCAATTAAATAAGATGTCAGAGGCCAAATCAACTCTTCAGCATTTACATTCCTTTTTCTCTTTCAACCATGCCAAATCTTGAAAATGTTTTCTTCCTATTGTCTCTCACACCCAACAATGTACAATGTGAAAGATAAAATATGAAGAACCATTCAACACAAGTTCCAGTATTTTCTTTCTCAGAAACTTGCTTATAAAAATTGAGGTAAATTATTTATAGCTCTTCTTTCATGTCATTTTTATGTAAAAAAAATTCCCCCACATATATGGAATTCTACACCTATTTATTCTCCCAAAAGATCAAAAAAAAAAAAACCTTAACATTTGCAGTATTTCTTTCAGGTCATTAAAAAAGGTAAAATATTACAGAAAAAGCTGACTTTTTTTGGTTTATTTTACTGTTTGTTTCCTTCTTCCATAGTATCCTGGTGTATTTAGAGTTTTTATGCTTTAACTACACAGATATCAATGAACAATGAATACAGTTTTGCTCTTTTAAAAACTATATAAGAAGATCATATTCTACAATTATTTTCATTTAACATTAGAGATTTATTTACATTCTTTCATTTAAAATTTTTCTAAAGTCTAAAGTCATTCTGTGTATCTATTCTCCTCCCAAACACAAGGAGGGTTTAGCACGTGATAACCACCCAAGGAACATTCCCACCTTCCCCATGTTCTTCTTCATTATAGTTCAGAATTTTGATTCATGTTTCATCACCAAGAGTTAATTAAAATTTATTTCCTTTTGCAGATATTTACCTATACTTTTTTTTAAAAAAAAAGATTTATTTATTTGAGAGAGAGAAGACACAAGCATGTGCACATGTGCACAAGCGAGCACCAGTGAGGGGAGAGGCAGATGGAGAGGGAGAGGGAGAATCCTCAAGCAAAAACCTGATTCAGGGCTGGACCCCAGCACCCTGAGATCATGACCTGAGCCGAAATCAAGAGCCAGCTGTTCAACCACCTGAACCACCAAGACACCCCTACCTATACTTTTAATGCCAGTTCTAAGCTCACCTTTCCATTTGGGTTCTTCTTCCTTTTTCTTTCTTTCTTTCCCCCTCCCCCCCCCCCAAAGCATATTCTTTAGATCTTTCAGAAAATTTGTGTGGGTGGTAAGCTCTTAGTCAATATATGCTTTAAATAAATTTTATTTTACTGTTGATTGAATTTAGCTGAGAACAAAACTCTAGGATCCCTCACTCAGTCCTCTGAAGAGACTACTGCATTGCTTGCTGGCATTTCTTATTGTTGACAGTCGTCGTTTTTCTTTAACTCTTTTGTAGATAGCTGTTGAGATTTTTCTTTATGACTCATGCCTGACAATTTCACTGCTGTGTGTCTAGATGCAGATCTATTTTTACTGAGTCATCTATATTGTAAGATTCATGGCTTCCCTAATTTTCCAAAATACCCAGACATTTCTCTGAATATTGCTTCTCTGTATAACAGATTCTATCTACTCCTATTTTATAGACATCTTTCAGATAAATTTTGGAATACGTCAATTCATGTCTCGCATCTTTTCTTCCATGTTTGTCAGTTTTTCACTTTACACTGTTTTTGGGGTAAAATTCTCAGTACTGTCTTTCAATTCATATACTCTTCCACTAGAATTTCTCAACATGTGGCAGTTGCCAAAACAAGAACTTGGGAATCATCCATATTTATCTTTTCCTTTGTCCTCGACATCCATTTGGGCAACAAGTTCTGCCCATAAGATTTCCATTCCTACTGCCTCTGCACCCGCCTTTAGGAATTCTCACCTGCCTTCCTATGATAACTCACCAGCTTACAAGCTTTCTCTGTCTCCCTGTAGCATTCACTTACTACAGACTTGGCTGACAAGAACTCTACCAGAATGCACTGTGTTCTTTCATATTTCTAGGATTTTTCACCTTTTTAAAATAATTGCTTTCCTTCCTCATATCTATGTGGATAATGAAGTAAACATTTTACTGGGGGAAGCATCCTTGTCCTGAATCACCAACCCCTCCCAACCACTGAGCTTTGTGCTCTTTCCTTTGTGACCTACCTCTGTGAGTCTACACTTATCTGTGTTATAGGACGCTTCTCAGAAAAGCTGCTTTGCCTCCTCCATTCACTCAACTATGAGCTTCCTCTGGGCATAGTCTGTGCACGGTACAGAAGACGGCTGAATGATAAATGTGCACTGAATCAAATGCATAAGTAAATAGAAAGGAAAATACCGGGAAATTCCTGGATAAGGCAAAAGGTTAAAAAATGAGGCTTAAAGTTTTTTTTAAATAAAAATATTTCAAATGTTCTTATTACTGTTCAGTAGGAGTACTGGTGGTTCAAGGCTTTTTCCAGGGTTTTGATAAAAGAAAAAGAAAGCAAGAAAGAAAATAAACGGGTGCTACAATCATCCCATTTGTTTAAATATTAAATATGAAAACTTTCCCCTATTTAAATGGTATAATATAGGGAATAAGCTTATAATAAAGCAACTAATTTCAGTCAGTTTATTAAGTATGACAATTTCTAGGCAGTATCCATTTTAAAATGTGAATATATATCAACACATGTCTCTGTGCATGTTCATGTGTGTACTGACACATTCATGCATAAATAAGGCATGGTACCAAGCTCTTCCTTGAGCAAACTCCACCATGCCCAGATATGGCCACTGCATCTTGTACCTTACGAAAATGCAAGATCTCCCTAAACAAACCACCCGTTGGCATATAGTAATAATATGGCTGATGCTCCTTACATCTCCTCTGGAATAAGATATGGTACGAATAATCTTATCAAGTAGAATATGAGCCCATGATGGCTTGTGCTTGCTGTCCATAAGGATAATTCTACTCTTGATGTTTGCCATAATTAGAAATATAGAGCCCAACACTGAAAAATAGCCATAAACCATCCATGGCTTATTTAGACTTGTAAACTGAAAAAGCTATAATCTTCCCTTTATATCAGATATGCAAGACTATACAGTTAAGACTGGTTTAAGTTATAGTTGAAAGGGGAGTTATTTTTCAGTGTGAGGGGCTTGTGATGATGATTACTCTAAAAAATGATCACAAGTGGCCAAGGAAGGAATGAAACAGGCCTGTCAGTAGTTATTTTACTTGCAAGGTGGATAATGAGATAATAAAACACATAATTGGAGGTTATACTACCTTGATTACTGTAGATTATACCAATGGGTACAACAATGCCATTAAGCAAGCAGTGCCTCACCAGTTAGCGCTCATTTGTAGGATGATGAATGGATTGATTCTATTTCATTATAGCCATGACTTTGAGAACGTGTTGGAAAATATCTGCTATCCCGTATCACAATGCCAATCAACTTTGGACAGCATATAAGGTATTTTACTCTTTGACAAACGTAAGAACATGAGAACTACAAAAACACAGAAAAGATACTATTTGAGACTCCGAAGAGAAACGAAAACTGGAAAATGTCAGATCTTACTATGAAGCTATTTTCTGTAACCAAAGACACATTTTATGGAATTTATTTTCCAATTTTAAAGAAGGCATTTTGGAACATCTGCTATATAAGCTAGGATAATTCTAAAACTGTAACGTTATAATGATTATTAGCTATTGGCTAGTGCTCGGAATTTTATTGAACTCATTAATCTAAGAAAAATAAATATAATTATAACAGTGATAATAAATGCTGGCTGTGTTTTTACTTTGTGGTTTCCACTTGTGTTTTTCAGAAAATAACCACTACCCAAATGAGGCAAGATAGAACAGGCACATCTGTGTTGTATATGTCTGTCCAACCAATTCTCGGCTCAAGAGTGCTCCAGGCAGAGACCAGATATGTCTAAAAATGACACAGATGTCGATCTCTGAAACTCAGTGAACCACACTCTGACAAAATTTCCCTACACCTAGAAATGTTAACCTACAGCTCGAGGCTGTTTTTAAAGCTGCAAGACGCTGGAGAAATGGAAATACGTAATACGGTACCATAAAGCCGATATTTAGCAACACGGAATTACTTCATGAAATTTACAGATAGAAAGACAAATTTCATATATCACGAATTTTAAACCTTGACAATAAAATAAAATGATTTAAAAATACAATATATCTAATTCAAAGAAATCTGGAATTGGATCAACACTGACAAAATTTCAAAAACAAAGAAACAAACAAACAAACAAACCTGACAAATTTTCTACATAACTAAGGCACACCCCTTTAAGCATCAAGTTCAAGTATGGCAAATGGCTTTAGAGTATTAAGAAATGTTGATTTTATTGAAGACTCTATCACTAAGAAGCTCTGTCCTTATAAGGAGTAGAGGAAGTAACATGGGTCTCAGTTTCCTTCTCTGTAAAAAAAAGGCCATAACACCCACACGTCTGTTATTGTTAAGACTTGAAGATGATATATGTAAAGCACAGAGAACATAGAGGCATTCGATAAAGGTTAATTATTTGAATGATTTTTAATAAATATCTGTATGAGATTTATTACATACTTTCTTTGTTGCCTACTTCAAATAGACTGACCATAATTTAACCTTTCTTTCATTGCTAATGGTCATTATTTCAAAAGCAATTATTGTGCTGTAATAAAGTATTATCTCCAAGGACTAAAGAGCTGTGTAAGCCTATTTACTCTAATCCCAAAAGACCTTGCTGTGATTTTTCGAGGTCTTATTTTAATAATAATTTTGACACCTTCTTTGTTAACTGTCACTTTTTGCTCTCAGCCTACCGACTAAAGGGAGTTTCCTAATTTGGGCAGGGGGGATAGCAGAGAGGGGGTAGCGAGCTTTTGTAGCCTGGTAACACAAAATCAGTAGATCTGTTTTCTGATAATAAGGAAAAACACAGAAAGTGAAATGCTCCACAATTTTTGTGGCTACTGGGAAAACATAAAAACATCTAACGAGACAACATTCCAGGGGACCCAAGTTATAAAATAAAAAATGGAGATCTACTCCTCTCGGCTCCTTTTCCTTTGCAGATCTCGTTCACTAGTTTCTCTCTATGCACAGCTGGAAAATCATTTTCTGAAAGAATGTAAAAAGTATATCTAAACTAAGAGTTAAAAGGCATTCTTTTTCAGGGAAAGGATCTCTGGCCCTCTCCTGTAAGTGATTCCTAGTATATATCATGCAAGCAGTTTGTGTTTTACACTCTATGCAGTGAATGTGTGTGTGAGTGCGTTATAGCCTACAATTCAGTGAAAACCACACAATCTTTCATTCTTTATGTACTCTCCATCCTCAGCCCTCATTGTTCACTCTCTTCCTGGTCTGGAATACTTCTACCTCCTCTGAGTAGCAAAATCTTATGCTTCTTTAACTTTCGACCTCAAATGCCACCTACTCTACCTTCATTATAACATATGACTTCCTCTAGAGTCTAATTCATGTTCTCCGAGGATTTACAACCTCGGTCCCTAGAAGGGTTCCTCTGTTTTAAAGGGCTGTGTGTTTATAGAGGACTGATTTAAAACATCCACTCCTGACAAAGGCCACACCAGAGATGATGAGGGAGCCCTTGGATGTAGCGCGGAGAGACAAAAATGCAATCACAAAATTGACAATTCCTTCTAAACACAGAAGATTTGAAACGACTCAGACAGAGCTCTTTTCAGATTTGTGCTTGGGTTTGCTTCATGTACCTTTAAGATTAGAGGTCTGTGGAAGGAAACCAAATCTTTATTTTATGGCTGCAACAAATAGGCCCACCATGGGAAATATGTCATTTATTCTTTCTCACAAAGAGACATTCACTGCATAGTGCAAATAAAAGTAGCATTTTCCCTCTACTTAAGGTTCGTTAGATGAAATTTATGTTTTTAAAATGCACTGCAAACACCAAAATCTGATTGTACCATTATCAGCTTTTAAATCAAAACAGCTTGCTATCTAGTAAGGACAGGAGAACTGGTCGATTTATTTCATAAAACTTTATGTACAAAGAGACAGTGTCTATGAACTTAATGGAGAGAATATAGAGTCTGGAGGGGTAATTTTTATTACAATTTATAGTGGGATTATCCATACTCCACAGTTTTCAGATTTTATTGAGATTTTATGGTACTACGATGCTGACGCAGTTAACTGGAGTGGGGTAGGAGGCATAATTGTTTCACCCTGACTGGGAAAGGAAATTGGTGTTACTGTTATATAAGAAGCCTATACCAGACTCTATTAATTGCCTGAATCCAATCAAAGCCATTATTTATCCTAGTTTCACAGGTAAAATATTTTACCTGAGGGTGAAAGGATAAATAAGGACTATAATTTTCACACGGCAATATCTTTTCATTAAGACCCTTTCAAAGTCCTAAGAATACTTTTCACCCACAGGGGTTCAACTCCAGACACGATTACAATCTAAATCATAGCAAGCATCTGTAATGTACCACCAAATATCATTCTTCAATATTAAGTACCATGAAATAAAACAGCAACAATGCACGCAAGAATGCCAGGGAATTACAGATGGCCCAATGACATCAAATAGCTAATAGCTCAAGGAATGGTTTTCATTCATTCTGCAGACACTTAGTATTCACTGGGTCCCAGACACTGATAAGGCAATAAAACAATGCATGATATAGATATTATAATATAATTATATATTACATATTATGTATTGAGCCATATATATTGAGCCTACACACACACACACACACACACATACACACACAGAAATAAAATTTCATATACTGCCTTTTAATGTAGTATTTCCCTTTGCAGGAAAAAAAGACATCTTTCCCCCAGGTGTTTTGCCAGAGAAAGAAAGGATCTTCCAGGAAAAGGAAAGTCTATGGGTAAAAGTAGAAGAGTCATCATGAAAAGCTATGGAAACTGTAGCTGGGACATGAGACATATTTGGTAGAATGGCAACAGACTGGGATGGAAGGAGCCGAACTGAGGATATGAGGAGCCTTGCTGATTATCATTTTACGTTGTTTCATCTCCTTTACCATGTAAGAGAAAGATCCTTTTAAGGTTAGAGTTTAGGTCTATAGACCAACACTGCCACAGCATTCCTAAGCATCTCATATGAAATATTGTATCTGTACCAGACTACATTAATTTACTAATTTGTTCATACCTTCAACCCATAAGTATTTATTGAGCATTAACCAGTGTCAGGCACGATACTATGTGTTTGGGAAACAGTAGCTACTGAAGCTTGCAGGGATTTTGGGAGACCCCAATATATTTTAATCTTGGAGTGGAAATTTATAACAATGTATCCTACATATAGACATATGTTTATGTAAACATTTATAACACACACAACAACTACATTTTTTGTCAACAGAGAAGCTTACTCTCCCACTGTCTTTCTTTCCCCCAGGAGACTGAGAAACCCATATACCATGAGATTGTCTTTCTAATGCTACCCTGTTTCTATTGAACCTCTTTCTCATAAGCCCCCAGCTAACTAAGGAGGTAGTTCTTCTGATGAATTCTCCAAGTTATTCCAGTTTCACCAAATTCTCCTATTTTCTGTCTTTCTGAGTTCTTGTTGTACAGAGAATACATCTCCATTGATCTTTTATTTTTTCTCAATGACATTCAGCAACACTTGTTAGCTAGCCCACAAGTTGGCATATATGTTTCTATTTATCCAACAAACATAAACCATGGTTTAAAAAAAAAAAAAACCAAGAACAGATACACAGAAAGTAATGTTTTCTTTCTGCTAAACAGAAGTAACATACAAATATACAGGATGGAAAGTGGGACAAATGAGTAGGAGTTATACATTTGTGTGTGTGTGTGTGTGTGTGTGTGTGGTCCAAGTTAAATATAGTCTTTTCTAAATATATATATATTTAGAAAAGACTATAAATATATATGTGTGTGTATATATGTGTGTATATATACACACACACATATATATGTGTATACACACACACACACACACATATATTTCACATACTAGAGCTCTAAAAATGAAGCAGGTAAGTTATATTTCAAATTTAGGTTCAAGTAAAAAGGGCATATTCACTATACTCCCTTACAACCCTAAACTAGCAGTGGGAAATCTGGAAGCCACGGGAGAAACTACACTACCAACACTTGCATTGCTTTAAAATTCTACCACTAGATGGCAGTACAAAGACTGTCATTTTCAACACAAGTGGCTTAGTTCCATAGTACTACATTAGTTCTAGAAGAGATGTGGTGAGACACGGAAGAGAAAACAGAGTTTAGAGTCAAAAGTAGGTAGAATGGTGATGGGTGAAGGGACATAGAGAAGGCCAACCAGGAGAAGGGAGAACAGAAGCAAATGGAAGGAGGGGGAGGAGTGAGAAGGCAGAGAAAAAAGGCGGACCAAGGCGGATCTTTGAGAGGGAAGCACAAGAAGAAGGCAAGAGGGGAGGGGCTGAAGCAAGGGGGAGAACTCCAATGTAGCCTTTTTCAGGTTTTCTGGGCAGGAACCACAGCAAGAAATGCATATTTCAGCATTACTCAGTATACACATACTCCCTCTCTCTCTCTCTTCCAGTACCACATTTGCATGTATGTAAATAAATAGGTTGCCGAACAAAAGTTTCACTACATAATACTTATTTCAGTGATATACGCAGAAAAAGTCTCAATTTTATTTAATTTCTTTCAAATTGCCCATTTTAAGCTACCAAATCTATTTTAAGACTCAACAGGAAAAAATCCCAGAGTATGAACAATATTGTTTCATTATACTGTAAACTAAAGCTACCTTTTAAGGGGAGTTTTATTTTAAAAATCTCCACAGCTGGGATCAGGGGATACTCTTGGCCATAGGATCAGTTCAACAAACATTTGCTGAATAAACGAATTAACAGAAAAAAAAAAAAGATGGTGGAGCCACCGGGTCATGAAAAACACACGAACTAGCCAGTGATCAGGGCACCATTCCCTGGAATGGTGGGAAAAAAAAAAAAATCAAATATATAATGGTGACTCTGTAAATTGATAGCTTTTCTTTTATTTATCAGATAGACAACTATCAACTTGTTCTTTTCTAAAGAACACAAAGTAGAATACCAGTTAATGAAATTCTCCACTAACAATGGAAAACATGCAAAGAGAAAGAGCTGAGAAAATAGTTCAATAGTTCAATAGTTTGGAACAGAAAAAGAGTTAAGGGAATAAGAACAAATGGGGAACAGAAAGCACAGCCAGAGAGTTGTAAATAATTAAGAGGCTAATTTAAAATAATGCTAGCAATAATTCTAAGACTGAGTTTCCCTCTTGGATCTTACAGTCTTCCTTCTTTCATTTCTTCCTATAGGTCTTAAGACTCATTGGATAAAATGCTCATTTGATATGCAGATATACTTTGATACAGAGATGCTAGATTTCCAAAGGTCTCTCACAATGTGTATATATATCCAAATATCATCAAAATAATTCTATAAATACCTGCAATGTATTAGGTAAAGTAAGAATTTCCTTATAGCATAATAGCACCTGTACTATGTGAAATTTATATGTAAGCTAGAACTAAATTTTTATATTTATTATTTAGAATAACTTTATAGTTTTCAGGAAAGAAAAAGTTTGTTTTTAAAAAATAAAACCACAAAGGAAATGAAAGGTATTATATTCCAAAAATATAACATGTAATGTTCAATGTATTAAGTATCACCTGAGAAACTTCTCAGGTGTGGTGAAAAATGAATGTAGCAACTACATCAGAATATTTATTAGTAAAATATCACTTATAAGCATATATTTATTTATACATAAATTCAATCTTTCTTTAACTATAGGAGGAACTTTTCCAACACGTTAAACTGGTGTGGTGGCTAACGATTTACAACAGAATGAATACAGAGGCCATTTTGTTAAACTCTTGTTTAACTACTTTCTCTAATAAATAGATTTTCCTCATCTAGATCTTCTCCTCCTTGAGTAATATCTACTTCTGAGTGAAGTATCATCTCTCTCTAAATGTGGATTCCATCTACCATCCTTACGTTCTTCTTTTTCTCTTCTTTTGTGCTTTGTACTTTTATTTAATATTTAACTGGCTGTGTGGGGGGAAGCCAATTAAACTCATTCTTTGACATTTTAGTTTACAAGGAGCTTATCTAGAATTTTCTCTTTTCTGCTAATTCTCTCAGCACAATACAGATAACTTCTGTCTCCTCTCTGAGCCAGTTATCATCAAATCTTAGAACTAAACCAATTTATGCTAGATAAAGCAGAGAAATTAACAAATTGAAGGTATTTCAGATGAACAAGAACTCAAGAAGCCAGTTTTTTGGAGTAAACTATTCAACTTCTTGTACATGTCCAGAAGTGAAAAGATACCAATAAATTTCTTCTCCTTGTTGCAAATCAGGTAAATGCAAACAAGTGCCCCATGCATCTCTCCATAAAGTATTCTGAACTCTTCTTTAAATTTTTTTTCAAAGATTTTATTTATTTATTTGACAGACAGAGATCACAAGTAGGCAGAGAGGCAGGCAGAGAGAAAGAGAAGAGGAAGCAGGCTCCCTGCCAAGCAGAGAGCCCGATTCGGGGCTCGATCCCAGGACCCTGGGATCATGACCTGAGCCGAAGGCAGAGGCTTTAACCCATTGAGCCACCCAGGTGCCCCTGAACTCTTATTCAAAACTCCATTTTTCATTAATCTTAGCTGACTGGCTTTCTCACTCTTTAACAAGTTCCTGCCTTTGCTTTATGATGATAGTACTGAAACACTCAGGTCCTAGCAAGTCCATATTTCAGAAGTGTAAACCAAAAGTCAGCAACACTCCAGTCCCACTTCCCAAAAGGCAGCATTAAAAAAATTTTTTTTCAATGAAAGAACATAAGTAAGTAAATGGTTTATCAATAAAAACCAAATGGAGGCCTAAAATGTCAACTATATTTGGAAGTTCTCATAATTAAGCATAAGTCGAAGAATAAATTTACCAAAGGAAGCTGCAGTAGTTCAACGACTCCAAAAGTAAAGACAACCATACACATAAGCATAGGTCAGCTGCCTGGGACTATCCTGTCATATGGACTGATGACACCAGCATTCCACTGAACGCTGAACTACAGGAGGACAGGCGTGTGTAAGGTAGACAGAGGAAGTGAGTTGGTGACAGAAGGAACATCACCTGAAATAAGGTATCCTTAACATCCACAAGTGAGAGAGCTGACAGCAGAAGACAATGGAGGAAGCAGAGATCCGAAAGGGGGGAGCTTCTTGCGAGCAAAACCATAGCCACACTCCATGGTCAGGAGAAGCCAGAGCTACAGCCCTAGTCTCCAACCAGCTCTGCGGCGATCACTGCAATGACCGTATTTCCTTTCACAAATAGAAATGGCACAGAACTAAAAATACACTTGTGGCTTCTTCCTGTTGGCTGCTGAGAAAAGCAACAGCCTGGAGGGAAGAAAATGGGGTGTGAGTATTTCAAATTTGCCCACGACCACATCCCTTTGAAACTCCTGAATGAGTGCTATGAAAATAAGGTATATTTTTGGAGGATTCTTCACTTCATCTAAATATAATTTTAAAAACCCACAACATTCTTAAAAAAGATGACCAAAGGAATTACATGCCCAAATGGGGCTGGTTTCTTAACAGCAGTATCAACATGCTCTTGTCAGATATCTTGGGGGAAAAAGTACTTTCTACTCAAGGATCTAACAGCATAATTGTTTTAAGTCTGGAATAATGCACTCAGATCCCATAGGGAGTTGTTTTTCAAGTATGACACCATTACAATAAAGAGTCTTAATGCAATAAACATGTTTTATACAATTCTGGTAGACCAGGCTGCTGGGGTTGCATTTTCATGGAAGAAAATGTGGCTGTATAGGAACCTGGAGCTGAACACCGTTTTACAACAGTCACAGGGACAAAGAATGGGATGGTGGTTAAGGAACACCACCCTTGCTGCCCTTAGGCTTTTTCAGTTCTGATTATTCCAAAGCCACTGATCAATCATGCTCTTGCTTGAGCCTCATTCCTGGGCATCAAGGTGTGATTGCTTGTTCCTTCAGCTACCTGGACAAAGGACCAGCTCAGGTATGGGAGGGAGGAGATGAGTCCATTTTTTTTCTTTCCTAGCTCATTAGCTGGATGGTCACAGACTGGTTATGGCATTGCTCTTTAAGTATTTTGAATTTCTACAACATAACACTCATTAATACTCAGATATAAAAAATAGTTTTAAAGGACCAATGCAAAGTGTTTGGGGTTTATTTTGTTTTCAACTACTCTATCCCTTCCTCTAGGTAATGAAGGAGAAATGTTCGATCTTACATTAATTCTGGTATCACTTTTGTAACTCTCAATGGACCCAATTTTATTGAACATTAATTTGTTTGCTTTTCATGATCAACCCTAGATGATTATCTGCTGTTTTTGTATTTCCTTTAATTTTCCATCGTGTATCTTTTTCCCTCTAAAAACTTTGTCAATCTAATAAGTTGACTTTAGAATTCCGATAAATTACTGCGAGATGTAGGTTACTTCCACAGTATCATATAAGGAACGAACGTGCAATTAAAGATTTTGCTTCTACAGCTCTTTCCTCTCCAGAATTACCCATTTTCAGCTCTCTACTGGATTATTCTTGATATCATACAAATGGGCTCTAATATCTCCCTCTTTTTAAATCCTTCCCTTGAGAGCCTAAAAGGCTCTCCCGCCATCCATTTCTCTATACAACTCTTTCCTGCAGAGCTATTCCAAAGAGCTGCCTAGACTTTCGGTCTTCCCCTCCTCACCTCCCAGCTGAAGGCAAACTCACTTCAGTCAGTCCTTTGTCCCCATGACTCCACTGACACACTGTCACTGTCACCAGTGAACTGCACCCTGCCAGATTCCCAACTCTTAGTCCTCATTAAGCAGTGATTCAGTGATTCTTGTGAAAGGAAGAATGTAAAAAGTAGTCATGTCACTTTCCTGCTCAAAGGTCCAGTTCCAGTGACTTCCCACCATATATAGGAAAAAAACAAACAATGTAACCAAATTCGTTGAGGCCGTACATGATCCGGTCCCACTCACCCCTCTGGTCTCATATCCCACTGCTCTCCCATCGCTCATTCCCCTCCTGTTCCATCAGCTGCCCTGTAGTTCTTCCTCACACCAACCACGCACCCTCCATGCATCAGGGTCTTTGAACTTTCAGTTCTCTCTGTAAAGGTCTTCCCCAGGTATTATTGTCATAACATACATTTCAGGTAGACCAGATTGTACCTAAAACTGCACTCCTGTCTTTTGACTTCCCATTCCCTTACCATGGCTTATTTTTCATTATAGCTCTTACACCATCTGCCATAAACTGTTTGCCTCTTACATTAGAAAGTAAGGCCATTACAGTAGACATTTGCTCATCTTGGAACCTCAATTCTCAGAATTTTACTTGGCATATAGTATGTCCACAGGAAGGAGGGAAAGAAGGAAGGGAGGGAGGGAGATCCCAAAACTTGCTTTCATCCAGGCAATTACAAACCATGAACAACTTTGCTTGTGATCTGTTATAACTCCTACGCTTTTCTGCCACTAAGTATCTGTAAAAACTAATGAAAATATCTCCTGGGAAATCTACCAAAAACTTCCCCAGGCTGGACTGAAACTCCTTTATAAGGTCAAATAATCCCTTTAGGGTCTTGTTTATAAATAATGTGTCTCAGGTGACATAGCAACAAAACTCGGGCCAGATCAGTCCATTGGCTGTTCCCTCTACATAGAGAGCTCCCATTTCTCAGCACAACCATTTTGGGGGCTAACTGCCACTTTGTCCTTTTGGTACCAAGAGGGAAAATGTCTTCCTTGGGAGACCTTCTCTGACATCCTCCCTCTTGTAGCTCTAGCCCAAGTTGTGTTTGTCCAGAGTATCATGCTGTTTTCTTCAGATCAAATACCACATTCAAGGCCGAACTGAGATATGTCAGTGCACAGACCTAGCTTGTCATTCCTTTAGACCAATACTCTTCAAATACTTGAATGGGCTGAGTTTCTATCCTCACTGGAAAGTTTTCTCACCTCCTTCTGTCGTTAGTCAAGCATATTCACGTGGACATTTCACCCTACCTCATCCCCAAACCCTAACCACCCCCTCTGAGCATCACAGTGGAAATATTTCTAACCATATATAATATCCACTGTGAAAATACTTTTATCAAATACAACTTTCTCCATCTGCAATTATAATTAAACTCTCTCTCCTGGGCAAAAATCCATGAGTAGTCTATGTTTTAATCCAACTGAAGCACAGAATGTCCACAATTATCAGTTAATTATGATTTTTGTTTGTTTGTTTAATGTCGATACTTCCCAGTAGACTATAAGCACCCTGAGATAGAAATAGCATCTGTTTTGTTCAACCCTGTATCCTTGGACCAATAAAATACTTATTACATGACAGATGCTCATAAATACTTGAATGGACAAATGACTCAATTCACATGATACGTCATCTTAAAACATGGATGGGTATGTTCACAGGTCTTTGTGTACATGACAGATAAGGTAAACGATTTATCTACCAGAGACCAGATGTGTTATAACAACTTTAAAAATAATTAGCCAGTACATTCATCTGCATTTATATGGGTTAGTTTTATAATTTTATTGTTAGCATTTTGAAAATCCAACTCCCCTATCATATTTTCTTTTGCTTATCCATATCAGATATACAAGTCCTACATGGGAATGGAATAGGGGCTCCCTTTATCACTTAGCCATTTCATTGCTGGCCCAGTGCCCAGCTCACATGTGCAAAATAAAGACTTGAAGAATTACTGAAATGCCCTTTCTTTTATTCATTCTGTGAGGTAGGCAGGCCTCCTCCACTAGACACTTTTACCATCATCTAAGTAATCAGTTAAACAATAAAAAAAAAACCTTATAAAATGCTATAGCAATATTTGTATAATATGGTGATTATAAAAACATAATACAAACTAATAAAAATAGAAACTATGGGATGTCTCCAGATAATTTCTCACAGTAAACTCTCATCCCTTATAATGTGTAGTAACAAATTTGAGAAGCATTTCTGTACTAACTTCTTGGGAGCAGTTTTTCATTTGTAAATTCAGTATGTTTTTTTCCTTCCAACTTTGTTTTTATACGACAGAGAAAAAATTTCTGAACATTACTGCTTCAAGTACCTCGGGAAGGAGATAAATAATAATAAATAATTGAAAACATTTTATTGATAGTTGATTAACCCAGACATTAAGCTCTTACTTAATCTCCTCAATAATCTTCAAGGACAGATCATGTTATTATCCCCATTTAATCTTTGAATAACATTTCCCAGTCCAAAACTGTAAGTGAAGGGACTAAGTCTAACTCAGATTCCTGATTCTGACTCTCATGCTCCTAATGTCCATATCACAGTCCAGGGGATTTATGATTATATCAATTTTTATTCTTGGCATGAGAAAACTGCTGAATAAAAAACATGGCATGAAACTAACAAATACACTTGAGAGCAAATTATAGCACGAGTCGTAACAAAGTTCTTCGGCAGAGACATAGTTTCCAGAAAATTAAATTTTGGCAATATACTTTCAATATCAATCCCCTTAAATAAAAATAACTTCTCCCTTAGAAGGATAATGTCAAATAAAAGAGATATCTCTTTTGTTTCCTTCATTAGTACGTCAAAATTGTAAAAAAAAAAAAAAAAAAAGTTGTGAACAACATTAAAATCTTCATTAATCATCTTCACAATTAAAGCAGTATCTCCCTTAAGGGGAATGGTACAAGGACTGGATTCTGTGGTATACACATATACACATAAAGTAATGCAATATGCAAGCTTCCACTTTTGCTCTTTGTTAATTCCTAATTCTTAAAAAAATTGTAAACACGTCTTCAAATTACGAAAGAAAATAAATACCTAACCTAATAAAATCACATAAAGTGGCCTTCAGTTATGCTATTATTCAAATCGGTTAGCTCCTTTTGATCAGAAGTGTTAGTAACATCAGAGAGGGTTCAACTAAAGTAAAATCCAAGAGAAGACTACTTCATACCTCCTTTTCGTCTACTTGGTCACTCAGACGGTGGTGGGACTAGTTCAGGGCCTTTGCCCGAAACGGCACAAAAGACAGAGGTCTCCACATTAAGCACAGAACGCTACATCCCAAGTCTGCACACTAAAACCTCTTAGTGCTGTAAATCAGGTGATATTTTTCACTTGATAATACTAAGAAGGTACAATTCATTTCATGAGCTATGAAGAAACTCGGTGCAGGTAAGACAATAACTTGCCAAAGACAGATGCAGTTTTGTAGAGTCTGTTTGCAAAAATCTCTCTAACTTCACAATCAACTGTTGTTTCTAGGCACTGAATCCTACCTTACAAGATTATAAAAATCCAGGCTTACTAGCATTTTATGAGAAGGCAATGTGTTTATGTATTCATCAATCATATTTTAATGATGGGCCTCAGTAGTAATACGATATCAACGCAAAAGGAATACAACATATCTTAAACCCTCATCATTTCTGGGCCCTGAAGACAATCTACATGCATAAGTGTTTAGTTTTGGAGGGAACGAGTCAATGATTACGGGCATTTTCCATTTCTACAGAAGGGTGGCTTATATTGTAGATTCATGATAAAGGAAGACCAAATCGACAGCGTGATGCTACTTTAATTCCTTCTAGTAAAAACTGGAAAAAAAATAAGAGCTTAGAAGTAGGAAAGCAACTTCATGATCAACTGCATAACTGCCATGTACAAAATTAGGCAACCAGGTATTATTAAATAGTTATGTAGCAAAGCATTTCCTGCCTTCTAAATCCTGGAAGGGAATTTTAATATCGCATTTTGAAATACTGCATCATACCGAGTCATACCGGTGTTTAAAATGACAGTAACTTCCACTAAGATAGGACCTCAAGCTACATGAGACTTTTGTAGTCAAACACCTAACTTTAGAATTATTTTACTGGTGACTCAACTTACAAGCAGTTATGCTAAATACAGATTATCCTTTCCATTTGAGCCTTTGAAGGTAAACATCATTTTGCAAAGGAAGACATTTGAATTCCAACGCTAAATGACTCAATATGTAAAAATATAGACTGAAGAACATGGAAGCAAATACCAATGCCAACACGCGGTTGGTTCGCCCTAAACCGTGCTCATCAGCTCACGTCTGCATGGTGCACAGAATCTCTTTGGATGTGGTGTGCTTGCACACGATTTAGGGGCAGCTCACTGAATAAAGGCACAGTTACCCCTCACGCTGAAAGAAATCAAGGCTTCGATTGGTCCCTTACCTTTGCCATGGCTTCTCCCATCCTCCAAAAGCGGCACTACGATAGTGTTGTTCACATTTCCAGGTGACCGCACAGCTGTGTAGACAACAGGCACCGACTGTACCACCACGGGGATGCGGTGAACGTGACTCAGTTTGTTAGACTGTAAATTCATGGGACTTGAAGGCGGGACGGGATGGATGATGTGCAAAAACTGCTGGCCTCCCACCCCAGAGGCGGAGGCTACAAGGGGCCCTGGAGTTAATACTGTTGACGAAGATGATGCTGAAGATACTGATGTGATAACGGTCGGGGAGGAGGCTGGACGACTAGAAGACGATGAAGAGGTTGAAGTTGAAGAAGGTGAGGAGGCGGACGCTGTCATGGAAACCGGGGAGGATGACACGGCTGTGGGGGATGTCCTGGCTTTGTTGATTGACAAGTCCACTGGCTCAGTTTGTGTTTGGAAGTGATCTACAGATAACGAGTCCTCCGCGGGCTCCCCTTTCACATTATTTAGCAACAGGGGAACAGCTTCCATATCGGGGTAGTTGTGGACGTTTGGAGACTGTGGGGAGAAAAAGGGGACACATACGATCCTTGTTAATCACATACCAAACAGATGGCAAGATTTATGACTGGAGCACTTATTAATTTTTCCCTTATTGCTATGAGACACTACTCATTCCCCAAATATTTGAAGATCTGCTCTGTGACAGTCATCGTGATTAGAGTTGAGAGTACAAAAGTACAAAACAGCGTAAGACAAGGCCTCTCCTATAAGGACATTTTCATCCTATTGGGAGAGACAGACACAGTTGTTAAAATCAGTGAAAGAAGTACTCCATGGAGGAGAAAAGAGGCCACAAGAACCCCAAGATGAACAGCAGTTATACATAAGATCTCTAAAAGACAAGGGCAGTATGCAAAGCATTACCTACTTAAAACTATATAAATACAACCGCTTATTTATTTAAAATAACAATTATTCGAATTAAAAGCATTCACATTGTTGGCTTGACTCATTCTGCATTTGTGAGTCTCACTTTCCTCAGTTGTAAAGCGATGGGAATTTTGACGAGATAAATTTAAACACCCCTTCCAGCTCTGCAATTCTACAATTTCGTGATTCTAACCCTTACTCAACACTATCATAATCTGGAGGCATAAAAGTACCTGGCAACAATTTTGGGAAAAATCACTATATTTCAACTTTCATATGTGGTGCAGGAGCTCCTATATCATTCTCATGACAAGCACTGAAAAGGAGCACAATTGCTAAATTATTAAATATAAATGTTTTCTAACAATTGGTTTATATTTTAACTCCTAGTGATAGCGACATTTTTCTTCTCAAAATAATGTACATAACTACCACAACAAACATTTTAGGAAATAATTTTAGAAAAAACTTATTCTGAAAATTTTAAATTGTTTATGAATATTTTATTTAACTTAATTTAAAGATAATTTTGTACAAGTTCATTTTTATTCTTTTCAGTTTTAATGAGCAAATTTTAAATAATAATAAATCCAAGATTCTACCCAGACTAATGGACTCAACATTTTATTACCAGATAAAAATATGATTTATCCTTATATTTATTCATTCATAAATTCAACAAGTATTCACTGAATGCCCACCTCCAAGGCCTAACAAAATGGCAACAATTCTATTGTCATGTGTTAGGCTAGCCTCACCATAGAAAATTAGACTGTGACAGATTATTTTGGTTATATCTAATTTGGGCAGGCTAACATAGGCACTGATGTTCTATTATACAAAGACCAAAAACTTTTTTTCAGCTTCATTATGGCATCAGAACAACAACGTCTAAAATTATATTAAATTGGTTCATTTCATTCTTTGTTTAATAAAAGATCTTAGTTTGCTATTCCCCCTAAAATTTGAGCATACACTTAAAGGAACAAAACATGTTTCTTAAAACCTTTCTTTATAGAATATAAATTATAGCTCCATTCAAAACATACAATAGGCAGTAGTGCAAGGGAATTCTATTCAACAAGATAATAAGTCAACAATGGTACCAGATCAACTAAAAAGGGAAATGGGTTGATGTTTTATTGTTGTTGTTGTTTTTTTTCCTAGGCTAAGATGGTTACTTACACACAAAAAAGAAGAGAATTAGAAAATATAAAAATAAACCATCCAATCTACTGCATGAAATTCTTAGTGCCAAGATTTCATTCTTTGTGTTGAAACTGAGAAGTAACTCTTTAAATCTTTATAGACATTAAGAAACAAAACAAAACAAAAAAACCCCACAAATACCATAAACCAGGTTACTTCTAGAAAAGCTATTAGCATTATCTACTCTTCTAACTAGAACAGTATTTCAATTGATTCCCAGCATTATCATTTAATTTCTTTTTAGAACAATCTAAGATATTTCTTATTAGTGTGTTATACCCACATAGAAATTCTTTGCTGAGGCTGCTTTTATAAAATATCCCAAGTGGTTTGTCATTAAAATTATAAAATATGTCATTAAATACATATTACAAAACACTGTTTGACTTCAAATATAGTCTTGATTAGTTTCTCTCTTCCTACGGTATTAACTACATCCGGAATTCTAATTTTGGAAACAGCAATTTTTCTGTCTCGTTAGACAAAAGGTTTCTACGCAGATTTACAAACCGAGGGCTGAGGTGTAAGTCATCACTGTAGCAACATTTCATAATATAAACAAAAGACTAATGGACTGTGCCAATATAAGAGCTGAGAAAGATGAGGCTTCTTTGTAGAGATGGCTTCTGAGACATCGAGTGTCACTGAGCTTTGCGAATGGCTTCAACTTTTCTAGATTAAGAACAGTTCACCTTTTGTATCTGCTTATTCCCTCCCTAAGAAACAAATGTATTCCTTAAACTGTTTTATAACCACAGAAACAGAGTGTTCCTTTTATAATTCTGTTGCATCTCCTAGGAAAGCCATGAAGGACCAAATATTAAGAGTCTCTAGGTATTTTCACACATGTGAGAACTACTTAGCTTTTACATGAGCTTAAGCCAAAATATAGAAAATGGTCATGATAATTAGCAAGGATAAACCCAACACATGGACTAAGCGCGTCGTCTTTGTAACGCTGGCCACAATATGCATGACGTTACACGGACCACCATCGCAGAGGCACGAGTCGGTGCCTTCTTCCTACGTAGCAGGTGAAATGCAGCCACAATGTCCCCAAATGATGCCTCGTCAGTAGAAAGAGAACAAAGTCTTTATTGTACCATTCACCTGTTTATGGTATTGACATAATATTATATCCTCACAGCCCATATGTATCTCTCCTACTGGGAGGCGGCAGGTAAAGCCCCCCTGTAGCTTCGGGCCGCACATCCATACGTGGGAAGCCAGCAATACCACTTCAAAATGGTTTCAAAACATCTGTGGCCCACTTCCACTCCTTCTTTTAGGAAAGAGAAAAGACCTGAAAGACTAAATCCTGAAATCATCATTTGGAATTCATTTCCTGACTTTCAGAAAGGTGAAAATTGAAATGCATTGGTTCTGAGGTAAGAATCCCTATACACGCAGCGGCAGTGAGGTGATGGGAGCCCAGCCGAGAGCGACAACAAGAGCTCTGGGAGACCGAGGAAAACATCAAATGAGAGGTATTTGGAGCAGCTAGAAATTAAATAAAAGGACTACAGCCGTACATCAGACATACTGTGGGTTCAGCTCCAGACCGTGGCAATAAAGCAAATGTTGCCATAGAGCCTGTCAAGTGAATGTTTCGGCTTTCCAGTGCTTTGAAAAGTTATGTTTACACTACAGCTGTAGTCTCCCAAGTGCACAATACCATTACGTCTAACAAAACAATGTGCATATCTGAATTTAAAAATACTTTATTGCTAAAAAAAAAATGGTAACCTTCACTTCTAATTCTGGTTCTCTTGCTATTTCCACCTCATCTGCAGTTACTTCCTCCGCGTGAGCCCCTCAAAGTCATCCATGAGGGTTGGAATCAACTTCCTCCAAACTGCTGTGAATGTTGATATTTTGGCTTCTTCCATGAATCACGAATGTGTGGGCAACTAGAATGGTGAAACCCTTCCATAAGGTTTTCGATTTATTTAGCCTGGATCCACCAGAGAAATCGCTGTCCATGGCAGGTGCAGCCTTGCAAAATGTATTTCTTAAATAATAAGATGTGAATGTTGAAATGACTCCTTGATCCACAGGCTGCAGAACGGACATCGTGTTAGCAGGGATACAATCAGCATTCATCTCTACACATCTCCCTCAGAGCTCTTGGGTGACCAGGTGCCCTGGCGATGAGCAGTCATCTTATGAAAGCAATCTTTCTTCTGACCAGTAGGTCTCAACAGTGGGCTTAAAAGCTTCAGGAGAGGGGCCCCTGGGTGGCTCAGAGGGTTAAAGCCTCTGCCTTTGGCTCAGGTCATGATCCCAAGGTCCTAGGATCAAGCCCCGCATCGGGCTCTCTCCTTGGCAGGGAGCCTGCTTCCTCCTCTCTCTCTGTCTGCCTCTCTGCCTACCTGTGATCTCTCTCTGTTGAAAAAATAAATAAAATCTTTAAAAAAAAAAAAAAAAAGCTTCAGGAAACCATGTTGTACACAGAGGGGCTGTCATCTAGCCTTTGTTGTTACATTTATGGAGCACAGACAGAGTAAATTTCATTGTTCCATTTACGGAGCATAGACAGAGTAGAATTGAGAATTCCCAAGGGCCTTAAGATTTCCGGAATGGTCACTGAACATAGGCTTCAACTTAAGAGTCGTCAGTTGCATTAGCTCCTCACTAGAGAGTCAGCCTGTCCTCTGAAGCCAGGCACTGACTTCTCCTCTCCAGCTATGAAAGCCCCAGACGGCATCTTCTTCCAACAGGAGGTTGTTTAGGTTGAAATCCGTCCTTCAGTGTAGCCACCTTCATGAATCATCTGAGCCCAATGTTCTGGAGAACTCACTGCAGCTTTTCCATGGCAATCACTGCTTCCCCTCTCCCTTTTATGTTCTGGAGATGGCTTCTTTCTCTCCTTACCCCTCATGAACCAACATAGCTTCCAATTTTCGTCTGTAGCTTCCTTACCTCTTTCAGTTTTCCTAGAATTCAAGAGTTAGGGCCTTGCTCTGGATTGAGCTTTGGCTGAAGGGATTGTTGTGGCTGCCTTGGTCTTCTGTGCAGAGCGCTCAAACTTCCTCCCTATCAGCAATAAAGCTGTTTTCACTTTCCTACCTGTGCATTCACTGGCTCACACTTGCAGTTTCTTTCAAGAACTTTTCCTTTGCATTCGCAAATTGGCTATTTGGTGCAAGAAGCCTGGCTTTCAACCTGTCTCAGCTTTTGACAAGCCTCCTGCACTAAGCTTATGCGTTTCTAGCTCTGGGTTGATGGTGAGAGATGTATGCCTGCTCCTTCCACTTGAAGACGCAGAGGAGACAATAGGGTTATTAACTAGCCCAATTCCAACATTGTTGTGTCTTGGGGAACAGAGAAGCCAAGCAGAGGGAGAGAGATGGGGAACAGCCGTTGGCAGGGGGGGTGTCAGAACACACACAGCCCTTATCAAGGGTGCTGTCCTATATGGGTGCAGCTCACGGTGCCCCAAAACAATTACAATAGTAACACCAGAGACCACCAGTCTCAGATCACCATAACAAACTGAATAATAATGAAAAGTTTTCAGTGTTGTGAAAATCACCAGAATGTGACACGGAGACACAAAGTGAGCAAATGCTCTTGGAGAAATGGCACCAACAGGCTTGCTTAGATGCAGGTTTGCCACAAACTCTAATTGGTTTAAGAAAAAGAAAACAGGGGTGCGTGGGTGGCTCAGTGGGTTAAGCCTCTGCCTTCGGCTCAGGTCATGATCTCAGGGTCCTGGGATCGAGCCCCGAATTGGGCTCTCTGCTCAGCAGGGGGCCTGCTTCCCCCTCTATCTCTGCCTGCCTCTCTACCTGCTTGTGATCTCTCTCTGTCAAACACATAAATAAAATCTTAAAAAAGAAAGAAAGAAAGAAAGAAAGAAAGAAAGAAAGAAAGAAAGAAAGAAGGAAAGAAAGAGAAAGAAAGAAAGAAAGAAAGAAAGAAAGAAAGAAAGAAAGAAAGAAAGAAAGAAAGAAAGAAAAAGAAAACAAACCAGTCTATCTGTGAAGCATGACAAAGCAAAGCTGATACAATGAGGAATGCCTGTATGGGCACTTGAGAAAGTGAGAGAAGATATGGCATGTTACCGGGAAACACATAAGGGGTAGGAATGCTGAAAAGATTAGAAATAAAGAGAAGTGAGAAGTTTTGAGCACCATAGAGTAACTTCTGTTAAAAAACAAAGAAAGGATTCCACGCTAAAATTGTACCCTTGATTACTAACCACTCAATTCTTGCTAGAACACGGATGGACTATTCAATCTCAGGGTCAACTTAGTGCCCCTGTTGTTGTTTGTTTAAATCAAAGCCCACCAAGATTTTTGTCTGGGAGTGGTGACTTTAGCCGAATTTTGCTGTTGATGTCCTGGTGTGGAAACAATGATCAAACACTTAATATATCTGACATCATTAAAAGAAACAACATCCCTAAACACATGAGAATAACTAATTTCATGAAGTATCTCAACTGATTTATCATGAAAATAACAAAATACTTCATGAAGAACATGCTATCATCAAACACGGTCTTGATTTTTCTTTTTTTTTTTTTCTGTGTTAGATATATCTAGAATTCTAATTTTAGAAATAGTGACTACTTCCACCACAAATTTATCTTTCCTACCTATCCAGATTCCCACATAGGTTTACAAACCAAGGGCTGAGGTGTAATTCATCACTGTAGAAACACTTCATAATGTAAATCATTACATACATATGATCTTTCCAAAGGATTACATATTATTCCTTGAAAGGGTAATGACAGAAATTTTTTAATAAAATGTCTTAACAAATTACTGCCTAAATATACACCAACTGCAACAAGATAAATGTAACAATATACTTAATAAAATATGTATGTGAAAATCTATAAAGACAAATACAAACAGGATTATATGGTCACATATCTTTTCTTCAAAACTCTGAAAGCCAATTTTAATCATAATATCCACTCAATAAAATATTATACATAATATTCTAGTGAACATATTCCTTTCAGTGATCTGGGGATTACACGTGAGCTTTCCTAACGAGATAAACTTTTTCCTGAACAAATATTTTACAAGACCAGTGCTCTAACCCCTGAGCTATGGAGCCATGAACAAATATTTTAAAAGGTAACTTAAGCTTTAGGCGTTTTGTTGAGTGAATATAAAAAGGAATCTAAAATCTCCTAACACCGGTACCCATAGTATTGGATGTGTTTCCTACAGTCAGCCATTATCAGCAGCTGAATCTTATTATGTTCTGGCAATGACTAAAAAGTGCTTTTAATATTGGTCATGTCTTTTAAACACTTGGTAATCTTAACAAGAGAGGAAAAAATGTCTGGACACAATCTCATCTTTGGAAAACCCGCCAGAGATTCTTATGTGTAGTCATGGTTGAGGGCTGCTTAGACAGTATTCTGTTAAGTGATATCCAAGATTTACATGCCGTCTGTTTCATCTTTAATGGCCCTGGGGATTTTTAGAGAAGCAGAGCATTTACACACACGTGCGTGCACACACACACACATACACACACACACAAACAGGGTGTCCCAACTACCCATTTATCTAGCCATTCATCTACTCACCCAGCCAGCCAGCATTTAAACAAATTATATTTCATCTTACCTTTATAAACTTGTTGAGAAATAATCTCATGGTAGTTTTTAGAAAAGATTATAAAAGTCACCTAATATTACATAGCTCATGGTTTAACTGCTAGGATCACCTTTGCTTTAAAAGCGTGCAGTGTGGTTATTATAAGAAAGAAAATTCGATTTAGACACAAAAGAATTCATGACTTACCCTGTCACCTACTAGCTGTGCCATCTTGGTATATCATCATTAAAATTCTCTAGGTGTGAGTTTATCTACCTACAAAAGAGCAATATAATTCCAAACTCATATAATTGTTTTATAGATTGTATTAAGGGTATTAAGTGCTTTTAAGTAATACCAGTTAGGGTGGGGACAGGAGCAAACAAGCTCCCCCTCTCAGAACTAAATATTCCAGGGGGGCCTGGGTGGCTCAGTCAGGTGAGCCGCCAACTCTTGATTCCAGCCTCAGGGCGCTCAGTGGGGAGCCTGCTTCTCTTTCTCTCTCCCTCTCCTGTTCCCTTAACTCCATCTCTAAAATAAATAAATAAATCTTGGGGGGGGGGAACCAGAACTAAAAATCCCAACACAACCTAATCTATGACTTTGACTCTTAGAAGTGACTTGACTCAATGCATCACACATAAGATATTCTGATGCAGGACTGCAGAAATGCAACCACTATATTGCACAGGTACAGTGTTCACTAATCAACCAAACAGATATATACACTACAAAAGTAGCTAAATAAGTCAAAATAGTACAAGACTTTTAGGGTCCATGTGATCTTAAACAAACACATCTCTTAAAATCTGGAAGACAGTCATGTGACACTTTATTTTTTTTTTTAATTTTCTATTTTTTTGCTTAACTAGATTGACCCATAGGATGATCTGTAAAATGGACTACATTTTAATTAACTGGTTTCATTTGTTAATTCCACAACATAAATGACCTACACCAATCCACAGTTCAGCTTTATGACAAGACATAGTTATATTATTTGGGGATGCTGACCAGTCTTACCATGGGATGAAACAGCACAGCACTATTTGTTTCTTGTGTCTCAAAGGAAAACTAGTTTATGTCAGTTTCATTCTCTGACTTGGTGATTAATTCAACATTTTTTTTTTTTACAGGAACTGATTAAGGAAATGTACTGTGCACTTCATGTAAAAAAGGAAATAAGCTCTATCTATGATTCCATATCCTCAATCATGGAAGTTTTAAGTTATACAGCATTATTTTAGATGCAAATACATTTAAGTAATGAGCTAAATTCTTTTTTTTTTTACACAAAGCACACAGTACACACATGTCTTAGTTTTTGTGCCTTGGTTTCCCTCATAAATAAATGACATTTTAGAGTTATGAGCACCATGCTGAAGGCAAGCAAGAAACACCTCTGGCCAATTTTGCTCTGAGTGTATATGTCACCAAACAACCACTTGTGAACAGGGTATACACCGTACTTTCTTCTCTATTTTATTTTACTAAAAAGTAAAGCCTATTTTTTTCAAGTTTTTTTAATTTATTGACAGAAACAGAGAGAGAGAGCGAGAGAGCGCACACACACAAGCAGGGGGAGCAGCAGGCAGAGGGAGAGGGAGAAGCAGGCTCCCCACTGACCAGAGAGGGAGGCTCCATTCCAGGACTCTGGGATCATGACCTGAACCTAAGGCAGATGCTTAACCGACTGAGTAACCCAGCCACCCTAAAAAGGAAAGCCTTTTTTTTTTTCGAGATTCATCTTACATGTGTCCTTTTGGTCATCATTTGTCTTGCTTTCGGCCCAGTGATCTCCCCGACCTGTTCAAGGGCAAACTCTTAAATGCAAATACTATAAAAGTGTGCCTTTTTTTTTTTTTTAAGACTTATTTTGGAGAGAAAGATAGAGCATGTGTGTGTGGTCACACACACAAATGTGTGTGTTTGGGGGGGGGCAGGGGAAGGGGCAGAAGGAGAGGAGAAACTCAAGTTGACTCCCCATGAGGGCAGAGCCTCAAGTAGGGCTTGATCCCAGGACTGTGAGAGCAGGACCTGAGCTGAACTCAAGAGTCTGAGGCTTAACACAATGAGCCACCCAGGTGCCCCAAAGTGTGTATTTATGAAACTCACCACCCTCCAAAAAAATGAAAGCAAAGTATACTAAAGAAAAGGAGAGAGAAACTCTCATCCCTCTAAAACTACAGATGAGAGAATAAAAGGAAATAACTGGAAATACTCTACCATGACGATATGCACCTGGGCTCAGAAAGTATCAAATGAGCTACCCACTGCAAGCGGGGGGAGGGTAAGTTGAAGGAATATCAACTGCATTACCTCAGTATCTCAAGTGTTAGTTTAAGACGTGATTGGTTCTTTCAGAAAATTCAGAACATACACATAACAAAATAGACTCTGTGCTATTACATTTATGTTTTTTAGGCTTTCGCATTTGAATTGAAAAGGATAGTCTTTTTTATTCTTTTTAAAAAATTTTTCAGGGGTGCCTGGGTGGCTCAGTCATTAACCGCCTTTGGCTCAGGTCATGATCCTGGGGTCCTGGGGTCGAGCTCCACCTCGGGTTCCCTGCTCGTCGGGAAGCCTACTTCTCCCTCTCCCATGCCCCGTGCCTGTGTTTCCTCTCTGGCTGTGTCTCTCTCTGTCAAATAAATAAATCAAATCTTTAAAATAAATAAATAAATAAATAAATAAATAAATAAATAAATAAATAAAATTTTTTTCAAAATTTTACTTATGCTCTAATACCGGTTTCAGTAGAATTTAGTGATTCATCACTTAACACCCAGTGTTCATTCTAACAAGTGCCCTCCTTCATACCCACCACCCAGAAAATGGAAGCCTTTAAAAAAGGATTCAATACACATTTAAATTCATCTCAAATTTTCCTTATTTCTTAGTTGTCATGCTTTTCTATGACCTATTTATTTCCCAGGACTTTCATAATATTTATCCATAGCAATCAGAAGCTATGTGAACCGTGGGTTGCCAAACTGAAACTCCAGCTTGGCACGTGTGTGTTGTGAAGTTGGGGTGGGAGGAGGTGGGGAGGCTTCCTTTCCCTTAGGGTGGGGAAGGACAGAGGACATCCAGTTAACGCATTTTTTTTTTTTTTTAAAATAGCAGACAATGAAATGAAGCAACGAAAAGACTGACAGAAATGTCTGGACATGAACATAATGTGTTACGTGTTACATGTAAACATACAGATATTTAGCAAATAAATATCATTTTGTTTTACCACATAACATAATCAGTGAACACTCATCACATTTGCTAGGCACGAATATAGCACTGAGGATACTAAGCCACATAAATCCTATTTCCCTGGCCAAATGATCTAAAAGAAGCAGAGTCCCTAAAACAAAGGTCAAAATGAAGTCTAGGAAGTCAGTTTTGTTCCTTTTTTTTTTTTTTTTTTTTAAAGCAACTGCTGTCACACTGAACCTTACAAAGCATGCAAAGATGTCTTAAAAATAAATCGTATGATTCCAACTATATGTCATTTTGGAAAAGACAAAACTATAGAGGCAGAAAAAGATCAGTGGTGGTCAGGGGCTTGGAGGAAGGGAGGGGAGGGGAGGGACGAGTAAGGGAAGGGTGTTGAGGGCAGTGAAACTCATCTGTATGTTACTGCAGTAACATATCATAACATAACATAACATAACCCTAACAGTGGTGGATGAACACGTGCTGCTCTGCATTTGTCAAAACCCACAGAACTGCACAGAGTGAACAGCCTCAACGCAGTGACAGTACTAATGTTATCAATACAGGTGAATTAAGACATTCACTGTCCCCAGTGTGCTGCACTAACATAAGACTTCCATACTAGGGGTGGGACTGAGGTAGGAATATGGCATGTTTGGGTACAATCTGCCAAATTATTCTGTAAATCCAAATTTGCACTTAAAAAAAAAATCCCCCCCATTATTTGTAGGAAACTGAATTCAATATTAATGCTGTTGACGAGACCCAGTTTTGTCTACATTTTATCATTCTTCACAAAAATTAGTAAACCAAAAGTATTATCACAGTATTAGTGAATTTAAAAAAAAAAGAGGTCACTGTTTCAGGCTTATGTTTTCTACCTCATGGCTAGAATTCTTTTTGTTCTTTGGTTTTAAATTATTTTTATTCAGTGACTGATTTACAGTATTAAAGTTTCACATTCACAGTGCATTAAAGGAAAACATGTGCGATAGACTCTTGGGGGGAAAAAACGTTCACTGGACTCTTTACCCTGGACCACAGACTCCTGCCTGGTACTGAAGCAAACGTCCCTGTGCTCATTGCGGATTTTAAAATACGCACTAACTTTTCTCATTCTCAAACAGATTAGTCTTCTCTGCTACCAGCTGCACCTTGCTGGTCATTATTTCATAATGATACCTCACAGTGGTGGAGTGCACCGAATTTCCGAGACAAGAAAACTTGACCTGAAGAGAATGAGAAAGCCAAATGATACACCCAGAAACCCTAACATATTACAAACACATAAAGCCAAAATGTCATCTTTTCATGGAAAAGGGGGTATATTTACAAAATGTCGGTCTTACTTTCTGGATCTTTACAGCAAGCAAGTGGGCAAGACTATCCCCATATTCTCTCCTTCTTAGAGAAAATGCCTATGAAGAGAAATCACCAACCAAGCCAAAACGAGACTAGTGGCAAAGACGATGGAAATCGACCTTTTCCCAGGTATCCCGGGAATCAGAGGTAGCTGCAGTGGGAAAATGGCACAAGTAGACAGGTAACAGAGTTGAAATGCCCCAAAACTTATTCATGAATTAATTCCATCTCAGCTCACTACAAAGTCACTAAAATGCTCTCATACAAACCCACACTTTTAGCCTCTTCTTTCGGCTTCCTATTAAATGAGGTTTCGATGCACACAGGTCTAAGGATGATGAAAGTGGCCACGGGTTTTGTAAGTGGCTCCCCCATTTAACTGCAAGCGCCACAGGGCACACAGGTGTACATAATTACCACGTGCGTGTGGAGATCGGCGGGTCCATCAAGCCCCTATTGATTATACCTACCAGGAAATGTATGTAAGAAAAAGGGGAGAAGGGTCAGGCTGGAGCCCCAGAGACGACAAAGGTGGGAACAGGAGAGCAGAAAGACATGTGACTAGAAAAAGAGAACCTGCCGGCCACCCAGGACCCCTGCTACACAGGAGAGACTTATAATGACAGGGGACATCTCAGCTGGGAGATGAGCTGGGACACTTATTTATAAGAGAAAACTAAAAAAAAAAAAAAATCTTAATAGTAATGCTGTCAAGGATGTAGTAAAACAGACACTTTATGGCTAGCAGGGTAATTGGGTACATATTTTCAGGAATGCTGCTGAACTATGCCTTAAGAGTCTTAAATACCTTAAAACAAATAAAACATTTTTAAGAATCTAGGGCATTGCCATCTCCCTCTCCTCTTCCCTCCCCCCTCATACATATACAGGTGTATACACACACACACACACACACACACACACACACCCCTCCCAAGCTGAGAGGGAGTGACCTTATATTCAGGATCTATTCCAAGTTTACCCCTAATTACTGTATTTTGAAAAACAGAATAATATTTGGAATCGAAATCTTCAATCAATGCCAGTATTGGCTTGTTGGTTTTCAGAAATCACCAGAGAGAATATGCTTTAAGCCGGGGGGAGGGAAGGAAATTCGGCACACTTAGTCATGATTCCTGTGGAATGTGGATGTGGAATGACTTCACGATTTCATGCACTGGTACTACAGAGAAGCTTCAAAAGACGGTTGTTCTGTTTGGAAGATTACATACATGCCAACCATCTCAAGTTCAGGCCATTAAGCACCTCAGATGGCTTTGGAGAAAAACCCCAGATGCAGCATCACCACTGATGTAAACAGTGCTATGTGTCAAGTGATCGAGATGAGGTGTTCGAGTTAATGATGACTTAAAACTGGTCCTAGTGAGGACACCAGCATTGATGTTGAACCTGCATGTGAAGATACTGAATGAAATCATAGACAACTGGGGAGTCGGGAAAAGTTCAATATTTTAAAATGTATATACTAGTTCATATGAAGTGTGGTTTGTTTTATCACTAATTTAATACATTAAGATATGATAACTGCTAAAGTTAAACTATTTATGAGCTTATATATTCGAGCTGGGTACAAAAGTTTCTTCCCGGGGAAACGGGATAACTTAACCCAGGGACTTGTAGTTAAGACAAAGACAGTAATTGGGGATTTTGGTAAACAGATATATACAGATACTCATTTTTGTCTTTGTAGGAGTAAACATTAGAAACAACAAATTGGGCATAAAAACGGAAGAAAGTTTGAAACAACGGCTTTAGTCCTGGCTAAAAACAGAATCATCCATGCAACCTTTCAAAGGTAAGCGATACAGTGAGTCTGGGATACGGCGCTGGTGCCGTAGTTTCAAAAGCATCAAATGGGACTCCAGGGACGAGCCAGCTTTGAGAAACAATATTCAGTAGCACAGAGGATACTATCTCTATGACGTTTAGCTAAAAAAAAATGTTAGGATACAAAACTACATAAAAGAATAAGCTTAATTTTGTTGCCTCCACCAGCATTTTTACTTACATATGAAAATAAGAAAAAGGCTAGAACACAACTGTGGAAACGTTAACAATAGTTTCTCCATTTGGTGAATTTGTGGGTGATCTAGATTTTTTTTTTTTTTTTAAATCCAAGTTTTCTTTATTTTCTACAGTGAACCTGTGGTACTTTTAAAAATAAAAAGAACTGTGCTATATTTCAAGATACACCGATGAGGAGTATACGAAATATATTTTCAGGAAAAAAAGTTTGAAAAAAGGAACAGAGGCATTTCTCATTTTTAATCTGGCTTTCCCTAGATTCCAGTGAGCCATGATGTCGTTAGAAGAAAATAACAAATTCTATTGCAGTCCCCATCTGCCAAGGGCGTTCCTCCCATCAGTTTTGAAAAGATGGGCGGCACGGCTATTTTACACAAATTAATGTCTCTACATACGTAACCGGGTCTCTACCTACCTAACTGGAATGAAACTAAAGACAAGAGCTAAACACAATCAGAAACTAAAGGTATGTGAGGGCAGTAACCCAGTGGGTTGACACTGTGGATTTCTCTGGAAACCCCAAGCTGCTGCATTACAGTTTACCAGGAAAATATTTTCATACTTGAGAAGTTATTGAAAACAATTATATACCAATGTATGGGAACTACAGAGCTTTTTAGGTTTTTGATGAAAAGCTTTCACTCAATCAATATGTATTTAGTGAACATTAGTATATAATCAGCACCGTGGTCTGAGAAATGGGAGGACGCCACAGAAGGATTTTATTTTTTATTTTTTAAAGATTTTATTTACTTATTTGACAGAGATCACAAGTAGGTAGAGAGAGAGGAGGAAACAGGCTCCCTGCTGAGCAGAGAGCCCGATTCGGGGCTCGATCCCAGGACCCTGGGATCATGACCTGCGCCAAAGGCAGAGGTTTTAACCCACTGAGCCACTCAGACACACCCACAGAAGGATTTTAATGTCTGTCCTGGGAGAAGCTGCTCCCCCGACCCCAACCCCAGAGGTTTAATGACATTTCATCACTTTTTAATGAATTGCATTCAGAAAACATGAAATATATGTGCAGAGGGAATATTTCCACATTGTGCTGTAAAAAATGGAGGTCATTAAAAGTGAATCTGAGGAAACAAAACTGTGCTCTTTGAATCAACTTCTTCACAGTATATATACAAAACAAGTACACCTTCAAAGAAGTATGAGACTTTATAACCATAAATGAAACTTAATTAATTTTTTTAAAAATGCAGAAAAAAATAAACATTTATGTAATACTTAGTACAATGTTATCTGGCAGAATTTTCTCCTTCACTTCTACAGATGAACAAATACAGTGTCATGGAAGTTGAAAGAATCGTCTGAGGCCCCATATATGGATGTATGATCTAAACCCAAAAGGAATTCCTAGGCTAAATTTCCTCCCCAGGGCTGCCCTTATCAGCCCTGGAACAGGGAAGGGGAGAGAGAGAGAGCTCGTGTCTTCGCTGGAGAAATTTTTTAAGGCAGTTCATGCGAAATCAGTATGTGGCAATATCCAACAGAAGAAAGGATAAAAAGGAGCACTGCTTGGACACCTGTGTAGTAACAAGCATTCGCTCACTTTCTCTATATCCTTGGCACATAACAAGCTTAATGGCATGAGGCGGCTATCAGTGACCCACATCACAGTGCTTATTTCTTGTTTAGTTCCTGTTTGTTTTCACAGTAAGCCTCAGAATAACGGCAACTAGAAACATCTTTCTTAACAGAACAGCATCCAATAGTTTGTGCCCTGGCCACGCTGTACGTTATGTAAGTTTGAGAGAAATGAGAAAACATGACGGAATAAAATGGAAAATCATAAATCCTAAAAAGACTTGTACGTAGGACAATTGGGAATGTTAACTGGATAAATCAGCTGTTTACTGAATTTCTTCTGTCCCTTTTCTTTAAAGCCAAATACTCAGAAATTAAAAAAAAAAAAAACCCACATTATTTTATTTTTGACCAATGATGCACATCTCCTGATAAAAGCAGTGGAATAAGGTGTAACTTTTGTAAATAGAACAACAGTAAGTGAGAGGCAGTGGGGTTTTATAAAAAGCACACTTGCCTGAGTTCTAGCTTAGGTTCCACTCTACTTTTTGTCTCTCTTCCCTTAATTTCTAATGAAAATGACTCTGACTATGCTTCTGCCCACTTCCTGGGCCTCTTCTGTCCTCCAGCCCTGCCCGATTCCACTTGTCCTGAACCAGATCCTGCCCTCCCTCTGCCAAGCACTCTGAGCGTCAAGTATCCTTCTCAAACCAGCCTGGGTGCCCATGAAGACGCCATTTCTTCTAGTTCTTTGGCAGCCCTGAATCTATCACAGTCGCTGGTCCACAGTAAGCTCTTAATTAAAGCTCATTAGTAAAGCTCCAGTTGCTCTCTAAAGCCCTTATTAACTCTAAAATTGAATAAATCTATGAAATTACCCCATGTCTAAAACTTAACAAACAGTAAATACATTAACTTAATTATATCATATATACAAATAGTAGAGTTGACCATTTCTCTTGGCTCATTCCTTCATTTAAAAATAATTTAATTTATTAATTGCCATTTTATTAATTCCTCTCACTATAGAACTTTAAAGGACTAGTTTCAGGATACCGCAAAATAATTTTTAGAAGAAGGGATTAAAGATACACTCTTCCAGGGGGCCTAAAACCCAATAAAGCCAGAGTCTCACTTCCTGTTTCTGTTCATTTGAAGTATATTCCTTTTGGGGTTTTTGTTTTTGACAACTAGAAAATGCACAGATAGAATTGCTACGTATATTACCATAACAGTTAAAAGATAATGTTCTCTCTGGTTCTAAAATTTAGTTTTAATGTTTATCAAACTCCACAAAGCTAGTTATGGTTTTGTATGTATTTTTTCTGTCAATCAGGAAATAATACACGAAAGGGACTTTATAAGTTTTATAATTAGATACAATGATAAATGTATATATCTGACCTGGTTAATTTTCCATCCTGCACTAATTAATAAAAAATGCTACTCTAAGCCCTTCTGTGGAGATGTCCTACACCAACAGCTCTGACTCGCTCCTTCTTCCCTCCAAACTCTACAGCACGTTTTCCATACGTCTTATTCTCCTTCCCTTTCTCCTCTTCCCCTTTTTGCTGACTGTGCTCAGTTCCCTTATGTAATTTTAGAAGATTAGAACTTTTGCCTCGCTCCATTCCATGTTCGCCAATTTCATCTTCGTATCTGACGTTCGTTCTTACACTAAAGGAGCAGTTCTCAGCCAGGATAATTGTGGCCCCGGGGTCTGAAGACATTTTCGATGATCACAATCGAGAGCAAGGGTGACAGGACAGATTACAACAAAGACAAAAGATCAGGAGTGCCGAGGTTGAGAAACCCTACACTAAATTATCATTTCTTTCCAATCTTTTTTTTTCTTCCTTCTACCATCGTGTTTTCCCCTTTTTTGGATTCTTTTGTTTTCTTCTCACTTTTTCCTCCTCAAATTCCCTCATATGTATTTACCATGTAAACGTACCTGTACAGTCCAAACATTAGCATGTGCATCTCTGTGGGCGTGGTTTATGTATTGGTATGAATGCTCATTAGCATGTCCACATTCCCGGGACTTCCTAGTGTGTAGTACACTTAAAAATTATGAGAGTGTGTGCATGTAGTGAGCATGTACACAAAAATTAATTTGAGGAGTTTATGATCTAGAGATGAGATGCTTGTATATGTGTGAGCTTACCTTTTGTAAATATTTATTTGTTTGGCTTTCATACTTGTGCTTCAGTGAAAAGAAGAATTCAGCTATATTTGTATTTGTAAAAGCCAAGGGGGCCTGGGGTTGGGTCAGAGAGCTGAAGTCTCAAGTGCAACTGATGGTCCCAACTCCATTAAGCAACTGCCTTTCCAGCAAGGTTCTGGGTCTCAGCAAAACAATGGCTCCTGCCAGCTAACTCTAAGCCTCAGACCTGAATCAACCTCGCCAGATATAAGGGCTTGAAGTCATTTGTATCTAACACAGACGTGTGTACGTGCATTGTGGTATATTCATTTAATCCTCGCAACATTCCAATATAGGAAATTATTATTAACCAATTTTACAGAAGAAAAACAGAAGCTGAGGAGGGTTAAGAAATGTGCCAGTGGCTCTACAGGTGCTGAGTGGCAACAGGCAGAACACCGTTAGCCATTTCTGACAACAAAACCCCCCGGCCTCGGCGGTAATGCAGTACTCATTCCCACGACTGATTTGATCATGTCTGCCTACAGGAGATCAGGAAAGACTGAAATCACTGTAATTACCCCCCTTACAAGTTTTTCCTTTCATTTTGTGCAATTTAAAGACTATCGTTTCATAAAGAAGAAAGTCAAAAAGGTTAAGTGAAAGCTTTCATGGACTTCATGAACATATATTAGCAGAATTATTTTTCCTTTATTAGTTCTCCTTATAATATCTCTAAGAAAACACTAACTGTACATTACTCAATTATTTATTGAATAAACAAGAAAAAGAAAGAAAAAATCAGGCACATTAATCACTTCTTTGATCCAAATAATAGAACTTTGATTCCCATGAGATAAAGTTACTCTGTGGTATTTTTTGGCTTTAAATGATTCCTGTGATGAAATCCCAAATTAATTATTAAATAAATAAGCAAGCTCACATTCACATGGTTCATTTTCTTCTTAGCATCAGTACTTTCAGTTGCAGTAAAATAGCCAACATTCAATTATCTACAGTCTTACAAGGGATCACAGAATAATAATCCCAAATGACAGATAATCCCAAAAGCATTTATGCTGGGTTTTAAATTCATTATATGATTCCAGCAGATTTACCGCCATAATTATATTCTTTTTCTCAGGCTCGTATTAAAATTCATGTGTATTTCCTGAGCACAAGCCAAGTGACAGCAGAAGGGAGGATCCCAGATAAACGCTGAATGACAAAAGGAAGTTGATTCGCTATTAGCATTTTTCCTGTAATCAACATGGAGCTAATCAAGAGCTGATCACGAAATCGTATTTCACATTTATTAAATGTCTTATATGATTCATTTTAAAAAGATATAGTACAACACTATAGCAGAGGGGCGAAGGGCATAGGTTATGGATGTTAGCAGACTTAGGTTTGTGCCCTGGCTCTGTACTAGTTCTGTGACCACAAGCAAGTTGCTTATCTTTCTAAACGGCAGTACTTCACTTAAAAATAATGCTAATATATCTGTATCTATTTGTACCATTTGAAGGGAATTTTGAAGGTTAAATTATTGAATGCACACTGCCTGACACAGTTAGTTGTGGCTATGTTTTTTGGTTGTTGTTCTAGCTATTATCTATTTTACTCTAGTGCTAAAACCAGAGATTACTTACATCTGATAGCTTATGTCCATCTACCTTCCATAAAATGACATGGCCTTTATTATTCAATGAATCAAATATAACACATTGTAGGGTCAAATGTTAAAATCTGTCCATCATCTGTTCCAGCAGAAAGCATCTGGGGACATATATGTATTATAACTATCAAAACTAACTGGGAAAAATTAGAGATGCACAATTTCTTGTTTTAACCCCACTGGGGCCATATACGTTTCAGAATTCAAATGTTTAGGATTTTAGGAAGGTAACAGCACACCTCCAAACCTCCAGGTTTGAGGTAGAGCTGCATTCTCAGACACGTGAGTATTTTTGCAGTAAAACAACTAAGCATTTACACTGTGTTATACATGAAGACTATGGAGATCTACACATCAGTTTAGTCCAGACTTTAATTCTAAATGAGTTTTTTAGATGTTAATTTTTCAGTACTTTAAAGGATTTCAGAATTATGAACGAGAGATTGTGAGACTGGAATATTACCAATTGGGGAAAGATAATTGAAGACTAAAACAAATCCTTTTCTTGGTTTGCACAAGATGGTCCTGGATAATTTCTTGTCAATGCAACTCTGAACAGTAAATCAGGCTTAAATAATTGCTCCGTAATTTTATAAAGGATCCAGCAGATCTGCTGATTTGTGGAAGGGTGACATATAGATGGCACTGTCCCTTTCCCCTTGTGTTTCAATTAGGAATTCATTTCTTTCAAAGCCATACATTACTGATGAGCTGAATTATCAGATTTGAGTTTTAATAAGCTATTAATTTTGTGATGCTTTCACTGGTCAATAGATGAGGCAGAATATGAGCAATGATAGGAAAGGGGGCTGGTTCTTAGCGGGGGGAGAAAACCTGACTCACGCTGTATTTTCTCACAAATACAAATATACCCTGAGATTAAGTACAAAGATGACATTTTGATGTATATTTGTAAAAGATTAAAGCAAAGGGTTTATCCTGTTCACTGACACATGAATATTCTTATTTTGAGTAGAGGAAAACATTACTGACTATAAATCCAATATATCCAATCAGAAGGGTTTTAAATTACAAAGAAGTTCAGAAGTTAGTCTGACTGCCAAGGCAAGACTTGCTAAAAATTCTGTTCAAAAGGAACATCAGTCAACACAAAAGTCCGTCCTTCAGGCTGCGGTAAATTTTCTGGAATATCTGGCATGAGAAGTTCACAGAGGAATGATGGAATATATGTGTCATACAAGTGGTATATAAAAAAAAATCATAAAAATAAGGATTTCAAAGAAGACAATGTTGGCAACTCTGCATAAGGTTGGTTGAGAACGACAGTTTTCAATTCAGTCTAACGTTAAGGAGTAATAAGAATCAACAAGTTTGAAGGCTTCATTTGTCCAAGTTCATGCATAGGGAAACCCTAGTAGAAAATACAGGATGAGAGACAAAGATGTTGTTATAATAACTAAAAATGAGAATAAAGGCAAAAAAGAGGAACCTATAAATAAAGCAAATGTTAGGGTCAATTCAATAGGTGAATTTTAAATATGACTTTGTACTTGTTGTTAGAATAAAAAAGTAACATAGCTCCACAGATTATCTCAAAAGGGACTGAACACATTTTTTACCACTGGTTCAAAGCATGTATTAAATTGAAAAACTTTTTCATGAAGGGCTTTATGGGTAAGAGCTAAGGCAATAAGATAAAAAATAATCCAAAGTGATCTAGACAATTTATAGCAGACAAAATGTGTGAGAAGAAAGGGGCAAATTTCATTTCTTCTAAGGCAGAGTACTTTGTACAAGATCAGATCTCCTGGGGCACCTGGGTGGCTCAGTCAGTTAAGCATCCAACTCTTGATTTTGGCTCAGGTCATGATCTCAGAGTTGTGAGACTGAGCCCCACACTGAGCTCTGTGTTGGTCGCGGAGCCTGCCTAAGATTCTCTTTCTCCCTCTACCCCTCACTCTTCCCGGCCACAAGAAAAAAAAATTTTTTTAAAGATCAACTGTCCTACTAGGAGACAATAGAAAACAGAAAAGGAGAAAATATTACTCCAGAATTGGAATCTACACATACACACAGAAGCCTAATATAAATTCTAAAAGAAAAAGAAATGTAATACCTGACATTGAAAACTTGATACCTGTGATTAACAGCAGAACAGACACAGCAGAAGAAAGGATTATGAACTGAAACATAAGTGAGAAGAAATTTGCCAGAATGAAGTCTGGAATGGGGAATTAGGTAAGATAGTAGGATATCTTTTTTTTTCCTAAGACTTTATTTATTTGACACACAGAGAGAGAGAGCATGGGTAGGGGGAGGGTCAGAGGATGGAGCAGACTCCCCACCGAGCAGGGAGCTGGGACTCTGGGATCATGACCTGAGCCAAAGGCTGTCACTTAACTGACGGAGCCACCCAGGCACCCCAGATAGTATGATATCTTAAAAAGAATAAGACATATGGGATATATCCTATGTGCATGTGACTGAATGCCAAGAAGGAGGAGAGAGAGAATAGGGAATAGGGCAGAAGTAACACTGAAAAACATAATGGCCAAGAATTTTCTAACCTGAAGAAAGATATTAAGTTGTAAATTCAACAATCTCTATGATCACAAGCCATATAAGTCCAAGGGAAAATACTCAAGAATAGTCAGTGAAAGAATGACCTGTGAGGAAGTTACTATAGGACTAGAGAGATACTTATCAAAAAAAAAAAAATAGTGAAAGCCAAAAGATAATGGAAGGGTATCTTTAAATTGGTAAAAGAAAAAAAAAATGAAATAACTGATAACTTGTCATAAAAAATCAAAGCAAAATAAAGACCTTTAAGACAAGAACTGAGAATTCAAAGCCTGGAGAATAATACCAAAAGATATACTAAAGAGAATTCTTCAGCCCTGAGGAAAATTATCTCATATAAAAATATGGAAGGAAAAGAATAAAGAGCATTAAGGAAAATAAAAAGGTAAATAGGTAGGTAAATCTAACTGAATAATGACTCTGTATCAATAATTATATCTTGTTTGGTTTAAAATGTAGGCCAAAAAGGAGAGGGATATAGAGAGTTAAAATGTCCCAACATCTTTGCATTATCTAGAAAGAAGAAAAATGTCTATGGTGGACATTAACAAGTCAAAGGGACAATGCAATCCCTAGGAAATGCCATTAAAAGTAATAAAATAATATTTATACTGATAAGCTACAAAATTTAATAATAAAAGGGAAAATAAAAGAAAGTTTCTTGATTAACACAGAGAACATAGGGATGGGTAAAAAAATATTACAGAACAAAGGAAATTAAAAACATACAGTAAGATAGTATATTTAAATGTAAAATATTCCACATTCTGCAGTTAAGTAGTCTAGCTTTTTTAGGGTTTTTACATATTTTTATAGTTTAAATTTTTTACCAACCTACAAGTGGCGAATCTTGAACGTTAGAATATAAAAGTTGAAACTAAAACAATGAAAAGAATTAGGAAAATACTAAGCCATGAAAGACTGGTACAAACACTAGGAAAAAAGTTGATACTAAACTAGAATAATTAATACAAATTAAGATGGACATCTTATAATGACAAAATGACCTCTCTCTATATACAATAATTCTCAATTTGGATCCACCTAAAAAATACCCACCAAAAGCAAAAATATAAAAGACTAAAATGAAAAATAGACAAATCTATAAATAACTATGGGATTTTAACACATATCTCTCAACAAATGATAAGACAATGGACAAAAAATGAGTAGGAACATAAAGATTAATAAAGATAATACAATTAATAAACTTATTTTATTTGATCTTTTAGAACATGTGCTTAAGATCTTCCCAATAAAGTGTTTTTCAAGTACTCATGAACTACTTATCAGAATTTGAACATACCATGAGCTATAAAGTAAGTCTTAGCAAATCCTAAGAGTTATCATTATTCAGCATATGTTCTCTGACCACAGTGGAATTAGGCTAAACACTAATTACCAAAAAATAAGTAGTAAATTCCAGAGTACTTAGAAATCAAGGGGTACAACCTGAAGTCAGCCCATGGGCTGAAATTACAACAAATATTGGAAAAAATAGGGCGCCTGGGTGGCTCAATCAGTTAAGCATCTGCCTTCCACTCAGGTCAGGATCCCAGGGTCCTGAGATAGAGCCCCACCATGGAGCTCCTGGCTCAGAGGGGAGCCTGCTTCTCCCTCTGCCTCTGCCTCCTGCTCCCCCTGCTTGTGCTCTCTCTCTGTCTCTCTCTCTCTCTAGCTAGTTCTCTCTGTGTGCCAAATAAATAAAATCCTAAAAAAAAAAAAAAAGAATAAAAATGGGATATGTGAAACTGTGAGATTATAATTAAAGGTGTGATTAGATCAAAATTTTTGCCCTTAAAACATGTATCAGGGGGGCGCCTGCGTGGCTCAGTGGGTTAAAGACCCTGCCTTCGGCTCAGGCCATGATCCCAGGGTCCAGGGATCCAGCCCCGCATCGGGCTCTCTGCTCAGCAGGGAGCCTGCTTCCCCACCTCTCTCTCTGCCTGCCTCTCGCCTACTTGTGATCTCTGTCTGTCAAATAAATAAATAAAATCTTAAAAAAAAAAAAATCCCATATATCAGAAAAGCAGATAGGCTAACAATCAATGATGTAAAGATCTAAAGTTAGAAAATGAAAAGCAAATTAATTCTAAATAAAAACAGGAAGAAAATAATAAACATAACAGCAAAACTACTTAAACAGAAAGAAATATGTAACAGAGAACGTCAACAAAACCCCAAACTTGTTATTTAATAGACTAATAAATTCATACACTTGCAACAAAACTGATTTAAAAAAATGTGAGAAGGCAGCCATTAACAATGTCAGGATTTAAGCCCACAGGCATTAATAACATAATAAGAGAATGTTATAGAGTTATAAACAGGGTAATGTTAACAAATTTTAAAATTCTGATGAAATAGAGAAATTGTTTGGTACAATTTACCAAAACTGATAAAAGAAAAAAAGGAAAACCTGAAGGTTCCTGTATCTATTGCAGAAATCGACTTAATCTTCTGAGTAAAGAATCTCTAGGCCCAGATTTGTTTTATGAATTATTTCAAACCTTTTATTATGGAGTAATTAAGAAATAACCCATATCTTAAACAAAATCTTCCTAAGAATAAAAAAAGAAAGAACACATTTCTAAATGATTTTATGAGGCTGGCATACTTGCTATCAAAACCTGTCAAAATTCAAAAACAGGCAAAATAGGCAAAACTAAACTACCATTTTAGAAGTCCGGATGGTCATGATTCTTTAAATTGGACAGTGATGGGATATGAATGGGACATATAAATTCCTATTTGTTTATCTGGGTGGCAGTTACATGTCTGTGTTCACTCTGTGAAAATTTCACAAATAGCACACTTAAAATTCATGCACTTTTCTGTGTGAATGTAATAATATCAAGTTAAAAATGAAAGTTACCTAAAAGAAATAAATGCATAAGCCAACCCCTTAGTTTCGACCTTTCTGCAGATCCTTTAAACAAAAGCATGTGCACATTATCCGAAGATTAAGGTTGTTATCTAGAAGATTAAAGTTGTTATCTATTCAATATTCTGAACACTCAAGTTTTTGCAGACAGTTTATGGGTTACCATGACTCCTCAGTGCCTTACCTGAAGACAAAGTATAATAAAGCAGGGGGGCAATTACTCTTGTCAGAACTGGCAGTAGGGAGATGAGATTAGACCCTGGCAGGAACCTAGACCAGTGCCCAAGATAGAACACAGAATATGGGTCAGCCTCTACCAACTAAAAAAAAAGGGTATAAATCTATAAATCTGGGAGTACCGTAGGAAGCCATGGGCCATTACTGGATACCCCACTTGGCTAAGATATCTTTAAGAAGTAGGTATGGGAGAACTACGTGGAATGAGGAAAAGAAGGAAGTTAAGTATTTTCTGATAGAATGTCTAAAATCAAAAAGACAAGAAATATCGGGTGTTGGCAAGAAGTTGGAGAAAAAGAAAGTCTTGTGCACTCCTGGCGGGAATGTAAATTCGTACAGCCACTGAGAAAACAGTGTGGAGGTTAGTAAAAAAATTAAAAACAGAAATACCATATGATCCAGTAATTCCACTATTGGGTGTTTACCCAAAGAAAACAAAAACACTAATTTAAAAAGATAAATGCACCTCTATGTTTAGTGCAGCATTATTTGTAATAGCCAAGAAATGGAAGCAACCCAATTGCCCATCAGTAGATGGATGAAGAAAATGTGACTTAAACACACCCTACACACAAAATGAAATACTACACAGCCCTTAGAAAAGGATGAAAAGGATGAGACCTTGCTACTTGAGACATGGATGGTATAACCAGAGGGTATAACACTAAGTGAAAAAAGTCAGAGTGAAAAAGACAGATGCCATGTGATTTCACTCATAAATGGAATCTAAAAACAAGTGAATAAACAAAGAATAGAATAAGACCTATAAATACAGAGAACAAACAGATGGTTGCTGGAGGGAAAGGGGGATGGGGGAAGAGCAAAATGTGTGAAGGGGAGTGGGGTATATAGGCTTCCAAGTATGGAATGAGTAAGTCATGGGAATAAAAGGTACAACACAGAGGATATAGAAAATGGTATTGTAATACCACTGTATGGTGGCAGATGGTCATTGCATTTGTGGTGAGGACAGCATAATATATTGAGTTGTTGAATCACTTGTTCTACACCTGAAACTAACCCCACAGTGGTCAACTATACTAAAAAAAAAAAAAAAAAAAAAACCCACAAATTTTTTTAAAGCATTGTCTAATAGGGATGCCTGGGTGGCTTAGTCAGTTGATTTCAGCTCAGGTCATGATCTCAGGGTCATGAGATCAAGCCCTGCATCAGGCTCCATGCTAAACAGGGAAGCTGCTTGAGACTCTCTCTCTCTCCCTTTCCCTCTGCCCCTCCCCCTGCTTGTGTTTCTTTGTTTTCCCTCTTTCACTCTTAAAAAAGAAAAAAAAAAAGAATTTAAAAGCATTCTCTGATAAATTTTTGAAACATTCTGGGAAACAGTCTTTAGGAGTCAAAGTTCTCAAAGGCTCTGCTGTGAAAATCGAAACAGAGGCAAAGAAATGAATGAAACTTCATCACAGTAGATATTTTTATTTCCTTCACTATTACATCCCCAATATTCAGAATGTTTGCTGAATACATGAATGAAATAAAACTGCTATTGTTACATAGTAGTTTTTGCTTTGTCCTATTTGCTTATTTCTTTCTGGATTATCTCCTTTGGTCACTGAATTGACTACTGCACCTATCATATTTTCATGGTTTTAAGCCTAAAGTAAGAATTTTCATTATGTCAAACCTGAGTGTTTGTGTATGTGCGTATTGAGCACACATGTGTGTAATAACAGATGTAAGTTGAATCATGTTAAAATGAAAGGTGAAAACTCATCACATAATTTTACTATAGAATATTCTAATGCATTCAGCAATTGATCTAAATGAGTGATCTTTATTAGTTTTGGCCATTTGATAATAGCCTGCTAAAACAATCTAAACAATGATCAATTTGACCTATTTTGCTCTCATCTCTGCTTCCCTGTTAAGTGAGAACTTCAATAGAGAGAGAAATCACTTTAGTAGATTCAACCTCTAAAAATAAACACAAGGGAGAATAAGCCCAAACATGAAATGAGCCAAGAAAATCATCTGTCAGATACTGAGGAGCAAATTCCTAATAAAGCTTTATTAAATATGGTCTGAGATTTCTATCATTTTATTGATAGCCTAATTTTAAAATAGATGGCAATTCTCAAAATACTTGTCAAATTTTCTTTTGCTTTAGTTTTGTTGTAGTTGTTGTGTTTTTACTATTTAGAAATTATCTACCTATTACACAGCTTAAAATCAGTGTAAGGCTCTGACCAAAATGTGATGTGATCAAAGCACCTGGAAATTCCAAGTTACTAAAACCCTATTGATCATTCTTTATGCTCACATTTGTTTTGTAGATTTTTCTAAAAACTACATAAACCTTTGCTCAGCCTGAACTCTTTAGTGCACCATTTTATTTAAAAAAAAAAAAAAAAAACACATGAGCTTGAATGTGTTCTATTTCTGGTCCAAGTAAAAATATGTGAAATGAAAAGATTTAATACATTATTCTCAGAGGAAAGGAAATGTAGGGTTCTGGAATGTCAGTAATGTGTTTCAAAATGTCTAGAAATAATTCACACTATGTATTCAAAACCCCTACTATAGCATTTAAATTAAGAAAATATTCAGAATTTATAATGTGAATAGTAAACATATGGTACCACTCAAAAAAGGCATTGAAGCAAATAATTCATTAAAAATGCAAATGAACACAAGTGAACTTGGTTAGAAAAGTCACATCAGGGAACCAAAGGCTACTATAGCAGCGGAAAAGGCAAGGTTGAAGACTGTTCACAGGGGAGAATTCTGATGAGGTCAAGTGCAGCCTCCAGAGCTGTGGACTACTTATTAAGGAAGCAGCAGTTCTGAATTTTTATTACTGAGCTTTGCTCACACAGTGATGATATCAGGTAAGGTATTTATGAATTGTCTGAATATTTGACCTTGGGACTATTTTATGGATACTAGATATATTGCTCTTTATGGGAGGAAAATAGGCAGTTCTATAAAGGTAAATCATTCAGATTATGAAAAGAGAAAAGGGGGGTATCCCCTGTGAAACATTTCATGCCTGTTCAATAAGTTTAAGCAATTATGCACTACAGTAAATTAGAATAGATTATAAATCAATTAATCAATCTTCCTAGAAGCAGTACAGTCATGTCAAATAATGACATGATGCCCTTTTTATAATAAAATTTAGTACCGATAAATTCAGTTATTTAGGAAAATGTAACTGCAGCAATGCCAGTCTATTCTGAATTATAATCTGCACGATAATGAACTTGTTTCTTTAGCACAGAGCACTGACTTTATACAGAAGCAAAGTACTTGTGAAACTTGGGAAGCAGACAGGCATACCCTATCATACCACCCACCAACTTGGCAAATGGCTTACTCTGAGTAAAACCATTTACTGCTACCAGTTCGAGTCACTGATGTGGGACAACTGACCATCACAATTTAATAGTTATATTATTTTCTTTAGTATCAGGCGTTAGTTCTAAAGTTTACAGCGATAGCTTTCTTTTAAGTAAAACCTCACAAAAATGTCTTGGATTAAATATTAAATAAAAAAAATTTTTAAGAGCCATAGCTCTTTGCCCTTATCAAGTTGCAAATATCTAGAGCTATTGCTAAATGTCAGATTTTGGTTAAGGATTTCAAGGATGAAATATAAAATAAAAACATGATTAGTAACAATGAGTATTGTTTACTAACTACTGTTTCAAAACTACCACTATCTCAAAAGTTGTCCATCTTAATTTTTCATATATCATATGTAAAAGAATACTTAAAGAGAACACAGTAATTATTGACTAATTAGACCACCAACTACTCAACATTAAAGAATTTTTTCTTATCACATTTACTTTTGTAATACTTAACCTATGCAAAAAATACAATATAGGTAAGCATGATATGTAAATAATTTATTTAATTAAACATTTCAATAAATAAATCTCTATAAAGCATAATAAAATAAATACCTATCATCAGCTTTTTTCTTTTCTAATACAAGCATTTATTCCAGTAGGGGTTACAAATAACAGTTTTACAGCATCCTACATTATCTCAATATACAGTATTTCCATTATTATACAATTCTAAAATTTTTTTTTTTTTTTAGTTTCCCTTATGATTTCTTGTCTGATTTGGGAGTTATTTATTAAGATACTAAATTTCAAAATTTATATTTTTACATTATGACTTCTAATTAAATGCAGTAGTCAGAAAATGTAGTCAGTGTGACAGGAATTTTTAGACATCTAATTAGGCTTGGTTTTATTGCCTATTTTTGGTACATTTTTGCAGTTTTGAGATTTTTGAATAAATGCTTATTTTCTAAATTGTTGATGGAGGAATCTCTTTCTGTTTATTCAATTTACCTTATGAGTTATGTTACATAAATCATCATTATCTTTATTGGTTTTTTTTATTTGACATTAAAACAACTGATAAAGGTATAATGAAATCTCCCCCCATAACATAGAGGGTTTTTCAATTTTTTATGTTTAATCAGTTTTGCTTTATATATTTTCATGCTGCTTTTTTAGTAGCTTACAAGTTTAGAACTGTTAAATCATCCTGATAAAATATGTAGTGAAACTCTATCTCTGCCTAATTATATTTCTTGTACTAAAGTCTAAATGGTCTTAAATAAAATGTATAAATCTCCATGGTAAATCTGTCATGATTCCTTTACTCTCAATCCTTGTTTTTAGGTTTAGGTGTGTTTATTACAGACCACATATAATTGTGCCTTTAAATCCAAACCAACAATCTCCATCTTTTGGTTTTGTGTTTAGTCCATTGCATCTGTTTTCTTGTGCTGCTTAACAATTCATCAAAAATTCAGTGGCTCAAAACAATAGAATTGTATTATCCTGCAGTTTCTGTGGGTTGAGAATCTAGCAAATTTTAGCAGGGTGCTCTGCATGGGGTATCATAGGCTAAAATAAAGGCTTCAGTAGCTTACACCTTCATTTACAGGTTCAACTAGCATGTACCTTAGGGTGGGGCAGACAGAAAATCTTGGGAGGCCAGCCAGAATTCAGCCTACCACACTCATTTACATTTATTATGATTAGTGACATTTGGCTTTTTAAAAAATCATCTAAGTTTCTGCTTTTTATTTGTTCTGTCTTTATTTGTTCTCATTACCAATGTCAAAAAATGTATAGTGTAAGACAGAGAGAAGCTTACACACTTTTTTGTTTGCTGCTGTCTTATACATTTTTCCCCATTCTACTAGTTTGGGAAATTATGTACTGTACCTCTATTCTTTCAGTAGCTACCCCTGAATTCTTACCAAGCATAATAAACAAGGTCACAGACAAATAACATCAAACTAATTCCCAATTTTCTCTCCAAACTTAACTGTTACTGTACTTCAATATTTCAGTTCTCTCACTTAATAACAACCATACAAATCAAATATTAATAGTATTACTTTAAGAAAAAAAGTGTACATTAATGAAACATTTACAAATTTCTTTGGTCACCAATCTTTTTTACATTTCAGGTAATCCTTTTAGAATCCCATTTCCTCCTCAAGAATTAATATGTCAGAATCTTTCAGCTGAATATTTTAGAATTTCCTTTACTTAGGTACTCACAGTTTTTGTTCACCAAAAATATCCGTTTTTGCTCATATATTTGAAAGATGTTTCACAGAATTATACTGAGAGACTACACAGCTTTATGTTGACATGTTCTCTCAGCATTTTGAAAATGTTACCCCATTTTCTCCTAGCTGCCATTGTTAATATTGAGAAGTTGGATGTCAGTCTATTGGTGTTTTCTTTGTAAAGTGACATCTTTATCCTGCTATTTTTGTGAATTTCTTTGTCTCTGTCATTTTTCAGGTTTTTTTTTTCATTTTTCAAGGTTTTTAAAAAAGATTTTATTTATTTATTTGACAAGCAGAGATCACAAGTAGGCAGAGAGGCAGGCAGAGAGGGGGAGGGGAAGCAGGCTCCCTGCTGAGCAGAGAGCCCGAAGCAGGGCTCAATCCTAGGACCCTAAGATCATGACCTGAGCTGAAGGCAGAGGCTTAACCTACTGAGCCACCTAGGCACCCCTCATTTTTTAAGTTTTAACAAAACTGTAGCCTATCCATGGAATTACTTACATATTGTTTATTTTTAAAAATTCTATTTGGTTCAGGATCTTGGTCAGCCTTAGTTCTAATACAGACACTGTTCTCATGTTAATTCTCGTTTATGGCCTCAACATGTTTTAACATGTGTGTGTATGTGCACACATGCACACATGCATTTGTCTTTGTGTTGACCGGCAAGGGAACAACTGGGAATGGTAGAAGGACCTGGAGATCTCCCTTATTTGTTCTCTTCTCTAATCGTTTGGTAGCAGGATGTCTCTTCAGAGTTCCCAGTCCCTGTACTACTAGAAGTAGCACTGTCCACAAGGAACAATTCATCAAGTCATTTTTATTAACCATGGGTTTTTTTCTAGAAGTTATTTCCTACATTACTCCCAGAGATTTTTTCATTACCACAACTTGTGCCATATGTAATACAATTTCCCATAATGCTAAGTTATTTCCCAATTTTGAATAAAGGGCATGCCTATTATAAAACCGAGTTTACCCGGCATACTGCGTCTCACCAGCCTGATAGAGCTAGATAGGTCCTCAAAGCAACCGTTGCACACAATATCAAAATTATAAAAGGCAAAATTTCCTTTAGGCAAAATGATGTAATTCAGGTAACAAAAGTGGGGGGGCGGGGATCATTACTTTATATTCAGTAATGTACTGCTGAAGTATTCTCCCTCAAATGTTTCCCTATCATGGTTCATTGTTCATATATATGGCTGGACATAAAGATTAAAAAAAAAAGTTTGCTCAACCAAAAATGACTGTAAATACTCCTATATTTATTCACTGTTTCCTAAGCTTCATCCAGGTATTCTCATACCTTATCCTGTGCTAGAGAAGGAGTTAGGGAGTGTCAGCGGGTACACATAACTGCTTACTTGATATAAAATAGTTGTTCGAGATATCCTTTCTTGGATCTGAGCACTTTCCCTCAAACAGATGTTTATCTAGTTAATAAATCCTCATTATGCACTTTAGTTGTTGATTTTCTTAGTGTTTTAGCTATCATAAAGGACTTCACGATAAAATAGTAATAACTCTACTGGCATTTTCTCTTGACCTTCATTCTGCAAAGGTGTTAATGGATATCTCTCATGAATCTTAGACTCCTCTTGGATCATAAGAGTTATACTGACCTTATACCTGGTTCTGGAAAAACATAAACTCAAAGTAAATTTAATTAAATTACCTGCTCCACAATCTCTAGTCACAATGGAAAATTACAGTCTATATGGATAATCACATAAAATTATACAGATGCTAATAAAAAGGGAAAAAACTTTTTTTTCATGTTCCTATAGGGGTTAATAGACATAAAATTTAACCTTAGAAATTTGATGTTTCCTACATAAAAGTACTTTCTCATTTGGACATGCTATGGGGCTATTCTAAGGAGGCAAAATTAAAAGAGGAATGAAGAACAATAAAAACATAAAGGGGGTGCAAAACTCCTATTAATTATTTCCAAATATTCCCGGAATGAACTACTCTGTACTGTCTACTTCTCATAATTCCTCGGGCAAGGCTCTCCTTCTCTTGTCTGACCCACAGCTCTATCCTATGTTGCAGCCCAAATTCTCCACTGACATCAGATTTAACTTTCAAAAAAAACGGACATTTTTCTAACCAGAAAAAGCAAGCAGGAGAAGAGGCCAGAGAGTGTCACTGGAGAAGCTTCTATGTGGAGGGGGTGGGTCATGGGAGGCTGATAAAATGAAACTGGACTGGAAACCTGGGTAAAATAAGGGAGATACTCCATGAAGAGTGATCCATGAGCAGGCAGTGGGCTAAGTATATTTGAGAAGTTCTAAAGAGGCCAGTGGAGGGGGAGCGGGAAACATGAGAGAAAATGATTCTGACAGGGGAGTAAGGAATCAGGTCACATAGTATCTTTTAGGAAATGGCAGTGATTTTTTTTTTTTTTTTGAGAAGTCTTTGAATAGAGGTGTGATATGGTCTAAGTTATGTTTAAAAGGACCATCTTGGCTGTGACGAGGATAACAGACTCTGCAGAGGAGCAAGAACTTTCCACAGACTGTAGGAAAAATCCAAACTACTGAGAATGTCAATCAAGGCATTAAAACAGAGGACAGACCTAAATTCTCCAGGTTTTCTCAGAGTCTGGACTACCTGCTGCTCAGTGAGTACTGCTTCACCATTCACATCATTTTATCTTTGCTGATGGTATTTCTCATACCCAAAATACCATTTCTTTTTTTCATTGCTTGGCAAAATTCTACTTATCCCCCAAGGGTGAGCTCAAATGTTACTGGTTCGTAAAGCCTACCTCCATGATCCTGGGTTACTCAATATTCTTCCTGCTACTCTTTTGTCATGACACGTTGAATGTGACACAAACTCGGGAATAAAAAGAAAACAGAGCAAGGGATATGAGGATAATGAGACACTGTAGGCAATTACTAAAACTCTATGCAAATAAATGTTGGAATTTCCATAGAAGCACATATTAGATATGAAAGTACACAGTAAAACCACAATACATAACACACAGAAATAAAATATTTTGAAGAGGAAGTATATCAAAGTTTTCCATAATTCTATCGACACTGCCATTCTAGATCAGTCCTACAAAGTTATCAACAAAACAAGAAAATTATTTAAAGAGGTAGAGGGTCATGACTTACACAAGCTCTACACCAGGGGTCTGGCAAGCTGGAGTGTTTGGGCCAAATCCCAGAAGACCATTTTTGAAAACCGTAAGTATGGAACATAGCCACTTCTACTCATTTACATACTGTCTGTGGTTGCATTTGCAGGACAACAGCAGAGTGAAGCTATGACTTCAGACCATATGATCCATAAGGCTTGCAGAATCTAAAATCTTTACTATGTGGTTCTTTCCAGAAAAGGTCTGCTGACCCCTGCTCTACCCTACTTCTCCAGAAGCTTCTTAACTACTTGAGAGTCTCAAATAAATCATGTTCCTTATGGGTGCTACTCCTTCTGCCTGGAGCGGTGCTCCCTATCTCCTCTGCCCTGCTAAACTTTCTTCCTTTAAAAGCCAGCTCGGACCACCTGTCTAATGAAATGCTCCTCTCTGTCGAGGGTGTACAAAGAGACCCTTCTTGGGTCCACAGCAACTCATAGATGACTGGAGCCTCACACACACACAGCTCTCTTGATTGTAATTGTTTCTTTTCTTGCCACCCCTATTAAGTGTTAGATTTGCTGAGAAAAGGAAATGTCTTATGGACTTGGCATTTCTTCTCCAAACGAACAAATATTAAACTTTTCAACTTGCAGACTTGGTGTTACACCCAGACGAACTCTAAGAAGAGAGCTAAGTGAGTCATTAGGAAATTCCAATTCAGTTCACTGTCTCACATTAACAGTCAGCATGGTAAACGGACTACATGCCGGAAGTTGAAGAAAAAACAGACAAAGAATTACTCCAGTAAAACATAAATGTAGGGTCTTTGGTCCTTATGAGGAATTACCCCCAACCTGTGATTGAGGTTTTCTCGGCCCCTTCCAGCTGCCTCCATACGCCTGTGGCCATGACTCACCCGTTCCCTTCCTCATTTGCTGCTTCAAAACTACTTTTAGAGCTGGAAAACAAAACAAACATGTGGTAAAACGAGTGTCTAAAATTAGAATAAATAGGCTTTTAAGGACCTGTGGGATTTTTTCACAGGTGCATGAACAGAGCTGCTCTTCCAAAGACAATTTTTCTAAATTCCAGATTCTTGGCTGTGTTCTTAATGGTGTTTTTCTTGAATCAGAAACCTAGTACAATTAACTGACCTATTATGGAATGGAAAACTGTACCTTGACCTATTTAAAGAAAAAAAAAATCTATAAAGGCCTTCTGCCTTTAGAAAGAGTAGGCTTGATGGTATTGGCAAACAGATGTTTTACAATGCTAAAAAATAAAGTACGAACCCAAATTTTAGCAAGGCTGATACCCTAAAAAGCGTTCATGTCTAAAATAGATTAAAACTCTTTTTATGTACCTATTTATAATCATTAATTACTGAACATGCTCTCTAGCGATAACAAAAGTCAAATTTCAGGAGTCACTGCCAAGTGAAAATTAAACAGAAATTAAGAGAACGCAGCTTTGAAAATGTAAGGTATATTAGGGGAAATTATTCCATTTTTACAACTCAGGATTTACAAGCTATTATTTACAAAGACATAGATTTCATTTTCATGTCTGTATTTTGGCATCCACACATAATCATTAAATCCTATTTTCTAGAGAGAATAAATAAATAAACAAATAAACAAATAATACTTCCTAAATGTTTAAAGCAGTAAAATAATTGCTTTCATCTAATTAGCAAGACACATTTCTTGCTTATTTTTAATATGAGAGAGGCCCAAAACTTTCAACCAATGTAGTCAAACACAAATTAAAACCTAGTCAAAGCTCTCCTGATTTATAAATCTAAGGAAATAAATTAATACAAAAAATGGATAATACAGTTCTAATTACAGTTTGGGAAGTTCCAGAGAATTTCATTTTCTAGTTTTTTGTATAGAATTATTGTTCCATAGGAAAAGATTTTCAAATAGTTTCATTGCCATATAAACTTTGCTTCCTCTGTATACATTAGATACAACTTTGTTTTTGTTTTTGTTTTTTGCACACCATGGTGGTTTCCTTATAACTTTTTTTAAAAAAGCAAACTGTGTGTTTATATGCAAAGGTAAAAGTGCTCACTGTGTATAAGACCTCATTTATACTGAAAGTTAAAAAATTCTCTGCTTGGCTTTCCCATTCTAATTCACTAATGACTCTGGAAATCTGATCCTAATCCTTGCACGAGGTCATGAATTTTTTTCTTCAGGTTTTTACTTATAGTGTTAATACTGGGATGGAACTAAATCTTAACTTGGTTGGTGTGGAATTATTTTACCTATAAGACATTAATAAAAGGTATTATAAGATGAAGTCAGGTGACCAAGGCTTCTGCATCCATACAACTCCAAATAAATAGACTGATTTATGGCTTTGTCCAAAAAAAAAAAATGAACAGAAATTAAAAACTATGGGCTCATGTAATGTTCTGTTGGCTCATTTAATCTTGCCTTCACTACATTTTAAAAGACCATGTTATGTGTTCTGCCTGATGACGACAACAGTAGCTTAGCTCTCCTTGTCTTTTTTGGTTCAGCCCTTCTGATTTCACCTCCACATCCATCACAGGCACTAGAAATACTGACCACTGCAGATGAACCCTGAAGTTTAAAAGTTCCTGTTCTTTGGGGCGCCTGGGTGGCTCAGTGGGTTAAACCTCTGCCTTCGGCTCAGGTCATGATCCCAGGGTCCTGGGATCGAGCCCCGCATCGGGCTCTCTGCTCAGCGGGGAGCCTGCTTCCCTCTCTCTCTGCCTGCCTCTCTGCCTACTTGTGATCTCTGTTTGTCTAATGAATAAATAAATTAAAAAAAAAAAAAGCAAAAAGAGTCTCTAAAAGTTCCTGTTCTTTAACACTGGAAGAACCCACCCTTTGGGAGATTTTCAGAATGACATCTTTTTCTAGTTTTACTGAGACAGAACACCATATTAGTTTTAGGTGTACATAATTTGATACATGTATATATTACAAAATAATATCCACAATGTTAGCATCCTTCACCCACATAACTATTTTTCTCTTTGATAACTGTAACTTATCTACTCTCTTAGCAACTCTCAATATATAATGCAGTCTTAATAATGACAGTCGCCATGGTATACATTATGTCCCCAGAATTCACTTAAAACTGCAAGTTTGTACCTTTTGGTCACATTCACCCATTTCCCCCACTTCCCAACCCCCATCTCTGGCAACCACCAAACTGTTCTGTTTCTATGGGTTCTTTTTTTTTTTTTTTTTAAGTTCCACATACAAGTGAGATCATATTGTATCTGTCTTTCTCTGATATATTTCACTTAGTATAAAATGCCCTCAAGGTCAAATACTCATTGGAAATGTGACATATTTTACTTAGTATAAATGCCCTCAAGGTCAAATACATGTTGTTGGAAATGTTAGGATTTCCTTCTTTTCTTATGAATGAATAATATTCCTCTCCATGTTGTGTGTGTGTGTGTGTGTGTGTGTGTGAGAGAGAGAGAGAGAGAGAGAGAGAGAGACATTTTCTCAGAAGGTTATCTTTCTCAATAATTTTTATTTGGGATATTTTTGACTTTTATCCAAATTATGGTCACTCAGAATACATTAACATAGAGATAGAAAACTAATATACTAAAATAAACAAATTTGTACTTGGATATTATTATATCAAATGAATGTGGACTTAAAAGAACTAATTCCGAATTTCAAAACAAGCAAATGAATTTAGTGAACAAACATGGAAATACATTTTAAATCACTAAGAAATAAGACTTTAGTTTTGGTAAATAATCTGTATAAGAAATGTCAAATGTAGGACTCAATTTTACAGACTTCAAGTTTCTGTTTTAATGACAAAAAAAATAAGTAATCGGACTGCACCAGCCCATATTTTATTGTTCAGAACTGATTTAAATAAAAATGACAGTATTTGAACCATGAGAACCAATGATAAAACCCTAAATCAATGTTTCTAATGCTTTGGTATGTCATCTTATAATAATTTTAAAAGAACTGCAAATTTTTGAGCCAGAAGCAGTACAAATTAACATATATTATTAGAGTTCATTTGTATATTTGTATATATATTTGTATATACAAATATATATTTGTATATATAGACATATATTTTTTATTTTATTTATTTTTTAAAGATTTTATTTATTTATTTGACAGACAGAGGTCACAAGTAGGCAGAGAGGCAGGCAGAGAGAGAGAGAAAGGAGGAAGCAGGCTCCCCACAAAGCAGAGCAGAGAGCCCGATGCAGGGCTCCATCCCAGGATCCTGAGATCATGACCTGAGCCAAAGGCAGAGGCTTTAACCCATTGAGCCACCCAGGCGCCCCTAGATATATATATTTTAATATGAACGGAGACAATTATGGAAGGATCGTGTGTAGAACCACCTAAGGAGCTATCTTATGCTCAGGAAAACCATCTTTATGGCAGGAGGTCATACTCATCCTTCATGGTTCTTTTCATTCTATTGTTACATTAGTGCCTTTGTAAACTGTCTTCTGAGAAATGAAAAAAAAAATCAACCTTGAATACAAAATTTATTATTAATACAGTAAATGTGAGGATGACCACTAAATTAAGAATACCTTCTCCAAATAACTACCGCAGCTAACACCAACATTACATTGCCTCCTCTTTTTAATACTCTGTGAAGTTTGTTGTTAGCTATTAAATAAAAGATTATGGCTTATTACACATCTTTTTACTAATAAGCAACTTTAATGAGAACAACAGTAAATTCATTAAAAATTAAAACAGTTATTTGCATGAGAAAAAATGAGTGATTCTATCGAAGTCTCAAAAGTTTCTCTTTGTTAAAAAAGACAAAGCACCAACTCTTATCATATCAGCCTTAGGAATGTGTGGCATAGTGCTCCGGAAGACAGATAAATTTAAACGTCCTTGCCAAATTGGCAAGGGCCTTACGGAAGCAGGATGGCATTCCATCAGAGACTACAAGGTGGTATAGTTAGGGATTTTTCCTTTTTTGTAAACTGGAGAGAGATGACAGAGAAGGACACAGTAAGGTTATGCATGAAAGGAAAGCGGAGCGGGGGTACCGCTGGCCCAAAGTGACTCAGCAGCCGAAACACAGTAGTCAACTCAGTCTACCCCATATCTAGTCAACATCCAATTATTTGCCAAGCTTTGGGTCAGGGCACACCAGGGTAAGACAAATGCATACCCACCTTTACCTCAAGGAACTTCTAACCCAGTGAGAAAAAAAGGCACGTACATAGCAAATTCACTTGCAAGGCACAATTTGACAAAAGGTAGGATATTTGCCTCTGAAAGACAAGTGACATTTTGACAAAGTTAAATTTTGTTAGAAAAGTTAAAATTTGGGCTTGTATTAGATGACGATGGGTGAGATAAACCACATTCCTATTCCCCACTGAGTGGCTATTCTACTCTAAAGGACAAATTCTGAGAAAATGGAGCAAGAGCCAACTTAATTATAGATACAAGTTACTGGAGAAAGCACTGACCTTTCCAGGGCACCTTCCCCAAATTTAATACAGTTGAAAAAAACAAAGTCTCCCTTTGAACACTATGTTAAAATTTAAGTTCCCTCCTTGGTTTTCAAAGTTCTACAAAGCAAAATTTCGGTTTACCTATCAGTCTCATTTCTCAGAATAAGACGCAACTCTTTTTTCATCTGGTGAATGCGGATATTAACAACACTACCTCCTACACTTGTTCTGAGGTTGAAATGTGTGGTCATGTCTAGAACACAACTGTACCTGTATTTTTCTCTTCCCTCAGCAGAAGAGTACCCCCTTACCCTCTGTGGATCTGAATGTTATTCATCTTCATACCAGCCTAAGTACTGCCTATTCAGCCAAGTTTTCTCAGACAACGTCAGCCACCGCGACCACTTGCTCCCGCGTCCATGACCTCCTCCCACACGTGGGTAAAATAGAGAATTTATAGACAAGAAGAGAAAAGAATTGTGTACTCACTCCCGTTGTCCTCTCAACCAATCATACTTCCTTTTTCACTGCTCTACCAGGCAATATCCCCTTTAGAACGGGTATCCTGGATCCAAGGCTTCAAGGGCTCTGGCTCTGATCTTCCACTGGCCATATCCATGCGCCGCCCCCCCCGCCCCCGCCCCCAAAGGGACAGGTGTCTGCCAGACCAAGAGAGGATGAGTACACTCAGAGCTGCACTTGCCTTCTGGAGCAGCACTACCCAACGGAACTTTCTGCAATGACGAAAATGTTAGTCATCCTCACTGTCCAATATGGTAGCCCCTAGCTCCATGTGGCTATTACACATAGGAAATAGGACTAGTGCAGCTGAGGAATTATTTTGTTTGAATTGATTTACATTTAAACTTAAACAGCCACATGGAACCAGCGACCACAATATTGGCTACCAAGATCTGTTATCAAGGCTGACACTGGATTAAAAATAAATAAATAAATAAATAAAAGACCACCAATAAATGTCCTTCTTGCTGCCAATCCATTACTTCCTTGCTTATTTTCATCTTCTTTGACGTCAGTTTCATAAGATTCAACATCGAATAATCACTTGTTAAGTATTTTGTTTCTTTTGAGCTCTGGAACACTATACTTGCCTGGGTTTTTGCCTGTGCACCTGGTAGTCTTCTTTACTGACTCCACGTACTGTGCTCAAGCTTTCAGTACTGAAATTCCTCAGAGCTTAGTCTTGCACCCTCTACTCTGTTTATACTCTTTTATGAAATCTCATTCGTCAATATAGCATTCACTATGAAACCTCCATTTCCAAACACAGGTCCCCACAGCCATGAGTGTATTTGAAATCCTCACTTAGCATCTAAATCTAACAAACCCAGAACAACACTCTTAATTTCTCTTTCCAGTAAAAAGTCATCTCCTCGTAAAGTCTTCCCTATGTCATTACACTATCAACATCTACTTAGGAGCTCAAGACCAAACAACCCTCTCTCTTTTATCAACCCTAAAACCCAATCCATCAGTGACAACTTTTCACTAAACTTCCAGAACTTTCTCTCTAATATCACAAACCTAGTCCAAGTCACCCCATCTCTTGTCAACTCTCAAGAAGTCTTCAGATTTGTCTCCCTTCTTCTACACTTTGCTCTCACCACCAGCCAGCCCAACGAAGCAGCCGCACTTTAAAATAGGAGGTAATGGAAGGATTAGTGATAGTGGTCATTGGAATCAAGTCTTGAAGTAAGAGCCAGAGGAAGAAGTTGTCAGATAACCAGGATTAGTGACAGTGGTCATTTAAATCAAGACTTGAAGTAAGAGCCAGAGGAAGAAGTTGTCAGATACCCAGGAAAAGAGATATCCAGGGAGGGGGACAAGCAAGGGACTTTAAAACTATGAATGAAAAATAGCTTTTATTCTAAGAGAAATGGAAAGATGCTGAAAAGTTCTAAATAAGAAGAAAAACCTGCTATGTAGAGTATGGGTTGGAGGGGTAAAAATGGAAGTTACGTACCCCTGAAGAGGCTCTCAGTGCAGACCGGGTGAGCAAACTGTGGAGGTGGAGAAGAATTCAGAGATAAGGCATATTGAGAAATCATGAATTCGATGTGGAAGATGAAGGAGCAAAGGGTATCCAGAATAACTCCTATAGTTTCAGCTTACGAAATTCAACAACAGTTGGTGCTACCTACACCCAGATGGGGACGATGAGGTAAGGAACCGATCATTCAGATGGGCTGTAGTGCTGGAGGTTTTACAGGAGCATCAGCTGAACAGGTTCTGAAAAGGGACAAACGTCACCAGGCGCCAACGTATGGGAGTGCTACGAAGTTGAAAGTCTTTGAAATTCTAGCTTCCGGGTACCTACAATATGCCCCTGATAGTCTGGATCTGGAAGGCTGACATTCTTGCTAGAGAGTTAAGTAGAGAGGCCAGTTCTATACACAAGCACAGAGCACACAGACTCAGATTCTCTCTAGCTACCTTCCAGGACATCCTTTAATTCTGCATTAAATCGGTGCTTAGTGCTGGAAAATCTGTGCTTAATTGTAGCCAAATGACAAAATTAACTAGTAGCAACAGGGTACACAGCGAGGGCTCTTCTTGTATAATGGCATTAACCATATCACCAGAGAGAGAAACAACTCTACTAGAACCTTCAAAATGCCAAAATGTTTAAAAGAGAGAGAGAGAGAGAGAGAAAGAAAGAAAGAAATGAAAAGAAAATCAAGGTATAAATTTTTTTAGTGTCAAGATCAAAATCACTCACTCACTAGCTCTGATCACACACTCACATAGTTAATCAGCGTCAGAAACACCGAATATCTTCAAAAACAGAAACTGGTGACACGTGGGCCACTGAGGAAGTATGGGCTGCCCAATTTTAATCTAGATGGATAGTCTAAGGCCATCCATCCACACTCTAAATAATGTAAAAAAAAAAAACTTAAAGAGAGCAAAGCTAATAAAAAGGTTATTTCGTTTTTTTAAAAAGGCTTGTTTCGTTTAAATTGATTTTAAAAAATACTACTCCTATCCATCCATTCATCTAATTGACCTTTAAAATCTTTGTAAACAAATAAACATTTATCTAAAGTTGGCCAAATTTTATTTCCATGAATAAAAATACGAATTTTGAAACAGTTTTCTCAGGTAAACCAAAATAAAGGACTGTATGACAAATGACTGAATGCATAATAATATGATGGTCTTTTGTAAATTTGTTTTATTTGTAATAAAACAAACACTGATACTTATCATTAAATTTAAATATCTGATGAAAAACTTTATAATTTTTAGATAAAAAAGAATTTAGACTTTAGAGATCGTGTTAGGTTATCTCTTTTCATATTTTTATGATAATAGTTTTGTTAAATCATTAAGACTGCCTTGAATTACGAAGGCTTTTGGTGGGGAAATTAGAAATTAGTGCTATTCAAAGCACTGAAGACAACTTTCGGCATGCATAATTCTATCATTTATTGTTTCATGAAAACTTTATCAGGAGAAGAATAGATTTTCTTTGTCTTTCATCTGCATTAGTTAAAAAGGTTATTGTGCTTCTGTTTCTTAAAAACAATATGGTAAGTAATATCCAAAAGAAGAAAAATGGAAAAGAGAGATACATATAACTTACTGGACTTGTCAAAAAAGAAACAACCAATCCACAAAAAATAAATGTTTTTATGCTTTATGAACCTTTCTTACAAGAATAAAATACCTTTTGAAAAGTAAGAAATCTCATAAGACTTTAGGGGACTTGAGAGGACTCAACACTCGACTCTTTGCTGCTGTCATGCTTGTTCTCTTCCTTTATCTTCGAAAAGCTTAACTATGAAGGCTCCACTGTACTTGGAAAAGTCACTTAGAAAAGATGATCAACAAGTGAAAAACCACTGAACACTAAAAACTTTAGTATCATGTTTCTGTAAATCTGCAGCATAGGAACCACACTGATCACGTAAGCTAATAGACCTTCACAGATTATTTTAGTTCCAGACTGATTTATTTAGACTTGTCAGAATCTTTTCATATCACAAGTCTTTCTTCATAGTTTCTAATGGAATCCAAATCAAAGTATGCACCTGTGCCCTACTTTTAAAAGGGAGTTGGAAGATTGGGGAGAGGCACAGAATGCCGCTAGGTGGGCAGAAGCTACATTTACAGATAAGTATGCATATCGATGTACAGATCTATGTATGTAAGTGTGTATGTGTGTGTATGTATGTATATATGTATGTGTATATGTATGTGTGCACATACATCTATAAAGGCAAATTTCCATTTTATCTATGTAGTTCCTTTATAATGACTCATGACATTAGGAGTCCAAAGTTCAAATTACTCTAACCATCAGTGATAGCGATGTCCTTGAACACCTGAATACACAGGCGGGACAATACTGCTTAACACCTACAATGCAGGAACTATGTTTACTATATACATTAAGAAACTAGAGATCTGAGAAGTTAACCTTTTAATTTCCCAACATACAAATTTAGAATCTAAGCAATTATTCTTCTTCTCAATGACCAGGTGCTATGATTTTAATGCCTGATTGCTAAGACACCTATAGAAAACCCAAAGACAGATATGTGGGTTAAATTTGAAAATCAAGGGACGCCTGGGTGGCTCAGTTGGTTAAGCGGCTGCCTTCGGCTCAGGTCATGATCCCAGCGTCCTGGGATCGAGTCCCACATCGGGCTCCTTGCTCAGCAGGGAGCCTGCTTCTCCCTCTGCCTCTGCCTGCCTCTCTGTCTGCCTGTGCTCACTCTCTCTGACAAATAAATAAACAAAATCTTTAAAAAAAAAAAAAAAAAAAAAATTGAAAATCAAGGAGTTAACCCATTGTTTCTATATATCTCCCACATATACAAAAGGTACACATGTTAATGAACTTGTTTTCGCTTGTTTAAAAAAAAGTCAGCATATACACACATTTAAAAATCAAGTTTTGATTTTTCATCCAAAAGACCCAATAGTATAATTAAGTTTCTGAGATGTTTTATATTTAAAAAATATCAGCAAGGATAATGTAAAATAAAGGGTTAATACAATTTAAAAATTTAGTAAAGTTGGGTCAACAACAAAATAATTTAAAAAATATTTAAACAAAATGTCACTGTGCTATTTTTTTTAGAAAATTGAAAGAAAAAAGGAACTAAATATAATCACATCTTTTCAAAATGTTGTTGTGAGGGAAGCTTTCTAATATGAAACAGGTTTTCCATTTCTCCAAATATAAAAAGCAAAGAATTAACTAAAACAGTGAATATATAGGCCTACTTTTTACAAGATTTCCTCTAAGTAATGGTTTACGAAATTCAATTGAGAGTAACACTAAAATACTATCATTGACTTATCAAATATTGACCATGAATATATTTGAGGCAGAGAACACACACAGTGTCCTTCAACGTGCCATAGGAGGTCAGTATCTAGTCTTGTTTGTAGTTTATTATCAGATAAATAACAGTAATTTTCCTTTGACTCATCCCCACTCACTAAACTGGATTCTTTATCTTCTGCCTCATATAAGTGTCAAGGATCAATGATTTTAGCATCACTTTGGGCAGTAATTCAAGAAATTATTACCAAAAATGTCTTACCTAGTAAGCACTAAGTAGTTAACCTTATAAAATTTCTATGTGTTTGCTTAAACTTTTTGACTACTAACCCGAAGTACTCTTTCCATAAAAAGAGCAGAAAAAATTCATTCGATAACAGGACTTTCTCATGAAGAAAAATAATCCATTTAATCCCATTAAGTTTTATTTTTAAAAGATCACGTCACATAATTTTAAGTGGAGTTGTTATTGTATAATTGTAAGCAATGATGACTAAAGGGAGACAGAGTTAAATTGTTTAATGGAAGTTTTAAAAAATTAACAGACACTTACTTCAATAGACTTTAACCATGTGCAATCCAATGGACTGTCCTAAAAGAATTCAAAAGAAACTAGTAATTTTACACTTTCAAAGATAAAGTAAATGTTGAAAACGGAAACAATACATATTTTTTTGAAAATGCTCAAAGCCCTTGTAAACATGTCAAAGAATCTGAATTCTAACTTTTTAGCTGAAAACTCAAAATATGGAATGCATTTTCCTAGACTATTCTAACATTTCTTTTCACATGAATGAAAACTAAAAATGAAAGGACAAAACCAGAAATACTTCCAATAGAAAGCTAAAAGCTTGTTTAGGAAACATGCACATACATATAAATATATTTTCATGAGTAGGGGTAAGTTAGGCAAGATTACAAGAATAAACTTTGGTCCAAAGATTTACATTTTTATATTAAAAATCAAATGTTCTTTTAAAATAAATTTTCACATATTTCAGAAAATGCAGACTGCCTCCCACATTGCTGCTACATAAGGATAAAAATCCCACTTGCCTAGAATGACCTAGAATAAGAACCATCTCCTGTCCTCTAACAGCTGAATACATTACAGATGGGACAAATAAAGGTCACTTCTTCAATAATTTCTTATATTAATACATGCAGTAACTGAATTACTTCTGCCTTTAAAAAATGAAATTTAAAAATGAAATGAAGGCCCAAAAATACAGCTTTCAAGAACCATAGGGGATGATGGGTTTTGGACAAGTACATGTTCCAAATAATCATCTCAAAGTTGGCTTTAGAAGGAAACATTTCTAAGATAATTATGCATTTTCTTGCCTTCTTAACCAAAATGGGGATATTACCATCTTTTCTTGGGGAGGACCCATTTATATACATCAACTTTTATCTTCTTCTGAACCTGTAGCTGCTGTTGCACATGTAGATGACAAGTAAGGCAAAAATTTGTAAACTCTACAGTTTTCCTGTAAGTTTCATTTCTCATGAAGTTCCTGTTGATAGCTTGTATTTCTGGATCATTTCTTTCTTTCTTATTAGTTAGGCAGAGTAATCATGACAATCTCCTGAGCAACGTAACATAAGAACATAATTATCTTCCAACAAAAAAAGTTAAAATATGTAATTACAGGTTTGAAATGTTGAATTCAAAAGCCAAAGTAATAATCCTCCCCCACCCAAGTAGTCACTAACCTTCTAGAACACAACTTCCTGGTATTGTTAGGTGTGGTTGATTTGTCAATAGCATTCATTCACAGTATCTTGTTTCTGTGTTAGTACAAGAAGCAACTCGGTGGCAAGAATTTACCTTATGGCCCAATTTGTTGTTTTAATGGTGTTAAGTTAAGAATTCAAAGACACTGGGGCGCCTGGGTGGCTCAGTGGGTTAAGCCTCTGTCTTCGGCTCAGGTCATGATCTCAGGGTCCTGGGATCCAGCCCCATATGGGGCTCTCTGCTCAGGGGGCAGCCTGCTTCCTCCTCTCTCTCTCTGCCTGCCTCTCTGCCTACTTGTGATCTCTCTCTCTGTCAAATAAATAAATAAAATCTTAAAAAAAAAAAAAAGAATTCAAAGACTCTGGATTTGGATATCTTACGAAGATCTTGTTTTAAAATCTACAAACTCTTCTCTATCAGCAGAAGTCTCTTCTGAACTGTTTCATAACCTAAACATTATTCTGGAATAACCCAAGAAAATAATGGGGCAACAATGGAAGGCAAAGAGAGTACAATTATTAAAACAAAACAAAACAAACAAACAAACAAACAAAAAAACAGTGGTCTCACTTCTTCAGGATCAACTCTAACTCTTTACAGCAACAGAACGGTATTACTGTTTCAAGTAATAAAACTAATTTTGGAAAGAACTTTTAGTGAACATTTTTCAAAATGTCACAATCAAATGACTTAGAGTGTTCGAATACAACTAAATATATATGTATATATTTAGTATATATATATGTATATATTTAGTTGTATTCGAACACTCTAAGATCATAGCCACTAAGGTTTTTATCCACTTTGGCAGATAAAATGTTTATATGCAATAGGAGTATTAGGAACTACGGTGGTGTACACACACACACACACACACACAAAACAACCAAACTCCTATTTTGTCTAAATTGCTATCTGCTAGGGCAGAAGCCATCGACAAAAATCCAATGCCCATCAGTTAGGAATCTGACAAATAAACTAGGCTATATCCATACAATAGGGTACTACACAGCTATTGAAATAAATGGCTTAGAGCTGCAAATTGCTAGAGAGAGATGTCTCAGTTATCTTCTTCAGTTAAGAAAAAAAAAGTTACAAATGAGTATATTCTGCAAGATGCAATTTGCATATTCTTAATATATGCACAGACCATCCTGCTGTTATAACACACCACCTACCTTGGATACATCTGTGGGGATGGAGATAAGCGCGGTGAAGCTACTATTTTTTAGCCACAACCATCTTTGAGTGTTTCTTATATCAAGAACATATTGCTTTCGTTAAAATAAAAAAATAGACGGATGATTGAAATCAACCACTTTTGCTGCCAATGTAAATGTGTTCAGATAATATAGTGATCAGGAGAGAGAACTTCAAAAATAAAAAACAAAAGACACACACACACACACACACACACACACACACACCCCTCTAGTTGTTTCCTATTTTGCTGACTGCTTTTCAGCCCCAAAGCCGACTTCCTAACATCTGATTTTGAAAAGGCATGCTTCAAAAAATCCATGACCCACACCTCTGCATTACTCTTCCAATTAGCGCTGGGTCAGAAAGAGGGGCACCTTCCAATCTCTTTTCTAATGACTAAATAAACACAATCCATGTGATCTAATTTAATTATGTGTGTGGTGCAGATCTTTTCATTAGCTTTAGCTGAATATCTGAAAATAATTTGATCAGCTCATTTTTCCTCAGCCTCATTGTTTTAGAATGCATTCGATCAACAATATTGAGTGTTTACTATGTGCCAGATACTGCTCTATATATATTTTTTTTTTTAAAGAAAGAAACACAATAGTGGGTTTCTCTAAATCAGGGTCCAGTAAAGAGACAGGTGCCACACTGGGTATTTTAAAAAGAGGAGATTTAATACAGGTGACAACAGAGCTCAGAGAATAGTGAAGAATAGTGAAGGAACCCAGATTAGCAACAGCAGAAGCCCCCAGAGCCACTCTCATCCCAGGAACTGGAAAGACAAAGGAGGAAAGGATGTTGAAAGTGTCCAGGGCTGGCTTCATTTGAATGGAATTGGAACAACAGTAGGGACTGCCCCAGGAGCTCCGAGACAGAGACAGCCACTGCTAGAAAATGCTGCTCAAGAGAGAGAGAACCCTACTTTTCCATTCATTTAGCTTTCCTACTTGCCTGCCAATGTCTCCCACTGGTCAACCTTCTTGAAAAGCCAGGGGGCAAGAGAACTTGGAAAACATAATTTGCAACAGAATGGATAATGCTAAGAGACATTCAGTCTTCAGTAATGACTAATTAGCACTTTGAGTCTCAAAATCTGTAAAACTGCCCTCACTTTCCAGATGTCTATAAACCACAGACATGAGCACACACGAATACGCACAGAGCACATGTGTATATATGTGCCCAGCCAGACCAGCAATGAAATAATGCCCTATAAGGAGCTTACGGAGTACAGCCTTTAGAGCTTATGGGGATCTAAGAGACTCTCTGGATCCCCTAATCTCATCGCCTTTTTTATTCTTTTAAAATTTACGTCTAGGTAGTTTGTAACAGGTTGCCACCATGAACGCCATTATATTTTTGATTTAGCTATTAATGGAGCATAGATATGCTATTTACTTTAAAAGCACCCTTACTTTACTGAATTCAAGTCATTTAACGCTAACCATTCTTTTCTTTAATTTGAGGTACTCAATCACATTCTCTTGAATTAATGAAATATTTATCTAACATTATCCACTGCTTACTCTTTTTGTGTTCCATGTAGACACTGAGTAGGTATTCTAAAACAAAATATAATAATAGTAATAATAATGATGATTGTGCGAATAGGCTGTTTATTTTCTGATTTTGATGGAAACTCGTTATTTTTTTCCATTAAATATCATGTTAACTATTGGTTAGAAGAAATTTCTATTCCAATATTAAATAAGTTCCATTTTTCAGTATGTTTATAAGGAATGGCTATTGAATTCTATCAAATGTCAGGATTTACTGAGAGGATTATAGAGTAATAGTTCTTCTTTAACAATGGATTTCCTTTTTATTCATTCTTCTGTCTCCTTTTCCTCTTAATCCTCCCATATTTCTTGGCTTATATCCAAGATGCCTTGGCGTTATAAGAAAGCCAACCAGCAAAAGTCTTTCTTTGTGGTTATCCCCCTGTTCATGAACCATGCAGCCCCAGTCTGAGTGGGATCTGTGGTTCTTCAACATTTCCTCACTAGTTCCACCCCTGCTGGATAATGAATGAGAAGCTGCTTCTTCGCTGCCAGATCCTTGCTTTTATTCAATTTCCAGATTCAGAGCTATCCTAAATGGCTGAGGTTACTTAACGTTTAACTTCGGTGTCATAAAGGAATGTAGTTTTATATACCCTAGAACTGCTAAATAACTTAGAACTCTTTTGCCCTCATTATAAAGTGAAAAACAAAACAAACAAAAACAAATCGCCCAAAACCCAGAGAGTTAAGTAATTTTTTCCAATGGCATGCAGAAAGGCCTAGTAGACTTCAGCCAACATCTCCGCCTGCCAACCAGGTAGTATTTTTCACATACCATAATTATTCCCTTGTCTGTTCGGTTTGGGCAATGGAACTTTTCCCATATGAAAGTATATTCAAGACCTGAGAAATGAGAAAAGGAAATCACGTGCCTTGATCCATAGCAGCCAACCTACTGTCTTTACGGTGGGCAGTGAGTAATGCTGACACTGAGCAGAAAGGTCACCGAGTGAATGAAGAGCCACGCGTCAAATGAACAGCCATGTACAGCTATGGCTGGCAGTACCCGGGCATGGGAGGAGAGTCAGGGATACCCCAGAGAAGAATGAATGACAGGACACAGCGAAGGACTGACCTGACCGGAATGGAAAATAAGGTAGTACTGATGTTAGGTGAGCAAGTTTTGCAGCCCTAGATCTGAAGTTTGTTCATTAGGAAATAGGTCAGTGAGAAATTACCATAGGATTCTGGAAAAGGGAAACATACCAAGAGGCTACAATCAAAGATGGGTTTTTGAGGAATCATGCTCCAAGCATACTTCACATTCAAAAGAAGTAATTTCAAAATTATCTGCTGTAAGGCAAGACATGCTGCCTCTGATGAGTTCCTTAGAACTCAGATAATAGGTTATATTGAACAAATAGTCCCCAATTAACTGATTTTATATCTTTGGATGAGAAACAATTTCTGATGAAATCAAACTATCACACTAAGAGCAAAAGTAAAGGAACTGTGACAGGAGGGAAGACTTCCTGAATGTCCAGTCTGTGCCAAGCCATACGCTGAGGACGACCGTGGAACCCCGCCACAGAACCAGCGAGCTTCCAAGGCTGTAAAACATATAAAAAGCTGATGGCAAAAGTGTGGCACTTTCAGCTTAATCTATTAAAAAAAATAGTTAATATAAAAATCATTAGAACAGCATAAACTAGATCTGATACTCAGTTTTCACCACCATCTAATTCACTTCTTCTTTGAAGCATTTCAAGGTCTAATAAGAATTTCTCTAAATCTAGGCTCTCTTCTTTAGAAACAGCAATTCTTGTCACATTTTGTTCTTTACCCTAGAACCTAAAAACTCTTTTTGTTTTTGGAGATTCATTAAGTCCATAAACACGGCCCCTGAACGATGGACTCAAGTTTTTTCTTGCTGTAATACAAAGACTAATGATTGGTTCCCCACCAAGAGAATGACAGATTGGACTATTTGTGAATGTGAAGCCTTCCACTTTATTCTATCTATGTTTTATCAGGTTAAAAATTCTAAACTGATAATACAAAAAAAAAAAAAAAATCCTCTCTTGAGCAAAGGCTTGTGTTACATTCCACATCTAATCTCAAAATGCACCAGACCTGTGAAACCAACAGTTACTTTTAGATCTGGCATGTCTACCTTTGACATGATAGTAAAGTTCATGTACACTCACACTTGTGTTCTCAATCTGCTTCCCATGGCAAAATCACCTTAAAATTTCTAAGTCATGGTGAAAGGAGAGAGTATCATATTCGCAGCATACTGAAATCATTTAATAAAGCTTTTTTATGGGGGCAGGGAGACTGCCTCAAATGAAAGTTGACTTTGTTAACTCAAACACATGTAGCAAGGGCAGTGTTCCCTCATTTTGATTTTGAAGGAGCAAACACCTCTGGGAAGGAACTCAGCTTTCCAAGCGTAATCTGTCTTTGAAGGCCAGATGTCTCCTGATACCTCAAATGCCTATCGGACATCTCCATTTCTGAGGCCCTTGGGGACTTCAGGCCCCACTCATGTATAAAACTAAATCCATCATCTTCTTCTTCCTAATCAGGTCTACCTCAGTCCAGAGTTCTCAATCTCAGTACAGACCAATATCAAATCACCTGGCATCTCAGGGCAGAAATTTGTGTCTCATTCTTGACTCCTCTCTCTCCTTCAACAACTCCCCCATGCTATTGGTCTTCAAACGCTGACTACTTCACACCCCAAACTGCTCTCTACTTCGTCTATTTCAATTCACCCCAACTACCCTAGCGTATCCTAAGCCACCACCATATCCCACCTGGATCACTGCCAGAGCTGTTCACCTAACCTCCCTGCTTTCCTCTTGTCCTCTTCAGTCTCGTGTCTCCCAATGTACCAGCAATCATTCAACACACGTCTCACAACATCAGGCCCCTACTTCAGGTTTTTCATCTGTTCTCCAATTTTCTTAGGATAATTTTCAATCCCTTCTCACGATACAGTTTCTGTTTATTTCTTTACAATCATATTAGTCCATTCCTATCAACCCCTACTTGCTCTATAAATGGAATACTCTGAACCTTCAAGGCTCCATGTTCCCTCTTCATTCTGAGCCCTTGGGAAGATGGTGATCCCTGCCAGTGAAGTCTTCTCCCTTGTTCCCGCCACCTGCCTAACTCCTATTTCTCCTCTAGTCATGAACTTAAATTTCACTTCCTCTAAGACAGAGAACTTGACCTCTAAAATTTGGGTTAAACAGTCCTCCCTAATGTATAGTTCCTATTAAAGTGCTTTTCTTATTCTTACTAAAATTTTATTCCCCTTTTATATCATCTGTGCCTGGCAGACAAAAAACTCCAAAAAGATGTTCAAAGGGCAAATTAACCTATGTTAAAAAGTGATCATCAGGTTAATCATTTTCAGATACAAATGGCAGCAATGCATTTTTTTCTCCCCCTCTTCTTTTTTAATCTTTTTAAAAATTTTTTTAAAGATTTTATTTATTTGACAGAGAGAGATCACAAGTAGGCAGAGAGGCAGGCAGAGAGAGAGGGTGGGGGAAGCAGGCTCCCCGCTGAGCAGGGAGCCCAATGTGGGGCTTGATACCAGGACCCTGGGATCATGACCTGAGCCGAAGGCAGAGGCTTTAACCCACTGAGCCACCCAGGCACCTCTTCTTTTTTAAAGAAAGCCTTATTATAGGACATTTGTAGGATGTTGTCTATTGTACTCGATTTGTCCACTAACCCAAAGCTAAAGACAGAAAGATAAGCCACTTCCTATTTAAACAGAATCATAAATATCTGCTGCCAGACAATTCCCTCAGGGCTTTTTAAAATGTGGCTGAAAAAGCTCTTCTACTCATAACCATAATCTGAGTCTGGCCCACTTCTTAAGTTCTTAAGAGAAAAGTTAGGAGAAAAAGGACAGAATCATAGAGTCAACTGTCCTCTACCTAGGCTGTCAGGGCAGGGAAAGGAGGATTAATTTAACCAAAGGTAAATGGGATGGACAGCAACAAAATCTACCATAAATATGACAATACTTTCAAGAAGGGGAAAATTTGATATCTCAAGCCTTGGCTGGACATATATTTAGGTGATACACTTATTGATTACCCTTCCACCTATCCAAAAACGGGGAAAAAGAAATTAGAGACCAATAGGTAACGAAGGGTGGCAGAATGAGCACACAGCCCACACTCCCACTTTTTGGCTTTACATTATGTGAGGGTCCTATGAATTAAGGGACATTGTAGAAGGAAGCTAGGCTGGCACCTCAGAATAGTTATCCGGCCACGCAAAGCAACAGCAGTGGGAAGAAGCCATGAGGTATGATTTCTTCTGATGGCAGCTGTTGAAGAGGTGGGGCGAAAAGGTTATGTCAGCACCAGATGTCCTACCCTCCAAAGCTGCTCAGGAGGCCAACCGCCAGAGGCATCCTGCCCAGAGAGGGCGCTAGAGGGATGGACCAACGGCAGGCTGAAAGGAAACATGGCTGCCGGCTTTGGAAGGTTCTCTGAAAGGGCAATGAGAGTAATGATCATCCATATGGAAAACTCCGCATCAGTGAGGCCATTGGCAGTTAAGGAGACCAAGCCAGATCAAACTGTGGAGTCTATCTCATTACTGCCCCTCCCCCCTCCTACCACCTATTCCCACCTATTAAAAGAAGGAAATGAAAGTTGACCCAGAGACCAACACCACCTCCTTCTCCTTCTCTGAAATATATTCCAAGATAAGAAATAAGAAGGAAGTGAAAACACAGAATTCACTTTCCTCTTCCGAGCCATCTGCAAAAGAAAAGAGCTTAAAGTTGGGTATAAGGTTGCAGCATGAAACGGAAATGACTAAAATGCACTAAGAAGTTGCAGAAAACCTTCAAAATGAAATGTGAATTAAGGAAAAAAAAAAAAAAAAGAAATGTCAATTAAGGGATAGGAATGCGAGCCCAGGGGGCCTCAGGAAAAATATAAAGTAATTCCATGTTAATACTTGACCAAATTCAGATTGTTCAATAAACTGATTAGAGATCTGTCATCATAAGGGGTTTGACATACACAAGAAAGTACACTACCCAAGGGAGGAAATGACTTGCTAGATCTCTACATATTAAAGACAAAATTTATTTAAGCTATTCCTTAATACTCAATAGACGAATCCTTCTGTTCATAACCACCTCTCTTTCCAATACGTTTTATTAATTGCTAGTCACATAGCAAAACAGGTGTCTCCAAAATGTGAGAACACATCCTAACCCCTTTAATACATGTTTTTCAACATATTACATTTTAGAATAATTTTCAACTTCAGTGAAATTCATTCAGGGTTCTATGCCTTAATGAGATGATTACATGGTATGCAAATAAAGTCTTCTGCAGCTCTGTTATTACTCCTGAAAAAAATCTCACTAAGTACATAGATTACTGACTCTGAAACTACCATAGTTTCTGACTTCTAAAAAAAACTAATCATACATAGGTAAGAAATTGGGTTTTGCAACAATACAACTGAAATCTCATTCTTGGGGGGGTGGGGAACAAGTAAAGGCAATTCAACTGTGCTGCCAAAATGAGCCTAATTTCTACGGGTTTTTCCCTTAGCAAGGACACTCTATTGGCTTACTCAGTGCACTGCTCATGACTCTAAACGCAGCCATACGAAACACTCCACACACGTCCTAATCAGAGTGAGATTTTTGTTGGCCCATCTGCTTTAAATTTTATGCCAAGAACCAAGAAAAATCTTGGAAGTTCTAAGTCCTAGTTGTAAAAACAGAAGATAAATTTTGAATCATAGACTGTTAGCCCTGCAAAAACACTCCAATGACAACTTGATTAATTCAGAGCCTGTTCTGATTGAAGTGTCTTTTCCCCTAAAAGAAATAATAGATTTCTCTAAACAATATAACTGCACACACGCTAAAACAGTTTAACATAGATCACCCTTAATTGTGTTTTTGTGTTGCTGTTTGTATGTTGTCTGTCCAAAAACTTGAGCCACGTTCAGCAAACATCCTATAATTAGCTATGGCTTCACCTACAGAGACAAGCAGCACAATGATCTCAGGTTCTTAATATTCCTTTGAAATTTATTTCAAAGCTGAGCTAAACAAATCAGTCAGAAAGCTTCAGCCAAGCGGTCCACCCACGTTCAACAACCTTTTCTCTACCTAATGATAATTACAGTCTGTAGAACAGGCAGCCTCTAATAAACGATGGCAACTTTAGAAGACAGATATCTGTAGGGGCCTTTCTGTTGCCATAGAAATATCTTTAGGCCACCTTGTCCTCAGCATGAAACATTACCTCCACATTAACCTGCTATTAAGGGCACATGCACACGCGTGTGTGTGTGTGTGTGTGTGTGTATGTGTGTATGCGCGTGTGTGTGTGTGGCTGGGCTGGGATATATATTAGCCCAAATTATAGGATAACTCACCCTGTCCTGATGGTTATAAATGATATGTGGTTCTCAGTTCTAAAACATTCCCCAAAATGGAGAACACAAATCTTCTCCGTGACAGCAGCCCCTAACTAATGGGTTCCTGTTCCCTTGGCTCAATTGAAAACTTCCATAATGCGGCAAAGCAATAAAGATCAGCAAAGAATTCTCCATATCCCGTTTCTTCATTCTAAGCTCAAGGGTCAGTGCCTTCCTAAAGTAAAGGCATCAGCCACAGTTGTGAAACAGGGAAATAAATCTCGTCATGTTAACCCAAACATGAAAAACCTTTTAAGAAGCCTTCACCGGAGGGTGGGGAGACTGCAATACTGTTTTATAATTAAAGGTTGTTTTTAAAAGAATCAGATGAACTTCCTCAAGGTATACTAATGGCTAAAAGATATAATTTTATTTTACGTATCTGTAAATACTTTCAGTAGAAATTTGTGGCCTACCTTTGGGGACCACAGGTACAAAATGGAACTGGGTAATCCATAGTGCTTATTTCGATGTATAAGACCATTTAAACACAACATTCTAACTAAATATAAAGGATAATTTAAAAAGCAAAACAACAAAAATATAATTACTTGGGGCTTTTATGATCCCCAAATGCGGATGTTATGTCAGCACGCAGGTAAGGAGGGAAGGAATGGGGAAGAGCATGAGAAGGGTTACAGATTTAAACTCAGTGGGGCGAGGGGGGAAATATGTACAATTTTAATGCTGAACTACTCCGAGGGAGGCAAGGTGTTTCTTAGCCACTTCCCATACCTAAGTTGTTTAATTTAAGACTCTCAGGCATTACAACGGGGCCTCTGACATTCGTTCTCTCAATTACTTCTAAAATACGACCAGGGGAGGAGGTAGAAGCGGAGTCTCCTTCCATTTTGACAGAAGCGGATACCAAAGCTTAGGAAGATGAAGTGATTGCCCAAGTTCACAGACGTGATCACAGGGCTGCCGGGGAGTAAAAATAATCCTAACTCTACAGCCTGTGTTCTCTCCAGATTTCATTATGGTATTCCTTTAGGTGTTCCTTTATTTAGCATGATAGCCACACATTTCATTCTAAAATGTTCTCCACACAATGAAGAAACTGTCAGCACATGGTAATGATACACTGCTAAACCAAAAACATTAAAGATTCCTCCTCTCCTTTTAATGTTATTCTCACAGATAATTCCTTACTGCAGAAGTACCAAAGACCCAACCCATCAATCACCCTACACTACCTTCAGTGAGAAGAAATCACTAGGATTGGTGCCAGTCTTACACAAGGAGCAACCGAAAAATAAGCGTGCTCCCGCAATATGATCCTGAGTTTTTGTTGTCGTTGTCGTTGCTGTTCATGTCATTTCTTTTGGAGAACCACTAAGGCATCCATCTGTACAGTCTTCACTAGCTGATCCTAATAGGATACAGCTGCCTTATTCAGATCAGCTCCTCTGCCTGTGCCACTGCAAAATTATCTCTATAATTTTTTTTAACAAAAAAGTTGGCCCACAAATCAAGACCTTATGCTTTTTCATCTGTACTAACAAGAGTTTTTATGTAACATGATCTTAAAAGAAGATAGCCTCTCACTTGGCCAGTGCCTAATTGCTATATTAATTTTTTAAGCAATACCATTTAAAAAAAAAAAAAAGAGAGAGAGAGATGCTGTCTGTGTGTGGCATCTGAGTGTGCCAGAACATGCTGAGACAGTGATGAAGTGATCCTCACATCAAGAGATGGGCAATAAACACTAAAATTAACCACAGAGACTGAAGTCGTATTAATTATGGCATTCCACAAATACACGATAAGCCTCTAAGTAGAGCAGTACAAAGAAAATAAAAGGGAATGATAAATTTGACACGATACTTGAAAGTCTACTAAAGGGATCAAAATCTGGCCATCTTTCTAGGATATTCATGTTATTATGAAGAAGAACAGGGTTTGCATCTCAAGCCAAATTCAAGAATAGGACTATGTAATTATTTTTTCAAAGTTTCACTATCCATATTTCAAGTCACACAATTCTCACATACGTAGATCAACTGAATTTTAACAACTGGGTATGTGAAAAGTTAATGCCTCAGAAGTTTCAAAATCTTCCACCGTTCTTGGACCCAGCACATAACAAAATCAAACTGAAGATATACTAGTGAATACAACAAAGTTGTCTACATCAAGAAGGACAATAACCAGGTATTTTCTAATGACAATTACAACACAGTCAATAACCTTCAAATGTCTTCAAATGCCCTTAACAGCAGTTAAGGGCAAAGAGAAGACTAGAAATGCAGACTTAATAGATCAGAAATAAACCAAGCATTCTCGACCATGGACTTTGGGGGAAAATGCCAGACATGGTTAAACGTTCTACATGTTAATTATAGCTACTAAGGGTCATTAATAATACCCAGTCTTATAGTTGCGCCTAGCACAAATGTAACAGATTAGTTTTCTGGGATGTCTAAGTTAATTTATGTAACCATCTCCAAAGCTTTTGGTTCCCTCGGATTTTTCAGTATACAATATAGCAAATGCAGTTTCTATTGGAGAGTATAGAATAAGGTACTACCTAACTTTATCAACCTCAGTTAAGTGACAGAACGAGGATTTCTCATTTGTATTTTTCTTATTACTCACTCAGTTTGTTTAATTTTCATTCCATTAGCTCACTGTGAATTTGGGGTCCAAAGAGGCCAAAGGACATAATGTCAGATATCCTAACTACCTCTGAGAAAATTTTGTCACTTCATTTCAATGATGATCATAAAAATTACTGTCACTATATTCTGGATTATTTATTACAGGGCTGTCACGTGATTTCAGTGTCTGAGTTCGTACCTTTATTTTTTATAGTACTAGCAACACATTGAGATATAATTTTAACATCCCATCAGTGGGAGAGGAAGAGAGGCAAACTTAACAGCGATGTCTATGAGCCAAGCACAGGCCAAATGGTGGCCCTGGGAGCCATAATGATGGTTTCCTAGTAGTTCAAATTGAGAAGCCTAAAAGGAATACATAGAATTCGGTGGCCCAGGACTGTCAGACTCAAAAAGCCTGTGCTGGGGGCACCTGGGTGGTTCAGTCATTTGGGCGTCTGACTCTTGATTTTTGACTCAGGTGATGATCTTGGGGTCCTCAGATCAAGCCCCGTGGCAGGTTCTGCTCAGTAGGAAGTCTGCTTGAGATTCTCTCTCTTCCTCTGCCCCTCCCCACTCCCCTCTGTGCACACATGCTCTCTCTCCTTCTCTCAAATAAATAAATAAATAAATCCCTTTAAAGGCCTTGAGGTTTAGCAGTATGGAGCCATACTTGCTGACAGCAATTCACATTCAGCAAAAAACCATTATCCGTCACAGAAGTGACATTAATTTGAATTTCATAGATTTCTGAAATGTTGATCAAATTTAATTTGCCTATCTGTTTTATTTGTATGGCTACATGACACTTATTACACAGAGGTTGCAAGCCTGTTTCTAAGGCATACTTAATAAAATATTATAAACGAAAAAGTCACATACAATTTTAGAGACACCTAAAAAAAACCCTAAAGGGGTTTTTTCCCTCCCTTTAGAAGGAACCTAATCATTACTCACATTTAACCTGTTATTAACCATAATTCCATTATTCAATCACCTCTCACTTCCAAATAATTGTTTTATTGTCCAAGTAAAAGCTTTTCGGTTGTTTTTGTTTTGTTTTTGGCCTAGCTAAACCGTGAGGCAGCACTAAACCTTTTTTAATTTTCATGAGGTTCTGCTGAAATATCTTGCTATCATAGTGAATTGTTCCATTGGTCAATTAGTAAGCTAGGTAGCTAACAGTACAACTTCAGAAATACACAGTGCAGAGTAAAACCAAAGTATCTGCGCCCAAGTCCAAGAATTTCTACAAGTATTAGTTCCTGTAATCTTGTCCTTGTTAAATTATATTGAAAAGGAAATTCTAATTCCAGAGATTTAATTACCCATTAATTTAGTAACTGAACTTACATTGCATTGTCCCCTTTTCATTTTATCATTGCAAAACCTACAGAAAAGCAGAGAACACTAAGAAATGCTCCACTAAAAGTAGTATCTCAAACTCTGGATATATAATAAAACACACTTTGTAGGTTTAATACATTTTTCTTCAGACTAAACATCAGTAAAATTGTAAATGTTTATAAAGATGCTTTCTCCTCATGAAATTTTCAATATGGCGCCACCACCACTACCCCAAACTAGATTTATCTAAAATGAAGCATCTCTATTTCCCCCCAGTTATTTCATCTCACCTTCCTAGCTTTTTTAAATTCAATTGTTCCAGTCATAAAATCCAGAATAAAGGTCCCTGTTTGAGTTGGTCTTGTACCTTCATATCAGATCATTCCTTTAATGAATTGGAATTTGACTCAAAATGGATACTGACTGAATCTTCATCATTATGTTATACCATTAATTCAAGTCACCTTATTACACCAGTAATTACAAAAACCAAACTCTCAGCTGCTGTCACCGATTCCAGTTTAGTCCCAAAATGTTTTCACAAAAAAAAAAAAAAAGATTTTTAAAAAAAATTTTTAAAAAGGTTTTATTTATTTATTTGACAGAGAGAGCGATCACAAGCAGACGGAGAGGCAGGCAGAGAAAGAGGGGGAAGCAGGCTCCCCACTGAGCAGAGAGCCCGATGCGGGGCTCAATCCCAAGACCCTGGGATCATGACCTGAGCCGAAGACAGCCGAAGGCTTAAACCACTGAGCCACCCAGGCATCCCCAAAAAAGGATAGATTTTTTTTTTTTTTTTACAAATACTGCCATATTCACATTTTCATTTATCCTACGTGGGATACTTGGTACAACCTGAATCTTTAAGTTGAGGTGTTTTACCAGCTCCAAAAATTCTCAGCCAACATGTTTTCAAGTATTGGCTCGCCTTCATTCTCTCTGTTTTCTTCCTTTTGCAAAGTCTGAAAACAAGTACATTCAACCACTATTTTACATTTCTATTTCCTTTTCTCTCTGTATTTGTAATTCTTAAAAATATCCTTCCTTTCACCAATTCCCTCTTCAGTTCTGACTTTATCTGCTTCTTAACCACTCTATTCCATATTTTATTTCAACAGTGTTTTCCATTTTTAGAGGTTCTACTTGGTTGTTTTTCCAGATCTTCCTGGTCTTTCTCAACAGCTGTTTGTTACTTGTTCACTTTTACGGTTCATCTTTTATTTCTTTAAACATGTATACACAGCCATTCCACTTTATATATGGAATCACTCCACCACCTGAATTCCTTCTATATCCAAACGTTCAGTGTGGCTATTTCAGCTAACGCTCATTCAAGATGGCTTGACTCCCCAAGAAAAATTGGTGAGAAATTATTCTGGCCTGCTTGATCTTAGCCCATTCAAATCCTGAAACCTTTACTGGGGGCACTTGAGAGAAGACTTTAGCCTATTTCTGCTGAGAGTAAGGGTGCTGCTGACATGACCTGAAAACATTTCAGCCTGTCTCAAATGTCCCAATTTCATGTGAGTATCTCAGGTTGAGAACTTTCCTCTGCACTGTCTGCCCAAATCTTGATACAGATTGAAGAGTTCATACACATTTGCCTCCAGAGCACTCACCATTCCAGTTCTCAGCTCTGATTCTGGGGCATTTGTTCTCTTTAGGTAAGCGGGACAGAGGAGGCACAGACTTCGGAGATTCTCCACTACTTAATCCCCACCCACGCACCACAAATTGGATGCTGTTGGTTTGAAATGATACGTCTCTCACTGGAAGCCAAATCCGTATCATTTTCTTAAGCAGTTACATCAGTCTCTTAGTTCCGACTCTGGAATACTTGATGGCTCTCTTCTCATTAGAACATATTCATCTTCCTGCTTATTGTTCAATAATCCGTTCACATCTTACATCTACCTACGATTTTTCTAGGGGCTTCGTTACGTCCTCACTGAAGCAGCCTCTGCAGGTCCCTCCAGCTCAGTGCGTACTCTGCCTCTCTCCCGATCTGCACTATCCTTTCCTATCCTCTTCTCTCGGCGCATCTAACATATGCCCCATTTTAAAGCCCACCTCACACCCACTTTCTTTCATGAAACTTTCCATGCTCCAACATGGATTTCCCCACTCTCCTCAGTTTCTACAGGCTTTTTAATTCAAAATGTAACATCAATGACATCAAATCAAGGAATTTAAAGAATACAAAGATCTTTCTAGGTCACCTATTTTGATCCTAAAATGAGTAACAATCGAGACCCAGAGAAAGGTGCAGAAGGGCATCCAGGGGCTGAATGACAACGCCCACATTTGTCCCGTTTCTCCTCACCACTCCGAGGCTTTTTTTCATTTATACTTCCCTGGTCATTCAATGCCTCCTTCTCCCCTCTGAACAAGAGTTCTGCATTCAAAGCTTCCCCACAGAAAGAAAGCCAAAGTGATGACAATGACCCACAGTATCTGGCTCCCTCCCTTTCTCCTAGCAACCACCAACCTCTCCAGCCACACCCCTTCCCACACCTCTCTCACGCTGGCTTTTCTGCCTTGGACACAATGATCTCTTTACCATACCTCTTCACTGTTCTGTGTTTACTCCTCCTTTAAACCTTTGTACTAGCGACCCACGTGCCTGGAGTGGTGGTCCTCTAGACATCTGGGTGGCTTACTCCACACACATCTTTCAGGTCTTTGAGCATTACCTCCTTACTAAAAAGGCCTGTGCGTCTTTTATCAACCCTTTGGATCAATCTTTAATCCCCTTCAGTGTTTTCAGTTTTTTAAAAATATTTTTATTTTTCATTTGTTTGACAAAGAGAGAGAACAAGGAGGGGAAGTGGCAGGCAGAGGCAGAGGGAGAAGCAGGCTCCTGGTGCGCAGGGAGCCGGATGTGGGGCTCCAAAGCTAGACCCCGGGATCACGACCTGAGCCGAAGGCAGACGCTCAACCGACTGAGCCACCCAGGCACCCCGCTGTGTTTTCATTTTTCTTTATAGCACACGCCATCTGACAAATATTTAGTTGTTGACCTCTCTACTGTCTGCCTCAGTCCCCAAGAAATTAAGCGCATGACTGACTATTTCCGTTAATGTTTTATCCCCCACTCCCTAAAACAATGTCCGGGACATAGCAGAAACATAATAAAACATTCGCTGAGTGAACAAATGAATGAATGGCCAACAGAGGCACAGCTGTTGGTGCTAGCACTCCGGCCATCACCACAGCGCCCGATCACACAGAGCTTACTCCTACAGAACTCACAGTGCGAGGGAAAACGGGCCAGTTGTAAGCCCTTGCTCAGGAGACCCAGGATTTACATGTGAGACCTCGTATGGAATTACATAATCTTTGGGAGTTAAACTTAAAAGATCACCTCCAACCTTCCCAGACCAAAGAATCCCAAGTAAAATTTGTACAGTGTTCAGCTAACCTCTGTTCCCACCACCAGTGGCAGAGCACGCAGTATCTGCCAGAAAGGGTATCTCATTTTTGAAGCAATTCTACTTTTTACTAGGTTTTTGCTTCCTCATATATACCAAACTTGACTTCCTATAACATCCAAAGTTTGAATTAATACTGCTTTCTGAACTAAATATAATGAAATATGCATGAAATAAATGTATAATAATCTTCTAAAAATATGTACATCTGTTGAATCTCCTCACATGTCTGCTTCCCTGTGAGCTAAATACACTGTTACCCCAGGTGTGTTTATATGGGATGATTTTCAAATCCCTCACCTTCCTGGCCACTTCTATCTGAAGAGATTCCACTTTCCCAAAGTCAAGTGTGCTGCCCTAATATGACAGACGTAGCATTTCCAGCACAAAGTCAAAGACATTTTAAAGAGCTGTGATATCCAGCCCGGCATTCATCAGTTACTCTTTTTCAGTCTCCATTTTCCTATCTTAAAATGAGCCAAAGGAAGTTTCCTTTACGATTTTCTTAAATGGCTTGCTGAAATCCAAGTCTTCTGTTATTTCGTGGATCTACTATTCCAAGAATCTTTTCCATCAGGTTATTCTGTATAGCATCACCCTATAACTATACAGTCTTTATAACTGATAAATTTTTAAGTTGAAAGATTTCAAGCTTTTTTCTTTGGATGTATCCAATGGCTCGGCAAGGTGATGAAAACAGCAGTTTTCAGCCCCAATCACAAAAGCGTAATCGGGAGCTCCCAGAAGTGCCACTAGTTACGTGTAGGACTAGTATGAAATTCCAAGGCATTTAATTCCCCATTTGAACTAGGTCTCCTCCACCCTGCCCAGCTTCCGAGCATGCCCCATCAACACAATCTACTAGTACTGTTCTTCAGAAACAATTGTCAGGGATTGACAACAATCAAAACATTCTATAGTTTTTGGAATGCATGCATTTGCCTATATGGAGAGGTAGAACATTCGATAGATCGAATCCCGCCTTTTAGTCCTCATGTGTTCTAACAGACAAATGTCAATACTCTGGTTTCTCTTCAGATCATATAAATCTTTCTCCTTTTACTAGTAGACAAGTGTCTAAATATATTGGGCACAATTCTGTAACCAAAACACAAGTGTGGGGCACCTGGGTGGATCAGTGGGTTAAGCCGCTGCCTTCGGCTCAGGTCATGATCTCAGGGTCTTGGGATCGAGCCCCGCATCGGGCTCTCTGCTCAAGCAGGGAGCCTGCTTCCCCCTCTCTCTCTGCCTGCCTCTCTGCCTACTTGTGATCTCAGTCTGTCAAATAAATAAATAAATAAAAATCTATAAAATAAAAACAAAAAACACGAGTGTAACATTACCTAACAAACTAAAGTTGGAGATTGTTCTGCTTCTTGTATAAAGGCAGCTTGAGTCTTAACCCCAAAATTTTTAGCTAATGGGAATACTGAACTTTATAGCAATTAATTCAAACTCCTAACTCTTAAAAAAAACAAAAAACAACACACAATAGTGATAAGAGATAAGAGGATAAGGTAATGGCGGTACCTGATGAGAATTTTTTTAAAAATCTCAGCTTATTAAACGAAAAAGTTACATTAACAAGCAATTTCAACTTTTGTTCATAAGGTTGATATAAGATGTTAAGAAGCAATCGCTCCAGTCTAATAATATAAATTCAGTGAACTCACAAGATGATCTTTGAAAACATGATTTAATGCAATTCAGGGCCTCCATACTGCCCATGCACCCAGCAGATGATTAACAGCCAAACACACCACTCCTACAGTCAGCAATAGAAAAACACTTACAAAAGACTGGTTTTTGAATTCACAGAAATGTTCTTGAAAAAGTGATTATGTAATGAATTTCAATAATGGGGAAGGTGTTCATTCATTTATTCTAATTGAAAAATTAGCTTTTTCAAAAATCCTTTTTAAATGTACCTGGAATGTAATAAATACATTCAGGAATTACAGAAACAAGGAAATATTCAGATAATGAGAAACAGTACAAACACTCTACCAAAACTTGCCCTCCCTATGTTCTGAACCACAGAAATGTGTGTGTTCATGCTGTGTGTTCATGCTTCCATTCTAGGACTCTCTTATTTCAAAACAAATAAAAGCTTATAAATGAAACTCTGTGTTGTAAGTCAGAGGCCCTGTGGTTTGCTCCAAAGCTTCTATTTCTTTCCTACTTCTAGGAGGGGCAACGATTTCGGGTAGGATGTGTCCAGGGAATTGTTTTTTTACCTCAGGTAAGGCTCTGTTGAAGTCCTAACTACTTCCTGTTCCTTCACAATAGCTCCCTAAACGTAGTTTCTAAAATAACAACTCAGAAATATGCTAGTAATTATTTAATTAACAAGGGCTTCTAAGGCTATTAATGTTTAGTGTTCTTTTTCTCAGTTCATTATGTTGAAGTTTGTTCATTTTTCTTCCATATGTCATTAAAGATTCATTATGGCTTATCAGCCCACGAGGGTAGTTCCCACCGAGTGGTTTTCCTTTAAGCAAATCCCAAGAGAAAATTCAAACTTAAACATTCCTTTATGGATCCTCTTTTGGCTTCAGTTATGTCCCCCAAAAGGATTTGCTGAAATCCTTAATACCTCAGTACCTCCCACGGTGACCTTATTTGGAAACAGGGTCTTTTCAGATGTAGTCAGTTAAAATGAAGTCCATACTAGAGTAGGGCAGGCCCTTTAACCCAGCATGACTGGAATCCTTTAAAGAGAAAAAGAGACATAGACAGAAATACAAAAGGAGAAAACGGAGACAGGGATTGAAGTCATACCTCTAACAGCCAAGGAACGCCAAGGACTGCTGGCAAACACCAGAAGCTAAAAGAGGCAAGGAAGGATTTTCCCGTGTAAGTTTCAGAGGGAGCACGGCCCTGCCAGCCCTTCTAATTTTGGACTTCTAGCCTCCAGCTAGCCAAATACCTGTTGTTTCAAGACACAAAGTGTGTGGTCATCTGTGAAGGCGGCCCTGGAGGAAGCTAGTCCATCTATTAAGTCATGCACCACATTTCCATCTTAACTCTTCGTCTTTTCTCGCCCCTTCGTTGTCTGAATTTCCTCCTGCAGTGCCCAGCTACCCCCCTGCCCTCGCTCGCAGCATGAAGCCCTGTGCCTCCTCCTCTTTGTAATGTTCTCTCTCCCTCTCTTGAATATCCTTTCCCCACTTCTTCACTTCTTTAACTGATCTTTCAAAACTCACCTCTCCTGTTAATCATCTCCATGTAACTGACCTTCACCTCCTCGCAGGCTGGGCTTTGTGCTGACCTTCTATTTTCCCCCAAGCACAACACACACGTTGGTGACACATGACCCTCTTCTCCACCAGACTGCAAGCCCTTCAACCTCCATGGCTGTTTCTCATCATTGTACACCCAGGACCAAACTTCATGCCAGGCCCCCAGGATTCATGGCACCGCTGAACTACTCCCCTCTCTCCTTTCTTCACGCTGCCTCATCCCTATGCATCACTTAATCGTCAACTTAGAATTAAGCAAATAATGTTAGGGTTTCCTTCGAGAACACCCCTAGGTATAATTCTAGGAAAAGTCCACCGATGCAACACTTGGGAGACAGAGCCTAGCCCCAGGAACCTGGGCTGTCCTTTTAGGTTTGCCATAATTTCAATCATTGCCTGTAAATCATGGTCTGTATTCCATTCAGCTTCAGACTGTCCTGTTAATTAGCAGGCAGGCCTGTGGAGGAAGCATTTTGAATCTAAGGAAAAAAATGTGAGAATCCCTTCCTTCCATCGTTACCAGGACAGAACTGTCATCCCTCTGGCACATGGAAACTCCTTCCAACAGGAACCCGCAGGTCTTCTTTTAATTCAAGAAAGTGTTTCTAGATTCACTTTTTTGTTTTTCTTCTCCAAGAAGAAAAACACACAGCCATAAACTAGATCTTCTTTGCCTAGGTTTTATTTCAACAACTTTCTTCTGCAAGACCACTTTTACCCTCATCATATTTTCTTTCTCTTACGTGCCCACATTTCTTCGACGCTCCCTAAATCTGCTCCCCCTTGAACACCTTGGAATTTAGTCTTTACTGATTCCAATTTCACTTACTTTTCCCATTTCCTTCTCAACTTCAATTAACCTATATTTCTTTTCTTCCTGTTTTTAGTCCATTTCTGTTCTTAAATTTTAAAACTGTGCCTTAAGAGTGTTCCCCTTGGGGCACCTGGGTGGCTCAGTGGGTTAAAGCCTCTGCCTTCAGCTCAGGTCATGATCCCAGGGTCTTGGGATCGAGCCCCACATCGGACTCTCTACTCAGTGGGAAGCCTGCTTCCCCCACCCCCACCTGCCTCTCTGCCTACTTGTGATCTCTGTTAAATAAATAAATGAAATCTTAAAAAATAATAATAATAAGAGTGTTCCCCTCCCCCTCCCCAGTCCCAAGGAATTGTTTGTAGTGTTGCTATAGTCTTCTCCTGCTTTACGGTTGGCACTGTGAGGGGAATTTTCATTGGCTAACAGATTTTGAACTCCCATTTTGTTTTCTTCTTAAAATAGTTCTGAAGCCTGCTTACCGCTGCGTTTTATGAGCAAGGGTGATGATAGTTTGGAGTGGTTAATTCAATTGTGAGGTGAAGAGTGCCCTCTTCTGTTAGTGCAGAAAAAAACGTAGCCTCACTCATATATGGTTTGTGGGGTATGACGGGCAGCAGAGTTTGGTGTTTTCCACTTATTTTAGGCTTTTTAGATCTTTAGGTCATAAATTCTCCTCTTGCATCTTTATGCTTTCATGAGAGAGTTTCCAACAGTAAATTTCCAATTTTATCCTCTGTATTAGTTTCCCTTGTTTTATTTTTTAAAAGATTTTATTTATTTATTTGAGAGAGAGTGAGAGAGAGCATGACAGGGGAGAAGGCCAGAGGGAGAAGCAGACTCCCCGTGGAGCTGGGAGCCCGATGGTGGGACTCGATCTGGGACTCCAGGATCGTGTGACCTAAGTTGAAGGCAGTTGCTTAACCAACTGAGCCACCCAGATGCCCTGTATTAGTTTCCTTTGGATGTGATAGCACATCACCAGAAATGTAATGGCTTAAAACAACAGAAATTTATATTCTCTAATAGTTCTGGAAGCCAGAAGTCCAAATAAGTCATGTATGGTTGAAATCAAGGTGTCAGTAGAGTTGGCCCCTTCTGGGAGACTCCTGGTGAGAATCTATTCTTACCCTCTTCCAGCTTTGGGGGCTACTGGCATTCCTTCGCTTGCGGCCACATCACTCCAATCTCTGCTCCAAACCTGTTCCATGACCTTACCCTGTCTTCTACGCAGTGAAATCCTATCCTGCGTCCCTCTTGGAAAGGCACTTGTGATTTCACTTAAGAGCTCACCCAGATAATCCAGCATCACCTCCCCATCTCAAGATCCTCAGAATAATCACATCTACAGAGTTCCTTTTTGCAGATAACAAGGCATCTGGCACAAGCTGCAGGGACCCAGACACGGGGGCCAACATTCAGCCTCCTGCTCTTCCCCGGACGTGCTGCCTTCCCAAGACTGCATGCATGGGCCACACACACACATTTCAAATCCTTTCCCTGCTGTCGGCCTCTGATCTACTCAGGCCTCTTTTTAAGTATATTTGAATTTAGCACAGATTTTCTCTTTTGAGGGGTGAGTTTTATTTCAGCTACATCTCTTTTCTGGATAATTTTTCCAAATCCCCAGTTCTCCACAAAGGCTTGAAGGTAACTTAAGAAACATCTTTTCTAAAAATTGGCATCTACCTTTCTACTTACAGATAATTTGAAGTTTGTAGTGTGCTCTGTCTTCCTGCCTAGGAAGGCCTAAAGCATAGGGTTTTACAGTTTTATCTGTTCTCATTGATCTACACAGATTTTTAGATGACGTTTGGAGTAATCTAACTGCCATAATTAAGAAAGAGAAATCCTGAGTGAAACAGGCAAATAAACAGATTCTACTTTGGGACAGATCTGTTACCTACACAAAAAGGGCTTTAAAAAGTTAATGATTTAACCTAATGGCTAAAATTACCATAGAAATAACAACCCATTAAACTACAGAGTTATTGGATTTCAGAACTGGCACAGACCACAAGGACCAGAGCTGTCCAACATCTAGTCAAAATCTCTATCTGGCTACAGAAGAGCTACAGGAGATTCTCTCCTCTGTGAGAATCTACCCTTCAACATCCCCCAATCCAAAAAAAAAAAAAAAAAGTTAAAAAAAAAATCGAGAATGAAATTAATTATCTTTGCCTCCCGTTCTGTTTATAAAATAGAATCATAATATTTAAATAAGAATCATTTAGGAAGTATTATGACGGATTAGCTAGAATATGCCAGATCTTTCGTAACTGAAGCCTTAAGTACTGTCATTTAACGTTGATATGAGGGGTGATGAAGCAGAAGATTTAGTGACAAGCTGTGGTCATGTAAATTAGTATATTAATAGCAAAGAAATGGAAGATAAAGTAATAGGATATCTGCATCTTGCTATCAGTATTCTAAGCTGTGGGTACAGAAACTGGCTTTGAGATCTTGTGATAATGTGATTGTTTTTATTTGACTGTTAACGTCATCTGTCCCCAATTAACAGGTAAAAAAACCCGTGTTTTCAGAGCAATAAAGTATTGTCAGCAATTCTTCTGAAGGTAGGAACATGTACACTGGTCGTCCCTGGACTCCTCCTGCCCCCAACTGAGTCAAACAATGGTCACGTCTTTAAATAAAACTCTGCAACTGACTACTATCCAAATTCGAATAAGCATCCCCAGAAATAGACCATCCAGAGTTGGGCACAGGTTGCTACCACATACCTGATTGGTCCTGCCTTAAACAAACAAGCAAAAACCCAAAACCTCCATTTTCATAGTGCTATGAAAACAGCCAACATATAGCATTCTTACGCAGACACGGCCCCTTAACATGCTAATAAATCTCAACACCTTCCCTGGTGCTATTCCCCCAGCTCAGAAGGACTCCTCTTGTGCCTGTGTTGACCCTCACAGGGTCTGTGTGACTTATCACCACTCTGGAGCTAGTCCAGATCTTCTAAAACACATCAAATCCCTCCATGTTCAGAAATCCCTTATTATTTTTAAATACTCTTATTTTTGTACTTGCCAGTACCGCTCATCACACACATGTATGAGGGCAACACAGAGGTACACTTAAGAGCCAAGAGCCTGGGGGCGCCTGGGTGGCTCAGTGGTTAAGCCTCTGCCTTCGGCTCAGGTCATGATCCCAGGGTCCTCGGATCGAGCCCCGCATCGGGCTCTCTGCTCAGCGGGGAGTCCGCTTCCCCCTCTATCTCTGTCTGCCTCTCTGCCTACTTGTGATCTCTCTCTCTGTCAAATAAATAAATAAAATCTTAAAAAAAAAAGGAGTCAAGAGCCTGACTTTTGGTTTGTACTGTGCACTGAGGTGGCCTCTGCCATTAACATGTAGTTATCACAATGACTGGTTTGTGTCTTTTTCTTCACATTTGGTTTCTTTAAAGAAGGAAAGGATAACATCTAACTCTCGACCAGAAGAATTATGTGAATTTTGCCAGAAGAATGACGTGAAATAACGTATGTAAAACACTAAACCTAGCAAGTAAGTGATCAATACATGTTAGCTAGTATCACTCTTTCTGCTGTAATCTCCTTCTGTTTTCGAATGAGAACTTTCTTCATGGAAGAGATGACGTATGATGTGGTTTGTGTTCCCAAAGCTCCTAGGACAGTATTGTGGCACACAACAAGTATTCAGAAGGCATTTTTTAAATGAAACTGAATGAAAAATATTCATCAGAAAACATAGGCTGGGCTTCTCCACTGTCAAGGCACAGCAAGAGATGAAAAAGGGAGCATTTCTGACCTTCATTTTAAGTCTTTAATGGCGTATCTAGCTAAAAAACTTAAGTCTAATTAAAGGGCCATTAATCTTGAAGTATTTAGGCACCAGTTAAGAATACACATGTGTGTGTATATACATATATACACATACATATTTCCCTCACAAGACTGAGTGAAAAGGACCAAATGTGAATGCTGACTTGGCAAACACAATTATAAATGAGTTAAACTGAAAACTTATTTTTCCTTCCTTCATTTTTTCCAAATAGATTTCCCTCCTCAATCCTTCATATTTCTTCCTCCTACTCAAATTTTTGTTTCCATGGCAATATGTTTCCACCTTGAAATCCCATCACTGGAATGTCTACATTTGGTCTACAACTATTTCTGCTGCTCTCTCTTTTAAACTGCTCCCAGAAAAATTCCATTCTCCCCTCTATGATGTCGATGAACTACATAAACGCCTACCAACTTTAGGCACATTTCTCACCTCGGCCCCTGTACTGTACAAGAGTCTGTACAGAGGACTATTTTAGGTGTATTTTAATACTTGATAACAAAAGAAATACAAAACAGACTCTGGGATGGGAACTACATTTGATTCAAGCTTGTTCTGATTCGAGCACTTTACGCACTACAAAGAGAACATTTAGAGAACTACTTAACAATCAAAACCAGGAAAAAGAAAGCCTGCCAGCGGAAGGATTATCCAACAAGGACTCATTTCCTACCACCTGATCCTGAGTTTGGCTAGACGCAGGATTTCTCCTGCCAGAACCTCACAATTGTTAAGGGAACCCTAATTGCTACCAAGGCTCTCCACTGATGCGCCCTAAACCCCACTCCTTCCTATTAGACTCTTTAATGCTGCTTGATTTAGTCTTAATTCCTCCATTTTGAGTTGTGCTGCCAAAGTCCTGAAGATCTGAAACACACCATTACCTCTGAATAGATGGTCGACTTGACTTTCTGAAAACCTGATCAGATTCCAGAGAACACCTGCAAATGCCACACGCTAACTGGGTGCCGTCTAGCCAAACTACTGGTAGTGACTCCTAGAGCAGCTCTTCCCCTGAGCTTGGGAGCGCCAATGGAAGTCCTCGTGACGACCCCAACCGTGCAGCCCACGTCGAAGGAGGCCTCCAGGTGTCAAAAGGTCACTTCTAGGAAAGCTCACAGTTGACAGAGGAATCATCGATGAGGTTCTGGCATTCCTTCAAGAACTCTGACGCAGAAAGCTCCTCAATAAAGAGCAACTCGAGAAGTACCATGAACATTTCTAGAATGGTCATTCACAAACTGGATCAATAACCCAGAAAATCTGCTGATCCCATGACAGAATTCTGATCACTTAGGAAGACCTAAGACTAACCAGCCCAGAAGGTCTCATGCGTATGATCTCTCTGCGAACCCTGCTTTTCTCCATATGGGGAAGAAAGCAGTCTTTCTCTAAGTCCTAAATCTACAACAGAGTACTTATAGACGAAACGAACCTATTTTTTAAAAAGACTAAATTCCCTCCACATTGAAAATTCTCTAAAACTATAATTGGCTACACACCATTTTATAGCTTGCCCTAATGGGCCAAACGATCATGTTTATTTGATTCTTGTGCTTTACTCATCTTCAAATTTCTAGCTACATCATTAACGTAATACACCATACTGTCATGAATTCACCTTTAGTACTGCATTTGAATGTAAACCAGAATTCTGGGCATTGTAATCAACGTGCCATGAAAAGTAAAATAACTCCCCAAAAATCTGCAATGTTGAAAAGCAAACACTTTCATTCCTCACCTGAGACATGTTCTAGTACCTCAGGGTTGCACTCCGATAGACTTTGGCAGATCCCTAGATTCTAAACCCTTCTCTGAGAGACAATGGCGCTGAGCGTCCCCATCAAGTCTGTACCTCTTACAAATCTTTCTCCCCTACAGTTCCTCACTATATGGCAAGGAAGGAAGCCCAGCCGGCAGCAGAAGTTACTCCAGATTCCACTGAGGGATTTCACTGTCAGGACTTCCTCCATTCTCCTTCCAAGGACCACATTGCTGCCATCGTTTCCCTTTCAAATTCAGCAAACGAAAAAGTCGTGAAAAAAGCCTGTTCTAAACAATATAGCACTGCCAATATGTGAGAAGTATTTGGTGTTTGTGCATACAAATTTATTTATGTATAAAATAACAATACACATACTTTCTATGAATATACATATGTGCAAATATGCGCACATAGATTTATATTTTGTTTTTATGTACACATTATATATATAAATATGTAATCTGTATTACATATGCATAACTATAAACACATACGTACATGTAGTCTGAGTGTGTGTGTGCACACACATACACATTTATTTTTAAAAATACGCTGAGACCTACGTGGAGGTGAGCTGCCTTATGGGCCAGGTGTAGCAATGGATCATTCAAGGAAAATTCCAGTCCAGTGTTCAAAAAATAATTCAGATATTTAGTCAAGTCTCTCGACGAAAAATTAAAATGTTATTATAATGCGCAATCTACATTCTAAAATGCCCTTTTCCCCATTTTCAAAATCTGAAACACTTGGCAGATCTGTCCCTTCCTGCCCACCAAACTTCTTAACTCTCTACCCAAACTTGTCAGAGCTATTTTTTGGCTCTTGGGCTCAATCTCCCTACCTCCATCCCCACACACTCTTTCAAAATAAATTATTCTCTCATTTAGCAACAGCTCTCTGCCCTTTCCAGAACAAACCAGAGCGTGCTAGATTTCCTGCGTTTCCACTTCTACCCAAACCCCCTCCACCATCCTCAAAAAGTCATCTCTCTCCTGTGATCCAGATTCTGTGTAACAACCCATGACAAAAAGAAGCTGGCATTAAAAAAAAAAAGAGAGACAGAGAGAGAGAGGCTATGAATACTTACACATTAATATGTTCTCCTGTCTCACACGTCTATCAGAAAATATGATTAAGACTGAACATTCCAGGGGTGCCTGGGTGGCTCAGTGGGTTAAAGCGTCTGCCTTCGGCTCAGGTCATGATCTCAGGGTCCTGGGATCGCGTCCCTTGTCGGGTTCTCTGCTCAGCGGGGAGCCTGCTTCCCCTCCCCTCTCTCTCTGCCTACTTGTGATCTCTCTGTCAAATAAATAAATAAAATCTTGGGGTGGGGGGGAAGACTGAACATTCTGGAGTTTTGATGTCAGATGGACACATACCCATTCTTCCACTTAATTCCTCAACTGAAATGTTCCAAGAATCTAATGAAAACATATGTGCTTAAAGAACTATAAGTATCTGTTAATTAATACTGTTCTCACCTGGCTTAGAAGTTTTTAGCTTGAAAACCTTTAAAGTAACTCAGGGACTTTATAAGTTCCTCCTCTAGAGACTAAATAACACACATATTGCAGACCCATAAGGTACGCTTTCCGGGTCCCATGTCTCTCAAAGTTATTTCAGCTGTCTTCTATACTGTACTCTCAGGACAAAGGCAGGATCAGAAAAAATATTGAACCTCTATGATCACACCTATAAGTTATGAAGATAAGAGGAGCTTTGGAACCTGTTATGTGGACTCCTGTTATGTGCCTGGAGGACCAAAAGATAGCATTATGTTTTTAACTGAACGGATTTTTCCCCCGTAGGGAAGACATAAGCTTTAAGCAGTAGAGAGAATCTGAGGGATTTCTACTATTGCATGAAGTTGTTTTTTGGTACCTAGTTCCCATTTAACTGAATGAATTTATTGTCCAGTTTCAACTGCACTGTTTTCCATTTAAATTTCTATTACCTTTGAGGAGTAAAAGCTTCATGTTCTATATGTACCAAAAATTACTTGATTCTTCCCAGTCCTTGCCTTAAAGATTTTACCAATGAAGTGAAGGTCAAAGTTGTGTTTGCATTTTTTTTTCCTTCAATGGTCTAAGTTGGAAATCCTACAGATATTCTCCTGGTGTCATAAATAGGTCACTTGCATATTTCAAATATACTATAGGACTGAAGATGAACTTAACATCTCTGTAACCATAGGGAGTAAAAAAAAAACCAATAAAACCAAGAAGCTAAATTATTGTGTAAAAAGTTTATAGATATTTGATTAACAACGGGCTTACCAGAGCTTTTGTCAATGATTTTAATTTTCCTAAAAATCCAGACAACAGCAGTACTGTTCTCACCTCAAGATAATCTCAGCCTGGCTTAATAACACCAAGAGAAAGAGGTCACCAGTTATCTCATATTTCCAAAGAGTATTCATAAGTTAGGGCTGTTCTGCGGCTGTGAAAAGTCACTTGCCGGGGATTAAAAGCAAAATAGAGAATTAGGCTATTATTATTTCTATTATTTAGACAGGTTGGTAATTAAGTGGACTTTTAAGTTCATATTCGACTGTCACATATGCTCATCTCTGATTGCTAAGGAGGGACAAAGGCAGATACACTGTGAGAAATGAGAGACTGGGTTTTGGAAAGCAGGAGGGAGAAAGGGAGAGGGAGAAGAGTGGGACATGAGTCTTGTCAGGTCTTATAAAATGTGTGTTCCTCTGTTTTGTTGGAGGGAAGAGGGGCGGGGTGTGATGCATCTTTTCTCACAGTCAGGAGAACGGCAGCCTCTTCAGACCATCCACGCCAGAGGTGACAGAACTGGGATCCTACGGAGCAATGTCATGACACTGCATCGCAGAAGTTTAAGCACAGAATCCCAGATTTCTAGTCAGGCTGAGTGAATTCCAATGAAAGGGGCATTTGCTGAGAGCCTACTTGATGCATTGTCATAGGGGCTGGGTAAGGCATCCACTGACCCAAAAGTCCCCCAGTTCGAACTTAAAAAAATTAAAAAAAAAAAAATTAGAAACTGGCACCTCTTCAGATAATTAGGAAAAAATTACCCTAGGAAAATCATGCGCTAGGGCTCCTGACTAGCCAGAAAGCACAGAGTGACTGTTAACCCCCAGGCCCCAACGACAGGGGAGACTTATGAGGCCCCCGGCGGCCGGGCCACCAGCCTTTCAGAGGTGAGCTCCGAATCCGACACCAGTCTCACGGCAATAGCGAGTCTCAGTCTGCACAAAAGATGTGAGATCTTTAGAGACATCATTTAAATGCCAATTTTCATGCTTCCTCTTCTAAGTTATGGCACTTATAACATCAATATTTTAAACAGTTCAAGTATTTTTTAACTTCTAAATGAGTCATTCACTCTCTTAGCAGAGAAGAGGTAAAATAAAATGTCAATGACTAAAATGTGAACTACTTGTTCAAAGACAGAGTTAAGTACATTTCTCATGATTCAATGGTAATTGGCTTGGAACTTGAAAATACAATGCCGCACCTGACAATGGGAATTCACTGGACTCCGCAGGAATCCAAAGGCTGCCAGAGAAAGTGGACCCGGTACGATCGGAATTATGCTTACTCTACTTCTTTGGAAATTTCCTCACAACTCTTACTGAGGTATTTTTGTTTGTTTGTTTGTTTTTTTGGGAGGGGTTGGTCATTTCTTTCTTTTTTTTTTTAATTTTTTTTATTAGCATATAATGTATTATTTGTTTCAGGGGTACAGGTCTGTGATTCATCAGTCTTACAAAATTCACAGCGCTCACCATAGCACATACCCTCCCCAATGTCCATGGCCATCACCCAGCACACCATCCCTCTCACCCCGCCCCCCACTCCAGCAACCCTCAGTTTGTTTCCTGAGATTGAGAGTCTCTTATGGTTTGCCTCCCTCTCTGGTTTCCTCTTGTTTCATTTTTCCCTCCCTTCCCCTAGGATCCTGTCTTGTTTCTCAAATTCCTCATATCATCTCACTGAGTTTTAAACGAATCATTTGTACCATTCAGAATTCACACGCATCTACTCATCCATTCTGGGTACTAACAATTGCTAAGATGTCTCCAGACCACCACGCCCAAGGACTCCCCTGCCCAGCCCAGCACATCAGCCACGGGCAGACAGTCCCACGGGGTCTCATGGTCGCCACAGGAGTCCTTCCTTCGCTCCGTGACAGCAGGGAGCTTCCTAAGTTTAGATGGTAGCACCTTCCAGGTCACAGTCACAAGAACCTAATGAGAAGTCAGAACCTCACCCTGGATCAGCGGTTCTCAAAATGCAGGAAGCATGGGAATTCCCCGGGGGATGTGCTTGATGCCCAGGGTCCTTTTCCCTGGTCCCAGAATATTTGGGCAGCCCCGGGCAGCAGAGCACACTCTGAAAAGGGCTACCTTCCATGCCCCGGGTTTCCAAGTCCTGAGGTGAATACCCTCCCTGCCATTCAACCTGGCTCACAATCTGATTGTCAGCATCAAACAAGAACACCTGCATTCTCCAGCCATCCCTTAGAAGCAGCTACCATACTCCATCTGAGCGAAACTTTCATTTCTCAGTTTTCCACTGTGAAAAATGATGATCAGAACACGTGTTCTATTTTGCCTCCTCACTGTATTGTAACAAACAGCAAATAATAATGCACAAGGAGGTGCTCTGAAGCACGCCAAGGATATTCACAAGATGTAAAAGGGTACTCAGCTAGAGCATGCCCAACTCTTTAAACAAAAAAGCCCATCAGTACATAGCCAAGTGTAAAATCCTAAAACTTGAATTATACGTATAACTTCGTATTTTCAGGGCTCTCCCACGTAGATCTGTTCCATGTCCCTTCCCTCTCTGTTTTTATTTTAAACAAGTGAATAAATAAGTAGGAACCAAAGATGTTGTACAAGGATCACTTATTTTGCAAAACTAATCAGACCAAATCATTTTAACTCATCAAAGACAGAACAAATGGTGTAGTTTTAAGAACATGGTGTTTCTCTGCTTGAATTACCCAAGTAGTGGTGGCCCTGGCAGAATTGGGCTAAATTCTCTGCACATCTACAGTACTGAATGATTTCCATAAAATAAGAGTGTCTCTAGACTTACACACCATTTTAAGACTCTAACTGAGAACATGACAGAGCAGCGCTCAAATAACTCTCTGGGTCCATAAAAATAATGGTCCCAAAGTAACCCCATGGATTACTCCCAGAGTGTTACACAGAATTACAATGAAATCATACTAGATAAATGAAATGGTATAAGGAATATGAAAGGGTGTGAAGCATGAAACTCAAATGTCTAACCACTTAACTATAACACAGCTTTTATGTGAACAAATATCAATAATTCCAAATCTATCTAAATGAATTCTGGAACGGCAGACCAGGCTTGAAAATTCAGTACCATAGCAAGAAGTTGGGACCGGCACGAATGAGAAGGAGAGAAACCAATACATGAGCTAAGAGTGAGGACAGCCCCAGAGACAACAGATCGCCCACCTCCCCAAAACAGCGGTACCGTGCCAACATTCTTCCTTTACATGACAAGTGACAGAGCTCTGTTGTCCACAGAAAAGGATGAATTATATCCTCTTTCACTCTGAAAAATCTGCTCTCCAATGGCAGCCTATCCAAGGGTAAGCCCCGGTCCCATCAATGTTCTTCCACACTCTTTCCACCTACCCAAGACTGTCTTCTTTGTCTTCTCCATGCCTGTTCTCATCCATCAAGACTCAGTTCCTCTTGCACTCACATCATCAGGTCAGCACTTCCTTGTCCCACTAAGACCTATCACTGAAGTCCGTGACGATTTCTGGGGATCTCGTCCATCCACAGCAATGCTGATTATCCTGAACCGTGTACACGACATATTGGCACTTGGACTGTGCATACAGCTAAACCCCTGAGCTATCGGCTAAGTGTTGGAAGGCCTAGGTTGTAATCTCCCAACTGCCATGGAGGATGTCTGGGCTCTAGGCAAATGACCGCATTATTATGTTGCTGACTGTTGATGGGGAAAATGGTGATCACAATACCCTATACCACCTTCTTGTTACATTTATGCAAACATCAACAATAACACATAATAAAGTACTCTGAATTATGCAAGGGATACATACATACAGATGCAAAGTAGCACTTTGCCACCACTCTTCCTCAGACCACCAACTCTGAAGAAGAAAATACGTTTCTAACACCAAGAAATGCAAGGTCTAGATGAACCAAATCAGACAGATTCAGTCAACGAATGAATAGACAATATTATTTCAATAAATATTTTTCATGAAACATGACAATTAAATAATGAGAATGATTCTTCAAGACCTGCAAAAATCAATGAATTCCCATGATTACTTCACCTAGGATATTTCTAGCATTTGTTAACCGGCAACCTAGTATATAACAGGAAACATCTTTTTTTTTAAAGTTCAAACGCAGCTAGTTCTGACACTGAGAAGCTGCTTGATCTTGGGAGAAGTTCCTTAACCATTGTTAATTACAACTGGCCTCACTCGTAGAGATGATTACCAGGACCATCTTTGGAGATGATATAAATGACCAGACACATTGTGTCAGTGTCCTTAAACACTACCCTAACTAGCAGAGCTACTCCTACTGGGATATTTAAGATTAGGATCATCTTCCAAATAAACTGTGGGGACTCCTTCATGTTAGGCTACTGCCTACCTAGATCCCTCACAACTTGCACTCCAAATGATGGTTTTGAGACTGAATTCACAAATGAATGTGCTTGTAATCAAACAGTTAATACACATAATGCAATCTGAGCTCAATGAAGTGCTAAGTTAGATGGGCAGTGACTACAGGTTGATTCAACAGAAGTGCAGACGAGAGAGATCAATGGGAATACACTTCATGGCAGAGGCAATGTTGTCCTGGCACGTGCAGGATAACCGAGACCAAAATCAGCTACAGGCACAGAGAGGGTCTTACGATGAAGCAACAGCAAGCAGCTAGTAAATATTATATATATTAACTCCTTTATTTCCCAGAAACTCCACGAGGTAGGGATTACTATAATCCCCATTTTACAGATGAAGAAACCAAGACTGAGTGAGAACCAGCTTGCTCAGGTCCCAGAACAAATGCTGGAGCCAGAGCATAAATACAGCCCGTCAGCTCCAGGGTCTATGCGCTTAACCCGAGAATCACTGAGCTGAGCCCCAACATACTGAAGCAGGAAAGTGGGTAGCGGTGATAAACAACAGAATACACCCTGACTAGTTGAAGTGGAGAAATAGATATTTTTAAATATCAACTCAGAAAATCTCCTGGTAGGTCAGAGAAGCATGCTTAAATCCTACACAGCAAGGAATGATGCAGGTGGAGGAAAGCCAAACCACATCTCAAGGCCCTTCCAGTGAAAATACACTGTCCCTGTCTTCCGGCATTTGATGTCAGAGCGTCTGTCACAACCTCTTCCAAACAGCCAGACACTCCGGCCACTGCACTCACCCCGAGAGTGGGCGGCCCTGCGAGGCTACCTTTGGCATCGCTCCAGAGCGCGGGGCCACAGACTGGCAGTGGGTCCACACCCCGGCCGTACAAGTCTAGCGAGTGGAGGGGTTTCTGTTCTTGTTAACTTTAAAGATTCTATCCTGGGGGACTGGAATCACAACATGGGAAGCCAGCAAAAAGTCAAGATGAGAAAGCAAAGATGCCACGGAATCCCAAAAGAGTACCACACACTCTGATAACACGCTTTGGTGAATCATGTCAGCTACATAAAGTAGGTCAGATCATGTAGATACAATTTCCCAACATTTGATAACAACTTACTCTAACAAAGGCCATAGGTCTCTTAAAATAGCAAGTCACTTTTCGGGGCGTAAAGATGATAATTTATGTAATTCAAAAACTAGAGATATCAATTATTTGGTGGCTTTTCTCCCACTATTTCCAAATGTTATAGCTTAACATTATGCATCATTTTTCCTGTAGAAAAAGCAAAAGATATTAATTTAAGAAATCAGTCACATTATATATCACGTACTAGTTTTGCCTCTCCTAGTTCTCTTCCTATTTTTGTAAGGATCATTTTTCAAAACAATGGAAATTTTGAATGGTGGCAATACAACTATCTTTGTGGAAATAGAAATTTAAAAATAAAATATTCACTAGAGAAATAGTTTCATTTTATGAAATGGAGAGTTATTTTTAAACCATTACTCCTTTAACCATCATGGCCATATGTGTTTCTGAATATTTCAAATGCCTTCAACAGTAACAAGTGTTTCTAGTTCTTCATGTTTAAGCAAAGTTAGTTATATACAATGAGATACAGTACCCCTGAATTAAGTCCAAGAATAAAGAACTAAAGACACTTATTTTTAAATGTGCATTATGATAAAGGCAAGTACATAATAACATAATGTCAGTATAGGTTTATTGTGTAAACATACATATGGACAATATCATTTTTTAGTTGGTAGTGGAGTCTTATGAAACAGTGTAGCTTTGGAGGATCATTAAGTCTTTTGAGATCTATGGAATAACTAGGCATATATTTTAATTTACATGCACTATATCATATACATATATCATTTTATATCATTAAACTAAGAAATTTAGACTACAGTAACAACTGCAAGAGCAGTTGCTTTTAACTGTTTACCTAATGCCTAGTGCACTGTGTTAAGCTTTATGTATACAATTTCATTTGTTCTAGCTGAATTCTATACCCCTTACTATACCTGAATTTAAATATAGGAAAAGGTTTCATGTCTTCCCAAATACATTTCTGTAGTTCAAAAGACCCTGCAAAGAAATGTGAATCTATCCCAAGGAGAATAATCCAAGGAAGAGAAATGAAGGTAACATATCCACTTATACGTAGTTGCGGAATGTCAGTGTGGAAATTGAGAGCCACTGTGGCTATAAACTTTGGTGGGAGGGAGATAAGAGCAAATGTCAGCATATAGTCATGCAATGAGAACAGAATGAGAGAACGGTCTTGATATCTAATTTATGACTCAATAAAAGAATAGACATTAAGGGCCTTGACCTAATATTGATATTTATTTATCACAGTAATAATGATGATGTGTATGAAAATAATTTTCTCACGCAGAGTGTTTGAGGGTAAAATACTGAAACTTCCAAAAATCTAAGTTTCTACTGGGGTGCCTGGCTAGCTCAGTAGGTAGAGTTTGTGACTCTTGATCTCAGAGTAAAGAGTTTGAGCCCCACGCTGGGGGTTGAACTTACTTTAAAAAAAATTTTTTTAAGTTTAAAAAAAAGTAAGTTTTCATTAAGTACAATATTTGCCAGGGGGTGGGGGGAGAAACATATCCTATACATGAGAAGATCATGTGTATGCGCCTAAAAACAATGTCTAAACTGTCTGGTCCCTAAAATGTGCCAGAAGCCACTACAGTATTCATAGAAAATACTTCACCTCAAATGTTTTGCCTCTGTTTTCTTAGTAAACACACAACATATTGATGATCCACTTTTAAATGGTCTAAATATTCCTCTTCATATGAAATTTAGAACAAAACTTGAAGCAACCCAGGAGACTTATTCTACTTCTTGGTTAGAGCTGACTTAGACAAAGGAGGTTAGAGGTTTGTAAACTACAATTGTGTTAATTTCTTTCATGCTGAAAACAAAAAAGTATACACTGAGGTTTAAAAAAAAAAAAAAAAGAACCTAAGAATAGTATATTCTTTTTCTTAATTTTGAAGTCTTATCAGGCTTTAAGAGTGAATACTTTCAATCATCATCTTCATGGCTTTATTGAAAAAGGTATAATTAGTTATGACAAGAGCACAGCAATGAAACTGAAGATTGAGAGGTGGAAAGAGAATGGATCTTTGAATGAACTATAAGTCATCTGAACATCAGAGTTCATTTACGATTGACAAAAAGTAGATACTCTTTTACTAAGAAAATCTGACAGTATTCCCTTCAGACAAGAAAAAGGACTAACCAGCGGATCAGAGACAGACTCATTTTTTCACAGGCCACAGACATGACCAGTCAGAAAGATATTAAATTGATCAAACTTTCCACCAGGTGGAATGTGCCTTGGTAGCAAAGTACGTACACATTGTCCTCAGTGATGACTCTGACATGTGTAAAGCAAAAAAAGAAAAAGCACAGTGGACATCTTTATGTTGTTACATATTTATAAAACTCTGGGCTTTCAAGATACTATGACAGAGACCAAGAAGTTTCCTAGAAAACTGAATTTATGTGGTGTCAGCTTTGCTCTGCTCCCTTAGATTTCCAAAACTGACACACAGCGAAATACAATTTTGCCCATGTGATGACCAGGGAATACTTTTGTAATTTCTACCTACTATTAAATACCTTCAAGCATTATTTTATATTAAAATAAACATGGTACATAGTAAAAAAATGTTTTTTAATCCTATGCAATTAAAATAAAAGAGAGAACCAAGAGTTCATAATTACTGCAGACTACTGGAGTGGCCATGAGCCTCTCAAGGTAAATTTGCATTTATTGGCATGTTCAACTAACACTTTCCGTAAGATCTGCTTAAATCCTTCTTAAACATTAATATTGCAGTGGGAATTATTTTATATCAGATTGTTTGCAATACTGTAACTACAACAGCTATCAAAGCTGAACAACAAAGAAAGCTTACAGTAGTGAAAAGATTCTGATTCGCAACACATGACTCCAGTCCCATCCCTGTTACTTACTGGGGATGTGACCTTGACATAGAAGAGCTCCGCGATTTTCTTTAGTAATGGGGATGACATTACATACTCAAGAGTTTACTTAGGTACAAAAGCATGTAGGACTGTTACATCCTATAAATAAATGATCTTATCATTATGAAACGTTCCACTTTATCTCTGGCTATATTCCTTTCTATGAAGTCTATTTCATCTCATATTGATACAGGGACCACAGCTTTGTTTTTGGTGTTGTGATTTAGGGTATACATATCTTTCTCTATCCTTTTACTTTCTGCTTGTTTAAAAGAATGTTTAGGGGACGCCTGGGTGGCTCAGTTGGTTAAGCAGCTGCCTTCGGCTCAGGTCATGGTCCCGGTGTCCTGGGATCGAGTCTCACATCGGGCTCCTTGCTCCGCAGGGAGCCTGCTTCTCCCTCTGCCACTCTGTCTGCCTGTGCTCGCTCTCTCTCTCTCTGACAAATAAATAAATAAAATCTTAAAAAAAAATAAATAAAAGAATGTTTAGTAGAGACTTATTATGTCGCTGGAAGAAAATATCCTAAACTATTAACAGCTTTTATTGCAAGGTAATGTGATCATGTCTTTAATTTCTTCTCGAAAGGTTTTTATATATATTTAAATTCTTTACTAATAAAAATGTTATCGGACATAAGAATTCCAGTGTCTGATCTGGAGGAGGACAAGCCTTGTCCACAATCAACAAGACAGGGAAGAGTCAGACCTTGCAAGTGACCTCACGTTTCACACAAAACTTTTTCCTCCAGAGTCAGGAGAAGGGCGCTGTTAAAGCCAACATTTATTTAAGAGGTATCTATTGTAAGTAAAAGCAGGGCCATTTACTCACACATGACCGCTGCTATAACAAGCAGGCCTTCTACAAAAGTCACATCCCATGTGAGGCCATCTGAAATGATTTCTGCTGAAGTTCTCCTTCAGCCACTCAGTGCAGTAATCTACACCAGCTCTCTGGTACAGTTATGAATCATCAGTTCTCTGGGTTTATAAACTTATTTTTATTTTTAATTGAGGTCATGAACACAAAATATATTTACCCACAACCATCTTTAAATGTGCAGATCAGTAGTGTTAACCACATTCACGTTACTCTGGAACAGCTCTTTTCTCATCTTGCAAAACTGAAACTCTACACCCTCACACTGCCCACATCCCGGTCCACCAAACTCCCGACAACCACCATTCTTGTTTCTGCTTCATGATTTTGACTATTCTTGACTGTACCCTGTCACTTACTACGTACCTGTATCTTTATATTTAAAGAGAACACCTTACAGGTGGATGTACTTAGGTCTTGCTTTTATTCCCAAGCTGAAAATCTATCTTTTAAATTGAGTGCTTAAACTCTTCCCGTTTCAACACAATTCTTAACATACAGTGTTTAAATGCACCAACTCGCTCTTTGTTTTCTCTCTCTCCTACCTGTTCTTTGTTCATCTTTCCTCTTTTCTGCCTTCATTCTGAGAAAATGGAATATTTTTTAAAATGCTTCCAGTTCACTTCCACCTTTGGTTTATTAACTTTATTGGCTGTTTTACTGCGTGTGTGTGTGTGTGTGTGTGTGCATGTACGTGTGTGTGTGTGTGTGCGTGTGTGTGGTTGCCCATCTACCTTCAAATAATACCATACCAAATGGTGTACTTCGTTCCATGCCCCCATCTCTGTGCTACTGCTGTTGTTGATTTTCATCCAATAGGTCATAAACTCCACAATGTGTTATTATGTTTGCTTTGCATCATTTTCTTTTAAAAAGATTTCTTTTTTTTTTTTTTACATCTTTTATATTTGCCTAGAGACTTAGCATTTTGAGTGCTCTTCATCTCCTTGTGTAGACCCAGAATTTCTACCCAGTGTCCTTTTCCTTTCACCTAAGGAAGTTCTTTCTTCTGTCTTGCATGGTGAGAAGTCTGATTGTTTGTTTCTTTGTATATCAGATATATTCCTCTCTTCTCTGCTGGCTGCTTCTAGACTATTCATTACCTATTTCCAGCAACTTGATTATTTGATGCTTTGGTGTGGTTTCTTCAGCTTGGGGCTAACTGAATTTCTTGGATATGTGGGTTCTCCTCATATTCAGATAATGTCCAGCCATTATTTCTTCAAATGATTTTTCTGACCCTGCCTCTCCTGACAGTGCAATTGTACATATGTTAGACTACTTGAGATTCCTCCACAGGTCACAGAGGTTTTGTTCATCTTGTTTGCTACCTGATCAATTGATTCAGTTATGATCAATTGCCAGATAGTGGAACCTTTACATCACTGAAGGCTAGATCTTGTATGTGTTCCTCCAGAGTGGTGGATTTTGCTCTGGTATAATTAAGTAACTTCCAGGTCAGTTTGACACTTTCAGGGTTTGCTTCTCACCTGCATCAGGGCAAAACCCAGCCCAGACAACTGTGGGATGAATTCAGTCCCATTACTAACCTGTGGCCCTTCTGAGACCTCTACCCCATGTACAAAGGTGTCTCTCCATTCTCGTCTGCGGGAACAGTATGTGAGCTCTAAGAATTGTTCCAGAGGGGCACCTGGGTGGATCAGTCAATTAAGCAACTGACTTCAGCACAGGTCATGATCTCAGGGTCCTGGGTTTGAGCCCAGAGTCAAGCTCTGTGCTCAGTGGGGAGTCTGCTTGTCCCTCTCCCTCTGCTCCTCCCCCACACTTGGGCAGACACTGTCTCTCTCCCTCTCTCAAATAAATAAATAAATAAATAATTTTTTAAAAAGGGGGTGCCTGGGTGGCTCAGCGGGTTAAGCCTCTGCCTTGGGCTCAGGTCATGATCTCAGTCAGCGTCCTGGGATCAAGCCCCGCACCAGGCTCTCTGCTCAGCAGGGAGCCTACTTCCCCACCTCTCTCTGCCTGCTGCTCTGCCTACTTGTGATCTCTCTCTCTGTCAAATAAATAAAGAGAATCTTTAAAAAAAAAAAAAAAACTGTTTTGCCAATTGCCTTCTTTGTTCTTTCCTTGTTTTCCTCCACACACAGGTAGACTGTTACCTAGCCAAACCCGTCTTAGGGGGTCACTTTGAGGATCTCTGGAGCTCTCTCCGTACAACTCCTTTCTCTGTTACTATTCCCCTTAAAAACCAGTTGCCTTGATCTTTCCCAAATCCCAATCCCTGCTGCCTAACTCAGTGACTGCTAGGCCCTATTTGGGTTCTTCCCCCTGCTTTGCCTTTAGGCAGCAGGCTAAGGCACTAGTAAGGTTCACCTCCTTTTCTGCCCTACTCCCAAGGATCATAGTCCTTAACTGCCTGTTGCTCAATATGTAAAAGCATTTCATATATTTTGTCTGGCTTTCTAATTGTCTACGGTAAGAGGTCAGTTCCCATGGTAACTAATCCCCCGTGGTCCAAAGCAAAAGTCCTGCAAGGGTTAAATAAGCTATAATCACAGTTATAAACTGTGAATCAGCATGCAAATATTAGCACATGAGAACACATCTAGATAAAGAGCAACTCTTGCCTCATGGTCCAGATTTTGTTTTTGTAATTCTACCACGAAGACCAGTACACGGAGGAAAACACACTCATGCATAAACTGAAATATTGCAGAGAGGTTAGTTTTCCCTAACTCAAAATTTCCAAATTACTCTTCAAGAAGTGTTCTTTTTTAGAAAGCACTGACCCTATAAAAATGCAAATGACTCCCAGAAAGAATAGCACTTTACATTTTCCTCAATTAAAGAGACTCCAGTTAGAGCTGGTCATCTGTGGGTCTGTGGGTCCGTGGGTACCCTGAGCCATCACCGCATGCACGGAGGGCTGGGGACGTCTAGGCTGTGAATGGACAAGAATTAAGTTGAAGGAGAAAGTACATTGCTAATGGGAAAGACGGAGGGCAGAATTATCAACTTCATAGCTTTGCCCAGGGCAGCCCCCAAGGGAAAGGATTTGCCTGCCTGCTATATTTCCCTTGGGTACTATATGTAATTACTATCACAGCTCATTGATTTTCAATTCTTTCTATTAATACATTTATTGGCCATTCTGACATTATTAAAATCAGTCCAACTTGGCTTCTTTAGTGGAGGATAGCTCTTCCTTAAAATGAGTTTTGCAAGTACAGATATTTTTTCCTGCCCCCCTTTTTTTTTAAATGGTCTTCTCAGATTAGGAATAACACAACTTCCACATACGTTTTTCTTTGAAGCCACATAGTGATATGCAAAGATTTCACTACAGTTCAAAAGATCTCAAGCCGTGGGTCATCGGAGAATATTAAATGATAAGCAAATTCATATGTCTAAGATAATTCTACCAATTTACTAGCTAGACCGGCTCTTGTTCTGCAGTAGGGGAGGTAATAATGAGCCTCTGTTAAAGGGTAATGCAAGTGGCATTTTTACAATGCCTTTTCTTTTCTTCTGATAAAGTCATTACAGTAACACTGTCTTGCTAAGCTTTTACACACAGATACATCTTAAACCTTTTATGTTAAATTAAACATAACAGTTTTCTGAGAAAAAGAAAAAGGTTTGTTGTTGTTGTTGTTTTTCTCTAAAGCTACTAAATTTTGATGCAACTGCCTGTCTTAAACATTCCATAGCACATGTCTTGGTTCAGCTACAAGACTTGCACCTGTCTCTATTTCTTTATTAAGCCTAAAGATTGGGGTCTTTTCCAAAACAGCACCTGTCTCAAAATCCTCAATATTCTACAGTCTGGCCCTGGCTCTCACTTACAATAAATAGCATCTGAATCACTATTTATCGAGCCCTGCCTAGCTGTAAGCTCCTCGTTCTGAGATGATGAGGAATAGTGAGAAGCATAAAGCAAAACTCCACTCTACAGGAAGGTACAATACAGTACCTTAACGGTGCTAGTCTGTCCTTTGTGATACAGAAATGCCTTCACCGCCTTGTTATGAATGTCTTTCAGAATGCTTTGCAAAAGTTACTGCAAGCTGCCTCTAGGAAAAGGGTCATTACTCCCTTCTGTCCTCTCTCTCTCTTTTTCTTAAAGATTTATTTATTTATTTGAGAGAGAGAGAGCACACAAGCAGGGGGAGCAGCAGAGGGAGAGGGAAGAGCAGGCTCTCCACTGAGCACGGAGCCCAATGTGAGGCTCGATCCCAGAAGCCTGGGATCATGACCCGGGCCAAAGGCAGACGCTTAACCAACTGAGCCACGCAGGTGCCCCTCTTCTGTCCTATCTCTAAAATTAGGGCACTCATAGGGATATCTGGCCTGACATTTCCTGCTAGTAAGCCATGGAAGATACGATTAAACTGCTGCCACACCTGCACCCTTCAGGGCCCCACAGCTGCGGTAGAGAAGCATTGGGCTTTGCCCCCAGTGGAACGCACGAGGGTCTTCTACAACCCAATCACTGACTGTTTGGAGCCCTTAAAATTGGCAAAACACCCAACATGTTTCTCCCTCTCTCTCTGCTCCACTCTTGCTACCACTCTCCACCTACAGGCCCACAGGTCAGAAACGCACGTGCCCTACAGTGGAAGGGAGAGGGGTAACCCCAGGCCTGAGCACTGCTGTCACTCCTTCCCCACAGACTGAGAGGACACTGAGGGTGGCCGGGTGAGGCGTGTTTCCCTGAGGACTCTGTCGGATGCCTGTGCACCGATGAACTTTTCTATTTTTCTTTAGAGAGCTTCTTTTCCTTTTTAAACATTTTACTTCCAACAATCCCAAAGATATACAAAATCAGGCAGAATGGTTACACGAGCCCCCGGGGTACCGGTCACGTGGTTTCAGCAATGACAGGATCCTGGCCCGTCGTACCTCATCTTTCCCCCCATGCATTCTGTCCTCCCACTTCACTGTGCCGCAAATCCCAGACACCTCATCATCTCCCCTATAAACATATCAGGAAGCATCTCTGAATACACACGCAGAACCCCTTTTCTAAAAAACTGTGGCCAAATGCCACTGTCACACCAAAATATGGTGTCACTTTTGTGTTCAGGTAATCACTGATTTCTGGCTTCATTATCCCATTTCTTATGTAATAAAATCTAATCAGAATTTGAAATATTTCTCCAGATATGCTTAAATAAAAATTCAAAAAAAAAAGGGTTAGACTTAGAGATTTACCTTAACTCTTCTTTTAAAATTCTAAATTAGTCTAGTTGTTTCATCTACTAAATATGCTACGATAATTGCATCCGTAGAAACTGAAGCAATGGGGCCCTTTTTATTCCTCTCTTCTTCAAGCAGGAAGGCAGGCTCTTAAGAGGCTGGACAGTTCACTTCACTTCCCAGAAGAGGAGAAATAGGTGGACAGAGACCAAGGGGTCCCACACAGCTGGCCCGTGGCATGGGGAACATCTGAACTTGGGCCTGTCCCCCTTTCAAGTCTCGGCATTTCTACCTGCACACACAGGTAGCTTCCTCGTGGTAGGATTGTTAAACTCCTAAGGAGAAATGCTTTTTCTCACTCCTGGCCCATTACCAGACTTGAAGAATGTTGGACGGAACCTGGGCCAGCCTTTAATACCCCCACTGTACAGATGAGGACATAGAGGCCTGGAGTTATGAAGTCACTTCCCAATGCCATTCAAGCCGGTTAGCTACAAGGCCAGGAACAAAAATCATATTTTACATCTTTGAGGCAGTACCTTTCTCTGCTCCTGCCTTATCTCTGGGTGGAATCGTTCCAGTCCTCTTCTTCCTGCTTTCGTCCTTTGCTTAATAACATGTGAGAACATCCAAAGGCCGACAGCATTTGGGAAGCTCTTCTAACAGCAGGACACAAGCACCAAAGGTCACAGTCAAAGTCATTCCAGCACTCCTTGCTGTGCCCCTGAAGTGTATCACAAGAGCACAGGCCCTTCCCATGGACTGCTTAGCAGCATGTGCTGTATTACCGACAAGCCCGAAGAAAACCGAAGTCCCGTTTCAAGAGACTACAATAATAATCTACTTAGATATCATAAAACTAAGGATGCAGGAGTGACAGAATTCCAAACGGAAGGCAGGGGCACGGAGTCAGTGTGGATACGTTACTGTACCTATTCAGTTCACAGGGCTACAAGCTGAACACTATGCCATCAATGAGAATGTGTGTTTCCGGCATTTCCATTTTTTTTTTTTTTTTTTTTTTCACAACCACCCTGTGAAGTCGACAGAGCAGGTTTATAACGAGGAATGACGTACTGGTTTTGTATTTTTTCACCATGCCAGTTATAATGCCCAGACAAGGAAAGCATGTATTTCCTGACCACTTGCCGGGGGGCCGGGACCTACAAGAAAAATACAAGGAACAATTCTTGTCCTCCAAGAGCTTATAATCTGATTGAAGAGCTGTGACCAACCCCTTCACACACCATTAAACTATTAAGAGAATGAGGCCAGGCAACCAGAACTTTTCAGAGAAGACAGAAAGCAGAGTGGCTAACCTAAACTCATTCCACAGTCTTACTTCCAGCTCTGAAATGTGGTCATCAGGTCCGGAATTCCTTGGAAGGGAGGGGAGATATGTATAGACCAGCTGACAGGGACTATTTATAACCAGCAGAGGAGAATGGACATACGTGTGTGTAGTGCACTGAAACAGGGGGGCTGTATTATGTAGTGCATCTTTACAATGCCACCCAGAGCCTGAAAAGCACATGAAACTTTTCTTCCCCAAAAGACTGGATGTTTAATGTCTATGTCTTAAAAACACACTCTTGAAATTAGGTCTTCCAGAGTGATTACAGAATCTAATCCTTTACATCAAGCTGAGGCTTTCTCATTCATTGTTGTGATGCACTGATTCATTTCTATGACTTTGTGTTTATTGTTATTAATATCACATCTTTTTCAAAAGCCCATAATCACATATTTGATCAAGTTCACCAATGTTCACACTTTCTTATAAAAATAGTCAAACTTCAACCAGCTTCTAGCAGGAACTGAGGAGAGTCCTAGAAGACTGAAATAAGGAAATCTTTAGAATTCTGTTATTCCTTATCTAAAATAGTTCTGATTCTGAAATGATACCATGTATCACCCAACCCCATTATACTCCAATTAAAAACTCCAGTAAAATTACCAAAAGTGAAGTTCACTCAAAGTCTAGATTTTATCCCTAATTTTAAGGAAGAATTGAACTGAAATATTATAAATGATTAAACACAAATTACTATATTCCATAAATAATGAGGTCATAATACATTCCATTAAACACTGGGCTGCTTCTCTTAAAGCTTTACTGTAAAAGAGAACAAAATTATATCTGCCATATATTTAAGAAGTTCATACAAAGGTAAGGAAAAGAATAAAATCAAGTTTCTACTTCCCTTCAACATACACAATCTAAATGAGGGTTAAAATACTAACAGCAGCTCCATTCACAAGGAGGAAAACTGATTTTAGTGACTAAGAGTTAAGTAAAACCTACGAACCTACCATTTTTCCTGTCCTTATTTGAGGGCAGTAAATACTTTCTATAAAGAAAGTAGCAGGGCACCTGGGTGGCTCAGTGGGTTAAAGCCTCTGCCTTCAGCTCAGGTCATGATCCCAGGGTCCTGGGACCGAGTCCCGCATCTGGCTCTCTGCTCAGCAGCAGCTTGCTTCTCTTCCTTCTCTCTGTCTGCCTCTCTGCCTACTTGTGATCTCTGTCTGTCAAATAAATAAATAAAATCTTTAAAAAAGAAAAGAAAAGAAAGTAGCATGAGGTTCGTATTCACGATGGAAAACCCCTAGGAATCCTGGCTTTTGTTTTTTGTGCATCTAAATCTTTCATGCAAACCTCACCTTACAACTGAAAACGGACAGTAAAGGGGAAGTATCCTGACATCATCAAAGGTTCCCAGAGCTGGCGGCAATGATGACCCATCATTGCTCTGAGCAACGGCACAAGTAGGACCCTCTGGCTTCTGTGCTTCCCTGCCCTCCTCCAACATGCGTGACTCGAGTAGATTTACTGCTACTCGAATTGAAGAACATCTCGTGAAATAAAAGCAACCATGTGGGACATACCACTTTATCGTTTTTCCACTGGCAATGGAAAAAGGCTATTATCCTCTGTGAATGGGACACTATGGTCTGTGTGGTGTGTTCAACTTAAACACGGGGTGTGTAGAAATTTACTTGCAGAAACTGATGCTCATGCACTTGGATTAGGAAAATGGAAATTCCCAAGAAATTAAACAAATCCTTCCCATGTTAGGTCCAACAGCAAAGGTAAAAACTACTTGGTCTGGAAGACGTAGAGTTTAACTTGATTGAGTCAGGCTAGAAAATCCAGGCAAACACAAGACTTTTTCCTGCAGCACTACCTACAAGGAACAACTGGTATCACTCGCCGCCACCCGGAATCTTCTGTCGTGATGCTCCGCAGCCCGAGTGTCAGGTTGACCCTAAGTGGGTCGGCGGACATGTCCGGCCCAGAGCGGGGAAGGCGTGTAACCGGCTGACGTACTCCACAGAGTTCACTGTGGAGCTACAACAATCGACACTGACTATAAACTGTTTGAGACACAGGCTGCACGTGAGTATGAGAACTATATACTGCGAAGCCATTCGCCCTGCCCCGGATTGCTCGGGCACGGGGAGGTTACCGCAGAAACCCTCTACATGCTACTATTGGGATTCATGCCCTCGGTTCCTCACTATGAAGTCCCTCTAATCCAGCAGCATCCTAACCCTTGAACCCTTCGATTGGGGTCCCACACCAACTCACACACACAGATTTTTACAAGTGAAATTTTATCTACATTTAAAATGTCTTCTGGTTGCTCACAAAACACGGCCAATGCTGGGCTGTTTGTGGTAAGAGATACATTAATAAGATTAAGATGAAATATTTACTTAATTCATCCTTGTTCCGGTCACCTGGAGTGCCTCAGTGGTGGGGGGCTAGTAACACAGGGAGGCAGTGGGCCCTCGGGCACACGAGCAGTGCTTTTGCACGTAAATACAAAACGTGGTCAGCCAAGGCCACATGCAGTCACACTGCCCTTATTACAATTTCAACGACGGAAGCTACAGATGTTAACAATTATAAAATCACCCATGTCCTTTTAAAAGAAATCCAGCTATGCTCTTAAGTCTTCATATTTTCAATTTTCAACTCAATCTTAAGTCTTCATATTTCAATTTTAATTTGTCAATTTTGCTATGTATTGTTAGATAAGCCTTCTTTTGCTTTACGCACATTTCAAACTCACCGACCTGAACTTCGTCAACAGTCCTCTAGTCCTCGTGGTACACAAAAGGGTAAATACAAATGTCAAAAGAGAAACCAATCCAGCAAACAGGAACGTTCCCATACCTGTACCCTGTAACTTCCTAACAAAGAAAGAAGCAAGCCATTTTGGCATGGAGGATATATTCCTGTTTTATTTTTTTAATAATTCCTCTTTGCTTTGGATTTTTATTAGCTTTTCAAAAACCTTCACTAACTTAAATAAAACCATATGGTTCTTATAATGTCACTGTGCCTTCCTACTTTCAGGAAGTTGTCTTTTCCAAGTTAGTCATAGCTGAGGCTGCAAATGGATGAGAATCAACCAGTCTCAGATGATTGTGGGTCGAGAGAAACAGCACAGGCAAGTGAAAGTCAGCAAACGTCAGGATGCTCTGGAAACAACTGCCACGCTCCCGTAGAGAAGAGGGTGGGGCATCGTTGGAAACTTACCCCTTGTTCAGATTCCAAAAGCTCGGTTTTGACTCTGACTGACGGCATCCCATCAAGCATTAACATTCTGTTCTCAAAGGTGTTGATATTCTGAGAGGAAGAGGAGAGAAAGAGAGAGAGAGGGAAAGTCAGCCCATAAAGCATTCAAATGAGGACATCTGGTAGACTCTTCCTTCATGGTAGTACATTTAGTACTGCTAACCTAATTTTTTTAACAATGAAGTATAATTAAATGAGACTATCAGCATAACCAATTATCCCCCCATTCTGAACTATCATTTGAAATAATGACCACGAAGTTGAATTAATCAGTCTGATTCTCTGACCTCTGGGTTGGAGGTCAGACTATAATAAACTGGAGTAAAGAAACCTTAACATTAATTTATATGGGGCTGGAAAAATTCATCACACTTTTGCGGCAGTGGAAGGAAAGAGAAGGATGTTTCTCTCCTCCTTAGTTCCAGAGTTTGCGTGTGTGCAGAAATCCACAAAGGAGAAAATAGATAAAAAATGACCATATCCTCATATTATTGTCAAAATCTAAATAATTTTAAAAACAAGATAATATAATTCTAGACACTGAATTTTGGTATGGCACTTCAGATCAAATGAAAATTTCTATGTATTGACCCCAAACATTTATTTCAAAAATAACTCATATAAATTTTTAAGCTCAAGTCACAACCAAAAAATAAATAACAATTTGTTTTCTATTTTGGTATATGTTTGGCTGAATTTGCCACTTCTTGAAAGGAGAACTTCTACTTATTTCTATAGTGACTCAGTAGAATTTCAAACAATATTTACGAAAAGATGAAATCGAGGTTATTCTCTACTAATTTTCACTGCTTTGGGGATTTTCTAAAGTCAATAACCTATGAAGAGAGTTCAAAAGACACTTATGATTGCTTGCTTCAGGCCAAAATCCTGTTTTACAACACGTTTAGAATGTCAACTGTCCCTTCCCCTACTGACCAAACTCAGAAACTGAAATGACTAAGTTTGAGTTTTTAGAATGGTTTCTTTGCTCAATCATAGAACATAAGCACAGGACTCTAAAGTGGTCTTCTTAAAAGAAAAAGAGATCTGTTTCTAAATATCTTGCTTACCTTTGATGACAAAGATTAATAGCATTTCTACACCTTCAGTTTTGGCCTCTCACATAGTTGCTTTTCTATCAAGTAGTTAAATAAAAACAACTCCCACTTTGACAAATCATAAATGTTTTTATTACCAAATAATACCAACAGAGTGCAGTATAGTAAAGCTCTAATTATCTCTATTTCTTGCCAATCCTTTTCAAGAAAAATAAGAAATAAAATTTATAGGGCCTCTTATCACACATATTTGTTCTGAGACATCAACAAGAAGAAAAGGCAAATTTACTCCAGAGCTAACTAATGAGCATTTAAAAATTCCATGCTACCTAGTCTATTAGGTAATAAAAAGAAGAAAAACTACTGTCAGGTTCTTTTCTTAGAAATGTGCAATAGTATCAAAACTGGCAGGATGCATTTTTTTAAATTTGTGCTTTTGACTTGTCCATATTTTTTAGGCATTTTGCATCCTAATAGCTTCAAGCAGAAAGAACTGTGGTCTCCCTGGCAAGCTCAGTTAATTTGTTCCAAGCTTTAAATCCTTTCATGGAGGCTGGTGGGTTGTTTACACATCAGGCATGGATCTCAAATCCTAATGTGTCACTTGCTTCCGTGGTTGGAAGCGGCCAGCTTGGCTTGCAACCACCCAGTTTTAAGCAAGCCTTCCCGCAGCCCGCCAGCCCTCCACGCCCCTGCCCTTCGCAGCAGCCAGAAATCTCCCCTAACAAAGCATCCCGTAGGCTGTTTGGTTGGTAGACAATGAAGAATGAGTTGATATTGCTTCCTACCCTGGAGGAGGTCTTGCCCGGAGGAAAAGGGAAGATGCCTCCAAAGGCAGGGAAAAGACAAAGAGCATTCTGGAAAGACAGGTTTAATGAACTGTTGGAATCTGATTAGAGGCTAATGTCCCTTTCAGTGCTCTGTACCAATTTACAGCTGATAGACTTTAACCATTCTCCTCACAGGCTGTGATAAACTCATTAGTTTAAAAAATGCAAGCTAACCAGAGTCTTTGAAGTTAAAAACTGATAAATCATGAAAACCTGACTCGGCCCATGTTCCATTTAGCACATTTAAATATCACTGTATTTTCATGTTTTTTTTTTATTGTTACTCTTGAATAAGCCTACGTGTGTTAAAGATAGGATGTACATGTTAGTCTCCTATAAAAGTGGAAAAATAAAACACCTCTTGAGAGTTTTTTTAAAGAAATTAAGTTTTCCCTCAAAATATTTCTCTTTCCACGATTTTCCAGGATCGTCCACAGCCCCAACTATAATAAACACCATGAATAATAGTGTTCACAGCTAAGAAACCAATCCTTAACTATTACACTCAACTAGTGCAGATTCAATTTATATATATGTCTGAAAGTGTTATTGTAAATTTATATAAAGCATATTAATCTCTACATTCATGATTCCAACCCTGTTTAGTATAAACATAAGCACTGAGCATCACACTATATTCCAGACCATTCAGGAAAGGGTATGGGTTTTATGGAACACATGGTAATTGTATAGCATTGAGGATATAGTTCCTGGGACAAAATATCGATAGATTTATCTCCCTAAGCTAAAATCAGATACATACAATCTCAGTTGACTGTAGACTTTAAACATGTAATAACCTTTAATAATTCGAAATTGCTGTCAAACATATCTTGCTATGATCTTAATCAAAACACATTTGCTGTGGAATCAATAGCTCAACTGATTCCCAAGAGGTAAATAAAATTACACAGTCATCAATTTAAGGAACATCATACTCTTTGTATATTTAGTTGTGATGAACATTTTGATATTATACAACCTTGTATAATTTACATTTGTGTATGTATACATTCATATACACATGTACACACATGTGTATACACTCACACTGCGTGCTTCATATGAGTACACTTTATTAATTAAAGCAAAAGTTAACCATTAGCTTTATTAGATGGCCGTTGGCCAACCACACGTACACTGAATGAGAACGGTACTCTGGACTTTCCTTTTTGCCGAATAAGATTTGGCAACACAGAAGTCTAGGTGATGGTAGCTCTCTTAGTCAAAACCAGGACAAGCACAACCTTCAATGATCCTAACATCTCAAAATATTTTGAATGGAATGGCCAGGAAACATAGGGACCAATGTTGAATGATCATCTCATAAAAACAGAATGGGGTGGGACTTTCCCATGGCAACTACTAGAATCTGTCCTCCTATTCCCAAAATGCAAGCCTTTTCTTCACCCTCTTCCTGACTGTGGGTCATCCAGTTCTTTGGAGAAAACATAACTGTTTCATCATAGCCCCCAAACTTGTGCTGAAACACAAAAGAGTGAAATTCATCTTGTTTTATACAGGTAAGGATCAACAAACCTAAGAGATTAGAATCAGGTGGAGCCAACAGGTTCAAATATCTATCACTATACAACAAATCACAATGCAGAATTAAAAAATCACTTTATTGTTATCTTGATAAAAAACACAATAACAACACATCATATTTGCATATCTATTAAGGACCAGACCTTGTACTAAGGGATACTCATTTAGTCCTTACAGTAACCCAAGAAGTCAATGCTATATTCTCTGAGGATGAGACATCTGAGATATAAGGAGGTTAAACTGTCTAAGGTCTCAACATTACCAAGGGAGTACAGCTCTGTTCCAAACCAATTCTCTCTCTCCCCATCCCCCATTCTTCCTCCTTCACTCTCCTCCTCCCCACCCCACTCACCCCTCCCCATCTCTCTCTCTCTCTTTCTCTCTCTCCGCTCTCTACCTCTCTCAGGAACTCTGGAATCTCCATTAACAGCTCCTCTCAGGACTAAGCTAATTTAGTCAGTGAATTAAATGTGCAAATTCTGGTCACTGGTGAGTATCAACATTTTGGGGAATATCAGTAAGAGGTCAAATAAGCCCATGGTTTCAAAGCTATTTCTTTTTTTTTCCTTTAAATTAAAGTTTCAACATATTTCCTTGCCTTGATGAGATCATGCATCCTATCCTAGAAATACCTCATCATTAATTTAGCAAGTCAATCCCATCCTGATTTTAACACCCAGAAAAATCTATGGTAAACTCATCTGCTATCCAGTGTTTTGAAAATATTCATATACCCTTGGTGGCTCATTCAATATTTACACAACAGTTTCATGCACTTGGATGATACAAAAACTTTACCCTCTACGTTTGATACTCAAGGAGATACACCTGGGCATCACATTTAATTTATAATCTCTTAGATTAAGTGTAAGAGCGTATTTTCCTAAGCTCACATATCCTCACAATGATCAATCAATCTGGTGCAAGGCGTATGCATAATCAAAGCACCTCTAATGGTACAAAATAAATATCAGTTCAAACGTACTTTGCCATTTGTCCCAGACTTTCATCTTCCATTGTTTTGCAGCATGGGAGAGAAGATGTCACATTGATGACCATATCAGTACAACTAAGAACTCAGCTAGGCCTGCTGGAACTCTCGACTTGAATCCCTTCCAGTGGTTGTGATGAGCCATATATATATTATTTTGAACTATCTGTCTTCAGTCTTAAAAAGACAAAACTCTTCCACAAATTCCTCCCACTGAACCATGGAATTAGGTCTGTCATAAGGACTGGTAAAACCATACTTGCCACGTGGTAACTTCTATTTTCCTGATAGCAAGGATCATTGTTTCCTATGTTGGCAAGTGCTTAATTACCACAGCAATGCAGTTCACACTGAAATTTTAGAAATGTCATCTGAGAGTCCAAGTAACACTCTCCACCCCCACATTAATACGAAGTGTAACAGAAAATTAGTTTTGTCATTCATATTCTGAAGAACTGCACACACTCGGGGGTTGTCCGTTAACCAGATCTCTCCATAAACAGGGAATGAGGGTCTCTGCTGTGCCAAAGTCACCTCCTTCCAATCACGCCACATCTGTGAACCACGAGGCACTGTGGCAAATAACAGGGGCAAGCCAAAGACTGAAGAACAGAAACCATGTAAAAAACAAACAAAAAACCAAAAAACAATAACAACAACAACGAAACAGGACACTATCATGGCAAAAGAAGTGTTCGCCTACCATCAACCACACCCTAGAGAGGGAGGACAAAACCTCGGCTCAGCCGGGCAGGTATTAACATTGCAGGGAGAGATCTAACACGTAGGAGCAGGTGTGGGGCCGTGAGGATAAGTCAACGAGCAACAAGTTTACAGGACGTCATGTAAAGATAAAAGAATTATTCGGCCATAAAAAGGAGGGAAATCTTGCCGCTTGCAACAACATGGATCAACCTTGAGGATATCAAGCTAAATGAAGTCAGTCAGAAAAAAACAAAAATTAAACGATCTTGCTTATACATGTAATTGTAAAAAAACAACCAAACTAAAAACACCAGTGAGCTCATAGATACAGAGGACAGACTGGTGGTTGCCAGAGGTGGGATATGTATCTACGTGTAGCAGGGAAGGTGGTCAAAAGGTACAAACTTCTACTTACAAAACAAGTAAGTCACAGGGATGTAACACACAGCATGGTGACTATAGTCAGTACGACTATATTGTGTATTCGAAGACTGCTAAGAGAATGGATATTAGAAAAACCATTTCTTTTTTTTTTTAAGCTGTTTAAAGTAATAGCTATTTATTTATTTATTTATTTATTTATTTAAAGATTTATTTATTTACTTACTTAGTTATTTGACAGACAGAGATCACAAGTAAGCAGAGAGGCAGGCAGAGAGAGGAAGAAGCAGGCTCCCTGCCGAGCAGAGAGCCCGATTCGGGGCTCGATCTCAGGACCCTGGGATCATGACCTGAGCCGAAGGCAGAGGCTTTAACCCACTGAGCCACCCAGGCGCCCCAGAAAAACCATTTCTTATATAAGATGCTGGAGGCTAACTAGACCCACTGTGATCATTTCACAATATATACGAATATCAAATCATTAGCGTTATACACCTGAAACTAACATAATGTTACATGTGAAGTATATCTCGGTAAATAAATAAAGACGAGAGAAAAGTGAGTTCAGTCCTGGAAAAGGACTCCAGAAAAGACTCTCTACAGGGCTAGCAGAATCTAATTCTGAGGATTTAGCCCCAGCAGAGCCCAGAGCTAGGTAACAGAGCAGACAGGAATTAGAAAGCACGTGCCCAGCCCAAGTCTCCTTCCCCAGGCGCAGGCATGCACACAGAAACCAGGCACCATGGGCCCAGGCAGAATGGCCAACACAACAGGCAGGCTCCACACATGGAAAATTACACTTGCAACACAACCACAGGATGATCACGGGGATCACAATTTTAAAAATAATAATATTAACAACCATAATAACAATAGCTGCCATTTGCTGAGGGTATATGTACTGAGTGTTTTACATTCATCAAATCATTCATTTGTACATTTACTGATTCATTCCAAAAAATACTTACTGAGTATCGGGCACTGTTTAGGCACTTAGGGTATTACCAGTGAACAAAAGGAAGGAAGTTTCATAGAGTTTTATCCTAGCCATTTATTTCCACACACACACCCCCCCCCGTTTTTTTTAGTATGTTCACTTTAGACAAGAAATACAGGTGCAGAGAGATGAAGTCATCCACCCGACATTATGAAAATGGCAGACAGTCTAACTCTGGGGCTAAGTCTACCTTCCATTGCTCTCAGGGATCGAGAGCCTCAACCGCTGGGTATTCAGATTCCGGCTGCAAACCCTATGGGCCCAGAGCCGCCCAAGCTACTGTGGCTAGTGTGTCCAGGCCCCTGACATCTGATAAAAGGCTGGAACCAGGGCTGGGGCAGGAGCAGCAAATCAGAGGCAGGCTGATTACAGATACACTGAAGGCAAACAGTGCGAAGGTCGTCTAAAGTCCTTTCCCTGCCCTACAGGGTACCACCGACCACGTGTCCCAGGTGCCCCTGAACCAGCTACCCAACCCCATTTCATACCATTCTGCTCAGGCTATATTTCAGCCACGTCAAAAATGTCCTCTCCTCTGGGCCTCTGTGTATTCTATTCCATCTTCATATTCATCACTACCTGACAAATTCTTTATTTGCCGTTAAACTAGAATCTAAGTTCCAGGAAGGACATGACCTCATCTTCTTGTTTGTAACAGTATCCCTACCCCCAGATTTATAACTGTGTCTAACAGATAGTATGTGCTCTGCAAATATTTGTTGGGCTAATGAGAATAATAAATGTAGGCAGACATAAGGTCAATTCATTCTCCTGGGTCTACCTGACCCAGGTGATACTGATTGTTGACAGATGAGAAGGAGAGCATAAGCACAGTCTTATTAGGGCTATAAAATACCCCACATTTATGGAGAATGGTAGAGGCTGTGGTGTGGCTGGAGCATACTGCTTATTGGAGGAGACACTGGAGAAGAGATTAGGTCAGGTTGCAAAGGGCCTTATGGATTACAGCACTTCATTAAAAAACTTTTCTTTAATGCCGCTATATGCTACCTGCTAGGGGCACAAGCGAACGAGGTAGAAAACCTCCCCGCCTCAAGAGCTGGAGGGACATGGGGGAGAAATGTGTTCGGGCGGCACACAATATGTGACTGGAAGATGTGAAGGTCTATTTTGCAAATACACAGTATGTTTAAGCTTTGTGTTTAGTAAGACAGCACTAGAATTAATTTGGAAGATGCCCCATGAGCATACAGGTTTGGATGCAGAAGGACGGGCCAGTTCATAGGCCACCCTAGTAGCCCAGGGGAGAGGTAGTAGGCTAGACCTAAGGCCATGGCAGCAGGAAGAAAGAGGAGGAAGAAAATTCAGAGGCAGAATGAACAGCCTTTGATGGTTGACAAGGAGGAGGAAGAATGATGATAAAACAGAGCAAGAGGGAGTGTCGAGGATGGCACTAATCTCTCTAGACTGTCCACAAAGGTTGAGGCAGGAAACATAGTAGGAAAAGCCACCATGTCATATAGTCCTCCAATATCTCTCTCTCTCTTTTTTAAGATTTTATTCATTTATTTGACAGACAGAGATCACAAGTAGGCAGAGAGGCAGGCAGACAGAGAGGAAGGGAAGCAGGCTCCCCAACAAGCAGAGAGCCCGATGCGGGTCTCGACCCCAGGACCCTGGGATCATGACCCGAGCCAAAGGCAGAGGCCTTAACCCACTGAGCCACCCAGGTGCCCCGAGTCCTCCAATATCTCTTAAAGGACCTACTCTAGGGCATCTGGGTGGCTCAGTTACTTAAGGGACTGCCTTCAGCTCAGGTCATGATCCTGGAGTCTCAGGATCCAGTCCTGGATCAGGCTCCCTGCTTAGCAGGAAGTCTGCTTCTCCCTCTGACCCTCACCCCGCTCATGTTCTCTCTCTCAAATAAATAAATAAAATCTTAAAAAAAAAAAAAAAGGAATTACTCAACTCTGGATTACATGAATATTTGGGTATATCATTAATTCCAATATATTTCTGCATACACAAGATGTGTGACACACAGAGGTAGATTTCCCTTAAGCAGAGCGTGTTCAAATCTTCTGAGAGATACATAAAGTCAAATGTATCCAAACTTGGAAACACAGGTTTGGTTGAAATAAAGCAAACATGCATATGTCATTTTGTTAGCTATGTATTCAAGACAAGAACTGACTTTGCTTTTACTAACACTGTCTGCAGGATTTGTAATGTTTTACAGACTTCTGCGATAACTGAAACTTACCAAAAAAAAAAAAAAGAAAAAGGAAGGAAGGGAAGAAGGAAGGAAGGGAGGGAGGGAGGGAAAGGAGGAAGGAACAAATATATGCCAAACTACAAGTTTAAAAGGACTGTACATGAACATATTCATCAGTCATTTACCCTTTATGAAAATCGTGTGGATAATAATGAAAACACATTCAGAGCACTGAATGGCTTATGTAATGAAATAACAACACGGGTCTTCTATGCCTAGAGAAAATTAAGATGACTATCAAATATTAAGTCATTTATTTTCCGTAGGAAACAAAGGAAATGACTATTGACCTATATTTCTACCTTTCTTGGTCTACAATGATGTTAAACGGCTCCTTATCAAATCCAAATGGATTATCTTATTACAACATGGGCTTGTTGAGAGTTTGTCTCCTGCACAGCCTGAAGAAATAGCACTGAGGAGTTGGGAATAAGTAAAAGAACTTCGAGGAGAATTATAAATCCAAGTTAATTTTTTTTTTATTTCAACTATTCTGATGAAAACAAAAGACAAAAGCTCGACCTGAAGGTTCTCCTCCGTAGCCAGAAAGGCATGTAAACTGCAAACAAGTAAACTGGGTTTTTATTGAGTTAAGATTCTATACCAAATATCATATTACATTCCTTGGAAACTCTAAGCACAATATTGGTTTTTAATGCATGTTTCAAAAAAGTAGAGGTAGAAAAAGATGATTTTTACAGGTTATTTCATCCAAGAAGGATTGCTAAAGCCTGTAAAAGCACTACATAAGGTTTGTCATGTGGTTGAAAATGTAACAAAAGTGATTGTTATTAAAAGATTCTATTGACAATGACGAAGCTGCAATAGTTGGCATTGTCTGGACAGCCATGTCAGACATGTCACAAAGTGGCCATATCCTGTCTCTTTTTCCCCCAATACTCTGGATCGTGGGGATGCAGTGAAGACATTACTGGTTGGCTGCCAAATGCACAGGCTCAAGCAAAATGTTACCTTTCAATTTCCAAGTATATTCACCTCTAGCTATGACTTTTCCAGATTCCCTGAATGATGTCTTCAGGTGTAATAATTAAATTTTATGTATCATCCAAATCCCGAGCTAAATCAACATTTCTATTGGCAACGCTGTTACATATCCACTTTCATTTCTTTCCAATACCATCTCCAAGAATTCAAATACCTGATATTTTACCTTTTTAAAAGCACTCTATGTCCATGTCTCTGTTTTTTTCTGTACATTTTTATAATTGCACAGAAGTGTAAGTAGGGATAGAATACTGCCTAGAACATGGGCTCAATTAAATACACTTCCTGGGTTACACTCAACACATATTTGTTTGGTGTATAACCTTCTGATGGTTTCAGTTTTCTTATCTGTAAAGTGCAGATAACTTCCTACTTCACAGAATTGTTGTAAGGCTTCAATGAGAAAATGCACACCAAGTGTTTGAGTACTTTTTAAGTCTTTTATGTTAAGAGCTATATTAAATAATTTTAATTAGTAGCAATACTATTTTGCCCAGCTGCTCCAAACTTACTTTTAATAGTGGATGTTCTAATCTGATCTTTGTTTGACTCTGAAGAACCACTGAGGTTTACGTGTTAGATTCTATGAATTATCATTAAAGTAGAATGGAAGAGGCACATGGGTGGCTCAGTGTCTGCCTTTGGCTCAGGTCATGATCCCAGGATCCTGGGATGGAGCTCCACATTGGGCTCCCCACCCCCGCCCCCTGCTCCGGGGTGGGGGCAGGGGCTGCTGTTTCCCTCTCCCCCTGCTTGTGTTGTTGTATGTGCTCTCTCTCTCTCTCTGGGCCAAATAAATAAATAAAATCTTAAAAAAAAAAAAAAGTAGAATGGAAATGGTAGATTTGTTAAAAAATACTGATGATGGGAGCTGAAGGAAGACTGAGCTACACAATTAAAATAAATTTTCTCAGGAAAAATGGCAAGAATGAACTATGTTGTCTGTTTAAAACAGTAAGGCTGCACACCAATTTCATACAGACATGACCTGCCTCTCCCCCGGCATCCCAGGGAGGGCGTTTAACATCTCTAAGTACTAGGTGCAACCTTGACGTGTCTGACAGCCCTTCCCAGCAACCACGAGCTATTCGATTCAATGCTAAAAACCCTTTACTTCTGGTTCTCCTTCATATGATTGCCCAGAGATATACTGTCTTAAAGAAAAACACTACTACAACATATCTAACATGTATGTTACTAGAGAAGATACCTACAGAGGAGCCTGCAATTCAAAAGGTAGAAAACTTGAAAAATTTTGGGGGGAAAACAAAAGAACAAAAGAGAAGGTAAAATAAATATAAACGGCTGACAATTTGCATATTTGGGACAATACGAAGCCAGTGATATGAACACCTCCACGTCACCAACCAAGATGCCGTCATCTGTCCTTCCCCCGTCCACGCTTGCTCATTTTATCAACCACCCTTAACCCATCTCAGACTTTCTATAAGGTATGTGTATGTGTGCATGTGTAAGTAAATTAAATCCAAGGCTAATTTTTTCCCTTTTCTCAAATTCTAAAATGTAACACAATGAAAGTTAGAAAAGAAACAAAATATATTCAACAGAAATCTGAAGTACACGTTTTTATTACAGAATTCTATAATGGCACAGCATTTACTCAGGCCTTGTAACTTCCTGCCAGCCTCTTCATAAATCTGACCCATAAAAATAGAAACAGTATAATTTTGAAACTCTTTAACTTATGGTACCCAGGAAGTTGCTTTTACCTTTTGTTCTGCTGCTTGAGACTGAATATGGATAAAATAAATGTTGCTTATAAAGAGAGTAAATATGCCCCCTTAGGAAGTCCGATGACATGACTCAAATATTCTTTTAGACCTGGGCTTTTCACCATCTGCAATATGGACATTTAGACCAGATACATCATTGTGGCTGGGGCTCCCCTGTGCACTGTAAGATGTACAACAGCATCCCTGCCTTCTAGCACTGGATCCCAGTAGCACTCTCTCACCCCCACAGCTGTACCAATCAGAAATTGTCAAATGTCAAAGGGAGGGGGATGGTGAGAGGAGGAAGGTGCCCCCACTTAAGAAACACTAGTTTTGTAATTACTGATATTATGAACTCATTAGGAAAGAATTTTAATTTTATGTGGAATTTTATTACCCAATAATATAAACACTACCTCAATATTAGAAGAAAATAACATCCAATATAAAGAATATTTATAGTTTTCTTTAAAATACACTCACTGGGAAATCAGCAACATTTTGTAAGATGGTTTTCTTATTTTGTTTAAACTCCTTCTAGACCCCTGTGTGCCCAAATTTTCCCACCACACCAATGCAAAGATTCCAGGAAAGAGCTGTGAATTTCCTCATTAGTTCAAGCTACGGGGCCTAAAAGAAACCTGTGAGGATTTCAGTAGTAATACAGCAATTTCAGAAAGCTCTCCTGACCCATTCTTGGACATGGCCACTGAGAATCGACCCACGCAGCCTCGAAAATCCCCAAAGTAAGAAACTGTAACTATCCAAACCCATATGGCAATCCAACTTGCAATGAGAAACTAGAAGACAGAGTTTTAATTCTTGGCTCTACATCTGATTTACTGGATGATGTTTTATACTTCACTTTTCTTCATAGAAACCAGGACTCTAAGGTCACAAGGATACATTAGAAAATCTGACCGTATCTTAAACAAAAGGAGTCAGATAAAAAGAATCATAAATTGGGGCGCCTGGGTGGCTCAGTGGGTTAAGCCTCTTCCTTTGGCTCAGTCATGATCTCAGGGTCCTGGGATCGAGCCCCACATCAGGCTCTCTACTCAGCAGGAAGCCTGCTTCTCCCTGTCTCTCTGCCTGCCTCTCTGCCTACTTGTGATCTCTCTCACTGTCGAATAAATAAATAAAATCTTTTTTTAAAAAATCATAAATTAGGTCTATTAGTACATAATGATTAAAAGCGACTTATAAAGGAGCTAAAGTATTATATATGGTCACATATTACATATGTGGTTATATATAATACATGTATGTGGTTATGTACTATATACATATATCATGTAATATATTTAAATATTATATAATTAGCAAGTATGATTATTTAAATTAAATATAAAGAGATTTATTTTAGGAGCATTATTTTTCTACACAGTATCAGATAAACAAGATCTTTAAAATCAAAGATATTGCTGCTGTGTTTTAAGAGGGCAAAACATGGTCAAGTTTATCTTGCTCTTAAGTACATGGTTTATTCCTAAAGATCAGACCACTATGAACCATCATCACCTTTTGAATGCTATAAAATTGTAGGAACAAGAGCCTGAAATACCATAAAATGCAATTTTCTCTTTCACATTAACTTAAAAGTTTACTAAATTCTAAAAAAAAAAAAAAAATTGAAAACACACAAATAGAGGAGAAACACCAAGGCCTATGAGCATCTTGGTAAAAACAATGACAGCAGATGATATTTCGGAAAAATCACTGAACAAGCACATACATAAGTGTGTATAACACCACATTGCTTACAGTATTTAAAAAAAAATTTTTTTTAAAAAGGGGATCAATCTAAATGCCAGACAACAGGAAACTAGTTGAATGGATTATGGGACATACAAACCACTGAACAATATTTATTCATTAAATTTATGATATGTGCCTTTTGTGTTGAAGGAGATGAATGATCATAACTACTGAAAAAAGACAGGACAGGAGAATACGTTGCCATATGTTTAAAAACAATGCTCATAACAAAGAGAGTGTGAAAGAAATAAGAAGCAGAGGAGGAAAAGGGACAGAGGGGAAGAGGGACAGAAAAAACTAAAAGGATACACATTCAAAATTACAGGTGACAGGACGTGGAGTAATATTTTTCATTTTTGCTTTGACAAACGTTTCACTTCTCATGAATTTCATAGATTATCTGTGTAATTAAAAGAAATATTTGGGTGTTCACCTTTTGAGATAAAAAAGAACCAAACAGGTTAAAAGGAAAACAGAGGAGAGAAATCAACGTTTTTATCTAGATCCCCTCATAAAGTATAAAAGGGTCACCTTGCTTCTCTAACCAGGACAGCGCACGCACGTACATACATATGCACACACACACACAGAGCTATATTCATGGTATATTCATGCTACCGGTAAAATTTAACTACTACAAATCTAAAAACTATGTAGATGAAATTGAAAGTTAACTTACTAAGTTATATTTATAACTGATGCACTGAATCCTGTTATATTGCTTCACACGGGCTATCAATTGTCTGCATATATTTTCATTACCCACAGATCTGTGATATATTGCTATTCAATCTGCAAATTATGTTCTAGGCAATTCCATGAGTATAGAAAAATGGACACATGATACTATTATCTTGTACTAAGAGTTTAGCACCCTGAGAAAAGAAGCTATGGGCCAAATACTTTTTTTTTTTTAACTACATAGAGCAGCAGAGAGTATATTTTAAAAGGTTTTAGTCTTTTGAAAAATCAATCTTTTCTGTTCTTGTGTGAAAAACTAGAGGAGCAAAAAGATTTACATTCCTCAGATTTTTAAACAAAATACACTATTTTATGATAACCACGGACAATTATATTCTGCCCATTGTGCAGATTTCTGATTACATAACAATCCTGGAATTGTTATTTGAGGAAATTCCTAGAGAGTGAAGAGAACAAGAACTGGATTCTTAGTGCTGCATTTTTTGGAAGAACTAAGAGCATCCTCAGGGACTTTCAGTTTCCAGTCCACCCCGTAACAAGTTTAAAGTGACCAACTATCATACAAGTAAAAAGCCAAGTAAACAAAAATCACAACTTTTGTTAGCTCCATCTGAGATGTGAGGTTGTAAGGCAAACTGCTGCCCTAAAAAGTAGAAAGACAAAAGGATATAGGGAACCACAACTTGCCAGAACAAAGATCCTTGAACAAAAACTTTTGTAGGGACCAGCGCTGGAGAAGAGAACCCCGAACGGTAATTAAAGAGTTGCTGGAGGCTCAGGGTGGACAGCCTGAGTCAGAGTTCCAGGGGAATGCAGTTATGTGGGGCCCCCACATTTTTGTGAGTTTTATCTGTAGGAGCTGTACCATGTCCTTACAGTGACTATGAGAGAAAAATCCCCTCTTACTATCACCAGAGGGAGGATTTCCGTGTGAAATATGCCAGACCACTGAGTTTTTTTCAACGAGGCCAGTCCTTAGGAAAAATTCTTACGAGAGCCTTACATGCTAGGGTCTCATCTGCACCTTCCCTACCTGCAGGAAGGGAAATAACATACCTCGAGCCCCCACCAGCCATCCTGTTCATATAAGAGGGGAGGGGGTGGGGAGTGAGAAGCACTGAGGGAAGTTCATAGTCAAGAGGCATAGTTTCACCAAAAGATTGAGACCTGACCACAGGACTACAAAACACGTCTTTACTCCCTATACCTTACCATTACTAAAAGCCTATTTACTGGAGTTCATTTATCTGCCTTTCAACAAAAAATTCTAAAGCATACTAAAAAGCAATTTGAAGACAATGAACAAATGTCAGAACCAGAGTCAGATATGGCAGGAATGTTGAAATAATCAGATCAGAAAATTTAAAACTATGCTTAATATGCTAAGGGCTTTAATTTAAAAAAAAAAAAAAAGAAGAAGAAGAAGAAGAAGAAGAAAAAACAGACAACATGCAAGGACAAGTGGATAACAGAAGCAGAGAAAGGGAAATTCTAAAAAAGATGCAAAAAGAAATGCTAGTGATCAAAAACACTATATAATAGAAATGAACAATCCTTTGGATGGGCTAATACGAGGAAGAGGAGGGAGGAATCAGACATACTTTGATATTAAAAGGCATTCACGCTACCCATGAAACAGAACAATATTATTTAAAAATGGACTTGGATTAATTGTAAATGTACATTGAAAACTCTAGGACAACCACTATAATAATTTAAAAAGAAATCTAACTGATATGCTAAGAAAGGAGAGAAAATGTCATTATATATAATGTTCAGTTAAGACCACAAAAGCTAGAAAAACTGTGGAAGACAAAAACGGGAATGAAGAACAACGGCAACAATGGTAAGAGAAAATAGTAACCAACATGGTGAGTATTTATCCAACTACATACATAATTATTTTACACATTAGTGGTCTATATATACTAATAAAAAGAACAGAGGGGCACCTGGGTGGCTCAGTTGGTTAACCATCTGCCTTTGGCTCAGGTCATGATCCCGGAGTCCTGGGATAGAGCCCTACATCAGGCTCCCTGCTCAGCAGGGAGTCTGCTTCTCTCTCTGCTTTCCACCCTGTTCATGCTCTCTCTCTCTCTCCCTCCCTAATAAATAAATTAAATCTTTAAAAAAAAAATTAAAAAAAGGACAGAGATTGTCAGTGTGGATCAAGAAACAAGGCCTTGCTATATGTTGCCTATAGGAAACCCAGTTTAAATATAAAGACATATATTTGTTAAAAGTAAAGGGACAGAAAAATATATACCATGCTAACACTTATTAAAAGAACGGAGCAGTATCTATTATTTCAAATAGATCAGGCTTTAAAGCAAGGAGAGGTATCAGGGATAGAGAGAGGTATTACGTAATGATAAAGAACGAAATACTCCAAAAAGACATGATGATCCTTAATATGTTTGTGTCTAGCAACAGAACATCACAATATATATGGCAAATACATAAACAGAACTTCAAGGAGAAATAAGTGAATCTGCTATTACAGATGGAAACTTTAACACCCTTCTGTCAGAAATGGACAGATCCAGTTGGCAGAAAACCAGCAAGGACAGAGTTGAACTCAACAGCACCATCAATCAACTGGATATAATTCACATCTATAGATTCATCCAACAGCAGGAGAATTACACCTTCCTTTCAAGTCTGAATGGGGCATTCACCAAGACAGACCACATTCTAAGCTATCAAACACACCTTAATTAACTTGAAAGAATAGAAATCATACAATGTGTGTCCTCAAATTATGCTGGAATTAAAGTAGAAATCAGTAAAGATAGCTGGAAAATTTCAAAATACTGGGGAGATAAACAACACACTTTCAAATAACAAATGGGTCAAAAAAGAAATCTCAGGAGAAATTTAAAAGTATTTTGAACCAAATAACAATAAAAACCAAATAACAATAAACCAAATAATAATGAAAATACAACATATGAAAATTTGTGGGATGCCAAAAAACTACTTAGAGGGAAAAGCAAAAGTAGTAAGTACAGGGAAATTTATAGCATTGAATATATATATATATATATATATATGTGTGTGTGTGTGTGTGTGTGTGTGTGTGTGTATATGAGAAATATCTAAAATCAATAATCTAACATTACACCTTAGAAAACTAGAAAAAGAAGAGCAAATTCATCCAAAGTAAGAAAGAAAAGAAATAATAAAAATTAGAGCAGAAATCAATGTGAAAACAAGAAATCAATAAGAAAAAAAGATCAACAAAACCAAAAACTGGTTCTTTGGCATGATCAATAAAATCAATAAGCCTAGCCAAGCTAACTAAGAAAAAAAGAGAAGATGCAAATTAATAATATCAGAAAAAATAGAGGTGATATCATCAGAGACCCCATGGGTGATAAAAGGATAAAAGAACACTATGAACAACTGTATGCCCCCAAATTTGATAACCCAGTTGAAACAGATCAGAACCTTAAAAAATACAGTCTACCAAAATGCACAAAAGAAGAAATAGTTCCCTGGTGCTAATAATACATTATATGTTAATTTAAAAAAATTTTTAATGAAAAATTTAAAAAAAAAAAGGAGAAATAGGTTATGTGAATAAGCATGTATATAGTAAAGAAATTGAGTCAACAATTAATAACCTTCCAAAGCAAAAGCACCAGGTACAGGGACACCTGGGTGGCTCAGTTGGTTAAGCATCCAACTCTTGGTTTGGGCTCGGTTCTGATCTCAGGGTGGTGGGATTGCACCCCACAAGCATGGAGCCTACTTAGGATTCTCTCTCCTCTCTCCCTCTGCCCTTCCCCCACAACATCTTGTGCCCCCCCCCCCAAAAGCACCAAGTACAGATGAGTTCACTGGTGACTGGTTGATTCTGCCAAACATTTAAAGATGAAATTATATCACTCTACCATCTCTTCCAGAAGACAGAAGCACAGGGAACACTTCCTAACTCATTATATGAGGCCAGTATTAACATATTACCAAAATCAGACAAAGACATTTTAAGAAAACTACAAACCAATCTCTCTCATTAACATCGATGCAAAAATTCTCAACAAATATTAGCAAAAAAGATGCAAGAATATATAAGCAGAATTACACACTACAGACAAGTGAGATTTATCCAAGATATGTAAGGTTGATTCAACATCAGAAAATCAATTAGTATAATCCCTCCCTTTCAAAGGCTAAAGTGGAAAAAAAGTCACATGATCCTATAAATACATGCAAACATTTGCCAAAATCCAACATCCAATCATGATAAAACTCTCTGTAAACTAGGATTAGAGAGGAATCTTCTCAACCTGACAAAGAGTATTTGTGATGGCCATTTTTTTTTTTTTTTTGTGATGGCCGATTTTATACGCCATCCTGACTTAGCTAAAGCATGTGGGATAGCAGGTAAAACATTATTTCTGGGTGTGTCTGTGAGAATCGTTCCAGAAGAGATCAGCATTTGAATTAGTAGACTGGGTAAAGAAGACCCACCCTCATCTACGTGGGCAGGCATCAGGCACCTACCGAGGGTCCAAACAGAACAGAAAAGCAGGAGTGCAAATTCTCTATTTCTCTTCTTGAGTTGGGGCATCCATCTTCTACTGTCCTCAGACACCAGAGCTCCTGGTTACCAAGCCCTTGGATGCAAGGTCTTACACCAGGTTCTCAGCCCTTCCATCTTAGATTAAATTATACCACTAACTTTCTTATTTTTTTGTTTAAGATTTTATTTATTTAACAGAGAAAGCACAAGTAGGCAGAGCAGCAGATGGAGAAGCATATCTCCGCTGAGCAGGGAGCCCGATGCAGGGCTCAATCCCAGGACCTTGGAATCATGACCTGAGTGGAAGGCAGATGCTTAACTGACTGAGCTGCCCAGGCATCCTTCCACCAGCTTTCTTTGTTTTCCAGCTTGTAGATGAAATCTTGTTGTGTATCTTATCCTCCCATAATCACATGAACCAATTTTCATTTTATATATATATATATATATATATATATATATATATATATATTCATTCTATTTCTGTCAAGAATCCTAAGCAATATATACATCTACAAAAGACCTATAGCTGACATCATGCTTAAGGGGGAGGTTTCCACTAAGATCAAAACAAGGCAAGAATGCAAGCTCTCATCATTGCATCATTGGAAGACCTAGTTAATGCACTAAGACAAGAAAAGGAAATAAAAGATATACAGATTAGGAGGGAATAAACAAAACTGTCTTTGGTTGCAAATAACATGATCATTTATTTTAAAAAATCCAAAATAGTAATGAGTGGCTATTGCATGGTTGTAAGATACAAGGGTAGTATATAAAAGTCAATCACTTGCCTATATACCAGCAATGAACAAGTGAATTTGAATCTAAAAACACAGCACCAATTAAATCTACTGATTCAGGGGCATCTGGGTGGCTCAGTCGGTTAAGTGTCTGCCTTCAGCTCAGATTATGATCCCAGGGTCCTGGGAATGAGCCCCACAAGGGGCTCCCCCCTGGTTCTCCTTCCTCCACTCCCCCTGCTTGTGTTTTCTCTCTGGGTGTGTCTCTCTGTCAGATAAATATAATCTTTTAAAAAAATAAATAAAATACATAAATCTATTGATTCAAATGCTAATCTCTGGCACAAAGACAGTCTTTTCAACAAATGGTACTGAAGCAAATTGACATCCACGTGAAAAAAAAAAAGAGAGAGAGAGAGAGAATCTACACATAGAACCACAGACCTTTTGCCCATCACAAAAACTACCTCAAAGTGGCTCACAGACCTAAATGTAAAATACATGACTATAAAACTCCTAGGAGATAAGAGAAAACCCAGATGACCTTGGTATGGAGATAACTTTACAAATACAACATTAAATGCATGACCCATGAAAGAAGTATTTCTTTAGCTAGACTTCATTAAGTCTCATTCAAGAGAATGAAAACAGAAGCCACAGACTAGGGGAAAGTATGCAGGAGCAAAAGACATCTGATACAGGACTGTTATCTAAAACATACAAAGAATTCTTAAAATTCAACAAGAAAACAAGCAACCTGATTAAAAAATGGATGAAAGACCTTAAAAGACACCTCACCCAAGAAGATATATGGTTGGCAAGTAAGCATATGAAAAGTTGTTCAATATCATATGTCATTAGAAGATTACAAATTGAAACAATGAGATGCTACTACATCTGTTAGACTGGCCAAAATCTAAAACAGTGACAATATCAGATGTTGAAAAGGATGCAGTGGAGCCACATGAACTCTCATTCTTTAATTGGCTGGAATGCAAAATGGTACACCCACTTTGAAGACAGTTTGGCTATTTCTTACAAAATTAAATGAACTCTTACTATATCACCCAGAATCCACACTCCTTGGAATTTATTTAAATGAACTGAATATGTACGTTCATACAAAAACCTACAAAGGGATGTTTATGGTAGTGTTAACTCATAACTGCCAAAATGTGAAAACCGTCCAGATAGCCTTTGGTAGGTGAATGAATAAATTATAGTGTATCTCAACAACTGAATATAATCAATGCTGAAAAGAAATAAGCTGTAAAGCCATGAAATGACATGGAAGAAACATAAATGTATATTACTAAGTGAAAGAGCCCTATCCAAAAAGGCTACCCACACTGCATGGTTCCAACTACATGATGTTCCAGAAAAAGTAAAATTACGGAAACAGTAAAAAAGGAGAAATGGTTTCTAGAGGTTAAAGGGGAGTGAAGGATAAACAGTAAGAGCAAAGAGGATTTTTAGGGCCGTGAAACTATTCTATACAAAAGCACAATGGTCAGTGTTACTGTGAGTCTGAAACTGCTCTAAAAATAAAGTTAATGTTTATAAATTCTCTGCTGTACAAATTCCATTTTTTAATTTAAAAAAAGAATATATTCTTTAGAGCAGCTTCCAAAAAAGCAGTTAAAAAATAAATGGACAGGGGCGCCTGGGTGGCTCAGTGGGTTAAGCCTCGGCCTTCGGCTCAGGTCATGATCTCAGGGTCCTGGGATTGAGTCCAATATGGGGCTCTCTGCTCTGCAGGGAGCTTGCTTCCCCCACCTCTGCCTGCCTCTCTGTCTGCTTGTGATCTCTGTCATATAAATAAATAAAATCTTAATAAATAAATAAATGGGCAATTCAAGAATGTACTCTTACTTTATTCAGTGGACGTCAGAAATAGTATCTAGACATACACAAGAAGGCTAAGTCCTAAAAGCAACCACTATTGCCAAGTCTATGAAACTATCAAAAGAAGCAACATGCTATCCCAAGACTTTTGAAGAGACTGACCAGTTTCCCACACTGTTTATTATTTGAACATACTTACAACAGTGATTCAAATGTTATTCTATTATCCAACATTAACAATAAACACTTTGTCAAGACCAATAGAAGGGATCGGTTAATAATCTCAAATACCAGGCAACAAGGGCAAATACATCATTCTGTATTTAATCATTTTTCTCCTGGCAGTAAAGAAAATTGTCACTCAATGTATTTGATATATATAAGACTAAAATACAGTTAAATAAAGCAATAAAAGTTATTTTTATGCCAGAAGATATAAGAAGGATATGTGTATATGTATATGTGCCTGTGTGTTTATATATGTTATATCTGTTATATATATAACTTTGATTTGCATGTTGCTGAAAAATGTCTAATGGGAAAAACAATCGCAGGTTTTGTGTCACAGCACTCTGCCTTGGCTAACCTTAACTTTTCAATCTGTTTCCTACTTTTTTAAAGATTTTTTATCTATTCAAGAAAGAGAATGAGTGAGAGAGGTACAGTACAAGTGGGGGGAAGGGCAGTGGGCAGGAGACAGAGAGAGAAGCAGGGAGCCAGATGTCGGGCTTGATCCCAGGACCTGAGCGGAAGGCAGATGCCCAACCAACTGAGCCACCCAGGCGCTTCTCCATTTCCAATTATATAGTGCATTATATGAACATCAAAAAAGTAGTTTTCAGTAGTAAGTCTTCCTACTTTCAACAAACAGTACGGGTTGTTCAACAACGTTTTTGGAACGTTTCTTTCTACCAATCATCCATCTTTGAAATTAAAAAGTAGTCAACAAAATAATTCCATTTCTCAATATGGAAAAGTCTCGTGGTGAGGTAGTACTTGGTGTGAGGCAGCAACATTAATAAACAAACTTTTCATTGTCAAATAGCTGACAGGGCAAACTTTCGTACTATGACGGAAAATAAGAGGCAACATATAATGCAATTAGAGTTGTCTAAATGTAATCACTTGATACTAAATTTACATTTCTTCAAGCTATTAGTTTTTAAATAAGAAACCATGTACAACATCGATGCTCATATCTGGTGCAAAGATCCAGGAGGGCTGACGGAGAGACCACACCTCTTACTGACACGCAGAAGGTAAAACCTAAGGCTCGACCCTTACGAAGAGAAACCTAAGCAGTCACAGCTTCTGCGGCTCAACCCGTGCACCTAGTTTTGCAATTTATTCCCAAGGAAGCCAACAAATACAGAACCTAACCTGATAGGGCAGACAGATCCTTCCTAAAGTACTGTTACAAATACCTGAGGTCTAATTTAGACGATTCGGAATCTTCCATCCAGAAATCAGACAATGAGAAAGAGAACCGTGCTATGGCGTAACTTTTAAGAGGAAACCTAGGTGTTCAGTACTTTTTCACACCTACATGAATTGCAGCCAAGGCTGCACAGAAATCCAGTCTGCAAGGAAACACAAATGGGAATAAGCAGGCCCCTGGAACAGCAAGCAGCTCGCCACCGGCTCTTACCCGGTCCCTGCCTCTCTGTTCACAGGTCAGTTCACAGAACATAGGAGTACAAAACCAAGCCTAGCTGGGCCTTTTTTCCAGGACGAAAGAGCACTGAGGATAGCAAAACCACACTAGAACTTCAGAACCCCTCGATGAGAATCTTAGGTAAGTCTGGTTCTAGTATTCACCCAAAAATGTTTTAGATCTCTCAATTCTCCCAAACTAGTATCAGAGTGATCTATAGGAGGCGCGGTAAGAGTGCTCAGACACATTAATGTTGATTTGAACCTGAAGTATAAATTTCAGGGAAGCCAAAGGCCAAAAGAGGGTCTGTAAGCAGTGTTTTGACATTATGGGACATACAGTACAGGGGGCAGATTTACTGCATTGTGGGGTGACCAGACAAGGCTGGCCATGGCAGCCAATCCCAAAGGCCCAAGGGATAGATACACCAGGCACACCTGTAACCCATCTGCAGGCCATCGCTATGACTTGATGGAAGGTCAGTCGAAAAGCTTGGCCTTAGGATCGAACACCTTCGACGTGACGAGGTTACAGACAAAACCACCACAACGAGCAGTGCTGTGACTCAAAGCACTCTCACCATCTTCATGCTTTAGGACATAAGTGCTGCCACCATTATAAGTACACTTTTCTAAAACAATAAAGCTCTTACATATTTGCCTCAGATGGAAGAATCTTCAAGGGAAGAGGTTTCTCAGCAAGTCTCCATAAGAAATTTTATATTTCAGAAGCATACTGCATTCTCCCACAAAATTTAGAAACTGTATTAACTTGATTCTTCTTTTTCTTCTTTTCTTTTCTTTCTTTTTTTTTTTTTTTTGGTCTTTTAAAGATTCATTTATTTATTTGAAAGAAAGAGTGAGCGCAAGCATGGGGCGGGGAGGAAGGAGACGGAGAATCTCCAGCAGACACCCCACCACCACCACCATCCTGAGCATGAGCGCGATGCTGGGCTAGGTCTCATGACCCTGAGATCACAACCTGAGGCAAAACCAAGAATGGACACTCAACCGACTGTGCCATTCAGGCGCCCCAACGTGATTTTTGTAATATATACAGGGCTTCCATCCTGTAACGTCCTGTACAGACAGAGACGGATCGGGTTTTCAGACCAGGATGACGGACAGGAATCCCAGTTATCACCACGCAGAGAGCTTGCATTCAGTCTACATGGCTCTCCATGACCCACCGCACGCTATCCACAAAGGCATCTTGTAGAAGCTGATTCAACACCCCTATGGCTGGAAATGCAGAGAATACACACACGACTGCTCACTGTTCCAACAATCCCCTTCCGCTCTTCACCATTCATTTCTCCTCTCCGAAAAGCCCAAATATATTAAAATTTTCCACTATAACCATAAGGCATGAGGTGACAGGAATTTCAGCAGAGAAAAAGGATGGTGGTTATTCAGCCCCAATGACAGCACACTCTTCAAACTAGGACATGACCATCTCATACCACTGACTACCTTTTCCAAGTTCTTGCAATGTAGCCGCGATGTAAATTAATTAAGAACAGGCCACTCTCATCTTCTAGTGGGTGGGGCTATAAACCACAGAGCAACTTGGCAGAAAATATTAAAAGCCATAAAATGCACATGGCCTTTCGCTCTAGCGATTCTAACTCTTGGAATTTATCCTAAGGTAATAATTAAGGATGTGCAAAAGAATATTTATTTCTCTGCTGTTTGTAATTACTGACTCTTGGAAGCAACCTAAGTGTCCAAAAATAGGAGAGTGGTTAAATAAATTATCAAGCTATAAAAGAAAATCCCACTAAGGGTCATTTCCAAAGACAGGGAAATGAGTCCACTGACATAAATAGGTTTGTACTATACATTCTTCAGTATACAAACCAGAATACAAATGGCATATAGGAAGTTACCTCATTATTCTGAATGTAATGAAAATTATGGTAGCTTTGCTGGTCTCTGACTTCTTTTACTTTTTCCAGTATTTCTCTAATGAACACATAATGAGACATACCATTTTGATAAAGAAATTAAAAGGGGGGAAAAAAAGAAATTAAAAGGGGGAAAACCTGTAAAAGTGAGGGGAAAAAATGTCAGAGACAAGAAACTAACTGAAAGAGGTAGGATGAGGGCTGTGCTTTAGGAAGAACGTCTTACAAGCGTGATTGTGAGGCTCTGAAATGTGCAGTCAGCGGAGGTCATGGACTCTATTTTCCTTGGGGATCCGTAAGGAAAGAGTAGCCAACTCTCCTTTGAGGACAACTTGAATGCAGTCCTAACCTCTGTGGCCTCTTACAGCTCTGTGTGCAAAAGGACTGAGCCAACATAACAATTTTCACTCAGTGGCACATAAGGTAGTCAGTTCCATACGTCGGCCCCATTCTCCACAATGCTTTACCCGATTCAAGAGAAAGTAACCCCTGAGGTCTCACACCAGCACTGAAACCCAATGACCTTGAACTTACATGCCCAGCAATGTGCCAGCATTTTAGCCAGGAAATACAGTGGAAAGTTAACAGTTAATGTTCCGCGATGCACCAATAATTTCTATCTGACTTTTCCACGCTAATAAAAAATCCTAACTAATTTCAGACACTTCGATATCCCAAATGGAGAAAAGAAAATGATAGCTTCCACTTAAAACTTTTTGTGTCTACCAACAAGTTTTATAGATACAACATTATAAATTGTGACCAAAATAAATGACAGGACAAGGGGAAAGACAAATAAAAATACTGAATTCTGACAAGTTCCTTTGCTTTAAAAAAGCCACCAATTTTGTTTTCTGATCACTTCCCAGGAATATAAATGTAACATTTCCCAAGTCTATACTTAAATGCTTTTTTGGCTTTTATATTAGTTTCCTGGCCCCATGAAAGGGATCGTAGGTACAGACACTGACAGCCAAATAGGTTGAACTGAGAATGACCAGTGAAATAGGGTCGTGCCAGTCACCAAAACCAAGAAAATAGGGTTTGAATAAGGGCTGAATGCCATGGAATGCCAAAAATAAAGAAATCAGCCAAGACTGTTAAACACACAGTTACAGAACAGAACTCAGGTGTTCAAAGCCAGAAGAATGAGGTGGATAATACATGAATGGGAGTTTTTAAGGGTCCCTCAGGTTTAAGGTTCCAAGGCAAAGTCAAATGGGGGAAAAAGAAATCTCCTAAGGCTCTCATGCCTTCCCGTAAGGATGAGACTTAAGCCATCAACGTTACACGCATGGCATTGGACCCAGGCAACTCCTTTCCGTAAACAGGATGAGGGCTTCAGTTCTAAATAAGGTCACGCAACTTTTAAAACATATTATTCTGTACACCAAGCATCTAAGTCTGGTCATTTGAATGAAAGAGTAAGTAAGTCACAAGAAAGGTCTGTCCCTTTATCAATAAGTCTCATTTACATGGCCTTCTTGGAGTACTGTATTGTGGTGAGTTTAGTTTTTTATACTCTGGAGAGTTTAGTTTTCCATATGGCTAAGGGCTTAGCTCTTTTTTTTTCAAGGGCTTATCTCTTTTAACTTCAAATGTAAAAGAAAAAGTACTAACCACTTGGGATGGAAATACTCCTTACATATTTTACATAGAAAGGGACATAAGTTAACGTTTTCTTGATGACTCAGGCCAATAATTATGACCCTCAAAGACTATGCAATGCTGCACACAGAGATAACCGCAGGGCCCGCTGAAGTGTGTCTACACTGCAGAACCTGAAACTGTCGGGCTTCTTGTGCTCGTGTATCTGCATTTCATAGTCTGTCAGCCTTTTATTTCTCAATACCGTCATGTTCTTTTTATAGATGCTCCTTCTGCCCTGTGGTGGAATAGAAAGAACACTGGACCAAGAGTCAAGTTGATTTATGTTATTTTTCTAGCTAAATGACCTTGAACATGTCACTTGGCATCCTTGGGCCTAAGTATGATGAGGAAATTCAACCAGATAATTCTTAAGGTCCTTTGTTAAAATGCTTATTACAAATTTGCTGCTTCTCATCTGTTGTATATTTTTAAAAATGGAATCAGCTAAACTTGCTGAAAGTAACATAGAAACTTGAGTGTGCAACATACTCTCGTGTAAGGGAGGTAAACCTGCCTTGTGTCATCTTGTTGTCTTCTCAAAGGTCTTATCTGCATAATTCTTGGTAGTTGGTGGGGTCTCAGACAGCTATGGTCTCTAGATAACTAAGACTCTACTGGTGATATGCTACTATATTTCTGCACGCCATTTGGTAAATATTCTCAGTGCAAATAATTATTCGATATGCCTCTACTTCAGGCCCCCCAAGAACAGAATCTGTGTATGTCATCATTTAGGCCTGTCAGTAAACTGACTGCAAAATGAGTACTCTAATTTTGAAAACTTCTTTGCCTTATTAAATATTTGTTGAGATGACAGAATTGGAAGTTTTCTAAAAGATGGTCTTGTGAAAATACTTAACAAAACATAAAACAAGTGCAAATGTAGAGACTATTTCATAAACTCTAAGGGAAGGGAATTTATTCGTGTATTTTACTGGAATCCCTAAGGCACGATTTCCATCCGTTGCTCATTCAGAATTACCATGAGAAGCCTGAAGAAGCTCAACTTCCATCTGCATCTCCTTCTCCTTGGACACACTCTTCCTTGAGAAATCCAGGTCACACTCACTGCTGGAATCCCATCTCTCTACAGGTAATTCATCTCTAGTTCCCCTCTCTCTCGAGTTGTAGGTCTCTATTCCCTATCATGACCTCTATGGGGATTTTCTAGAAGTTAAAAAAGTTGATAGAGCGTCCTCATTCACTCATTTCTCTTCCCACTTCATACTTCGCAAAAACCTACATTTTTCCTGCTCCATTGTTCTCTATTCCTGTGGATGATATCAACATATAGCCAAAGAGAAATCTAAGAGCACCCCTTGATTCTCTTCAGTCCACGATCAATGACAAAGCCGTTTGGATGCCAGCTCCGAGCTCTCTCTCCACACCACTTATGCTATCTCCACTGCTAGAGCCTTCATTCAGGTCATCATCTCTGAACAACTATTAAATACCCCGTTTCCCAGCTGCCAGCAATTTCCCTTCCAATTTATGTATGTATCAGCAATGAATTATATTTCTATAAAACACGTAAGGTTGACTTTTTTCCCTATTTCATATATATCTTCCCTATTAGATATATTAGTATTATATGTAATAAAGAGATGATATATAAAACATTAAAATCTGTATTATATACGATATATAACTTTTATCTATAACATAATTAATATAGTCTATGATTAATACAGAGCTACATAAAATACATATTTATACTTACAAATATATAATTATGTATCTAATTTTTAAAAGTCTTCCTTTCGCTTATGGCAATGATTTTCAATTTTTTCCACCATATTGGAGCTGGATTTCCCAAGGGAAATCCTGGGTTGCTGCTGAGTTAGGACTCCCACTGTGTGTGTGAACATGTGTGTGGTAGGGCACGTCTAGAGAGGGAGGTGTAGGATCCAAACTTATGAAGGATCAGAATACAAAGTCTATCTTCTTGAAGATTCTAAAGCATATCCTAGACAATTACTCAGAATAATGAAAATTTATCTGACCAAACTAAATCAAACATACGAAGATACAGTAGTAGAAAAAAGAGCTAAAAGCCAAGGGGCTGAGTGCAATTCCCTTCAATATATCCTACATTCCAGAAGACTATTGGAAACAAGTCCCAGATTAGCTTCTAACCTCTCCTCTAATCCCTTCAACAATGTACAACCACTAGAATCTTTCACATTCCCTCCTACACATTAGGGCACATCCACACTGAGTTCATTCTGGGAAGAATATCCCTTCCCTCCTTATTTGTTGACAGAACTACTCATTCTTCAAACCCTCATCCAAACACGGGTCTGTGGAGATTCCTCCATCTCTACTGTAGTAGTGGTCATGCTGCTACACCAAATACCACACACCAGGTGGTATAGACAACAGAAATCTGTTTCTCACAGTTTGGCGGGCTGAGAAGTCCAAGTCCAAGGTGTGGGTCTATTTAAAATTTTCCTGGTGAGGCCTCTCTTCTCTACCTACAGACGGCCATCTTCTTGCTGTGTCTTCACATGGGGAGAAAGAGATCCCTCATATCTCTTCGACTAAGGGCACTAATCTCACCGTCGCGGATTCAGTCTCATGATATAATTACCTCCTGAAGGCCCCCCACCTGGAAATACTGTCCCACTGGGGCTTAGGGTTTCAACACATGAATTCTGGGGAGAGACAATTCAATCCCCAGCATTTCCCACACTGAAGGACTCCTTTCCTCTACTGTGTTTACTAGATTATAAATTCCTCCTCAGGGCTGAACCCTATGTGTTAGTTACCTATATCCCCAACCTCCAGCATATTGCTGGGCTCTAAGCACACCTGTAAAAAGCACTCTGTGCATGTATGGAACAGGAGCCTTTGCAACAGGTCTCAGTTAATTAACATACACCATTCTAAACATCTTCGCCGAAGGGCTACCATCAAATCTTCTTCCTTCAGTGCCACATACACACACACAGAGTATATATCTATACTGTTAGATACATACAAATGTACGTCTTCACTTACCCACTCTTTGTTCTTACCAATTGGAGACCTACTTAAATTTTCAGATCTCATGTAATCAAGACTTTGGTTAGGATCCACAAATCCTTGCTGATGAGTGACATTCTGATGTTGGTACTACATACAGAGTTCCTAGGTCATTATTTTGGCATACATTTGGTGCAATCTGGTATTACGTTAGGTCAGTCCCTCTTCCATTGGCCATGCCTTAATTCCCACATAGGACAGTGAGAGAACACAGAAGGTAGACTCTAATGATGAGGATTTAAACCCACAGCATCAATATTTCCAGCTCATGTGATTTCTCACGTTAAACGGATATAACAAGACCTACCCCAGAAATATTTTTTTGATTGATCAAATGAGAAGACACGTGATAATACGCTTTATAAACCATAAGCACTACACAGTATTTTTTTTACCATAATGTATCTTTATACAATAATGATATTTTAGATCTCAGTTGTACTAAATTTCTTAATCACCTTAGATCCAACATGACCAAGTATGTTGCCCTAACAGTTCTAATCTTCTTGGGTCAATGTCATAGGACATCTGAGCAGGCTTCCTCAAGCCACTTTGGACCAACTAAGGAAGCCCATTAGTATCTACAGGCTTCCAGGTTGAAGGGGTCAACTTCTGTGAGTTCTAACATGTCCACTGGCTACACATGCTAGTGATACCAGCTCCTCACACATACCCATTTCCATTCAGAGTGCTGGACAACTTGGCCGCTAGCCTATAAAAATGTGGAAACACTGTAGGAACATTAGCCAATAAAGCATGTACTGGCAGCAGAATTAAATATTTAGGCTCTTAGATGAACTCAAATAAATCGTTTGTGTGTTCTAACAAATGTTTCATTTGGAAAGCATTTCCCAGTACAGATGCTGTCAAAAGTACCCATTTTCAGTGGGTTAAATCAAGGGTTGGAAGTAGCAGAAGGGTGGGGAATGTTTATTAAACAAAATTACATAAGCTGCATAAAAAAATGTTAACAGCAATTGGGAGAGCACCCTTGAAAACCAAAAGCGTTGTTAGGGGTTTTCAAAGTTAAATTTACACCGATTGCAAATGGTAAAAAATTATAAACATAAATAACACAAAATGAGAAAGTTCTCAGAACTTGGCAAGGGATAAAAAACAGGGCTGCTTTTAAAATTTTGTAATATATCAATAAAAAGAGATGCAAAAAAAAAGAAAAGACACAGTCAAGCAAGGAGTTGAGAAGTTAAGCATTATAAATTAAACCCTTCATTTGCCGGAATCTTTTAAAAAGCAATCAATAGCAAACACATTTAAGGGTTTTATATTGAGGTCAATAATTTGGGGGAAGAGACATAATGCAATCCAAATACACGAGCTTCCTTAACAAAATAAACTCCAAGACCAAACGCCAGACAGAGCCTCTGATAAGCCGCCAGAATCCAATGCAGGCACAATTACATACTCTAACAGACAGGAGAACTATTGACCCCTGTTCTTAGGCAACCATGTAATGCATATATTATTTATCTGGGCTACATCACCCTTTTCCAGTTTAGTTCCACCTCCATGACAATATAAGGCCACGTTTTGAGGAATGCACGGTGTAGATTTCTCCTGAGGCTCAAAACAAGAAAACTCCTTAATTAACTGTGGCTAGACAGGTTTCACTACCAATTTTCTAGTAGATCTCATGTATGACTACTAATGCTAACGAAAATACTACATTCATGATGGTAATATGAACTACGAATAAAGATAGATGAAAGATACTTTTTCTTTCTTTACCTGAATTGATAAGGGCTTTAAAAGCTTCTGTTTGTTTGCTAGTTTGTTTTCCACTCAGAAACTAACTGGTTGCACAACTACACAGGCCAAACACTCCCAGTGCTGGTGTTATGCAATCAATAAAGGTTTATCAAATCAAAGAGAATGGTACAGAGAGACTCTCAGGAAAATAAATGCTAAGTTATAATGGGAAAGAAAACCTTCAAATGTTGGAACACTTCACTTTGAGAAAAAGAAGGGAGGAAAACTTAACATGCATGAGCATATAAAATCACAGCAACCTGTTAAAGATAACATAATTACTGCATGAGGATTTTAAGACTGTTCAAATATTGTGGGTTTTGGTTTACTAGGGTAAAGAACGACATTGACAATAAATGCAACTTCCCCCATCAGCCTGACACATTTTCATTGTGAATGTTCCAGTAAAGAACCATGGGAGGTCTTTAAAAGAGTCTTCAAAGTCTGACTCCCTATCATGAATCCAATCAATAAAATTATCAACACAACTGATTAGTAATAATCACTTAGAACAAATGGTGGTTTCTCAGTCACAGATAATCTTTGAGACGTATTACTGACAGTTTCCTTAAGGGTCATCTCTGTAGAAGCAAGCATACACCAAGAGCATTTAAACAGGACATAAGAAACTGGATGTCAAGGCTGATTTGAAGGTTTTTGTAAACTTTCTAAATTTCAGTTTACTTTTATCATCTGGTATGTCTCAGACAGAAGTCACCATAATCACAGCCACAGCGGAGCAAGTTCAAACATAAATGAAACCAGTAACCGGTAGATCGATATGAGGTGACAGGCTCCTGGCTAAAATCCTGCCCTGGGGTGACCCACCACTGCCCTTCTGCACCCTACAGACTTAATGAATCACCAGGAAGACACCGACGATTGTGTACATTTTACCCATGTGAGAAGCAGACTTATAACAGGACCAAAAAAGAATCATTCCCCTTTTGTGAGATAAACACCGTGAAATAAAGGATATGTTTCTACACGGCCCCAAGCATCATGATTTCATGCAGGTAATGCACAGATTTTATAAATGCTTCATCATTTTGAACTAAAACGTCAAGAACGACCAAAAATCTGGATGCCTAATTAGAGATCATTTAAAATGGGATGCGCGGTCTCGTAAGTTGCTTTGGTTCGCAACAGGAAATGGAACAACAGCGACATAGGAAAGGGAGCAAAGTAAAGCCCACTTCGTATTTCTGAATAGGGTTTGCTCCAGAAAATATGGAAAATGGCCTTGTTATTTAACAGTGAAGATACTCCTGCAGGCCCCAAAGTAATCTTAAATATCTCAAATCATTACCCTGTGGAGAAAATTTCAGTTCTTTAATATATTAAAATCTATGCACCAGGGCTCATGTGTGTTAAGAGGAAAGCCACAGTCTGAAACAAAGTATCAGGAAGCTCCCTGAGGAGAAGCTTCAAGCCACTCAGGGAAAGGTGCAGAAATAGTTTGCATGCCTTTGTAAGGAGCTTTTATACCTGAGTGCTCCTTTGGAAAGGGCATCATTGTCTCTGTATGGCCAAAAAGAGGGAGAACATTTTGACACAGCTTGCCCATAATCCAGCCAAGCCCTTCCCCTCCTCCACTTCCCAGAATAAGTCCCTTCCCACACCTCACTTTGAATTACAGCAAAACGGAACAGGCAATAGCTAATTCTCAAAATGTAAAAACCAAGTGAAAAAAAAAAAATCACAGTTCTCCCCTATAATAAGAAATAGGGGAAGAAAGATTAAATGATACCATATCCCAGCAAAAAGACTATCTACTCACAGGCCAAGATGAAGTGAAACATTTAAATACGTCACAGGATAGAAGTAAAGAAGGAAAAAGTGCAAAGAGAGAAGAAAGGAAGGAAACAAGCATGCAGAGGAAGGGAAAACGCTCTTGCTCGTAAAGAAAACACAACCTAAAAACAAAAAGCTTCACATACCGGGAAAACTTCAAAAAATGATTACTAGTGAACAGGGACTCAAAGATTAAGTGATAAAACAATAGAAAAAAAATTTTTAAGTGTTGCAGAGCATTCAAAGTGTACTGAAGTCCAAAAAATTATCAGTTATGTACTAACAAAGAAAAGAAAAAGAGTGATGGAATGAGGAAACATGGCTAAAAATTTAATTACTGATGTAGGAAAAAAAGGTTTAATTAATCCAGTGAATACAGAGGAAGAAGACAAATACATTTTTTAATGGAGAAAAGAGGCATAAAGAACAAACTGAAAAATGCTGATCCTGTAGAAAAGAACCCAAAAATTGGCTAGAAAAATATTTCAAGTAATAATAGTATGAATTTTTCCCTAACATGAAGGAAGAACAGATTGAAATAACAGACAGTGTTCCAGGAAAAGTGATACAGAATGATCCAAAAGAAGTTATATCCTTAAGTCACTGAACTTCAAGATAAAGAAAAAAAATCTGCAGGTGTTCCTACAGAAACGAACAGTTTATTTACACACGGGAAATCAGACTTGCCTCCCTGTTCTATGAGGAATACTCAGTGCCAGAAGACAAGTAATCTACAGATTTCTAAGTGGGACCCAAAAATTTTCAAGCAAAATATCTTATGAGTGTAAAAGAAACAGATATTTTAACATGCAAGAAATCAAGCAATGCAGCATCCATGAGTCCCTTCACAAAATAAATTATTCAATGGAATCTAGCCAAACACATCATTAATACAGAAGCTGTGACAAAAGGACTACTTTGGTGCTAAAGAACTATAAACTTCTGAGGAAAAGCATGATGCAATTATTTTATTAAATCAATCTGACTTTAGAGTAAAAAAGTAGCTGATTAATATGCTCAAGTAAAAAGTATCTTAGGGAATACAGGACATACGATATTTTCTTAACATTAGCTGACAATGAAATCTAGTTGACCAGGAGAAAAATTATAAGAAATAGCTTAATGAATATTTGTTGGGGCACCTGGGTGGCTCAGTGGGTGAAGCCTCTGCCTTCGGTCAGGTCAAGATCCCAGAGTCCTGGGATCGAGCCCCGCATCCGGCTCTCTGCTCCGTGGGGAGCCTGCTTCCCCCTCTCTCTCTTTCTCTGCCTGCCTCTCTGCCTACTTGTGATCTCTGTCTGTCAAATAAATAAATAAAATCTTAAAAAAGAAAGAAAGAAAGAAAGAAAGAAATAGCTTAATGAAAAGCCATGGGAAAGAACCAGGATGAGAATCAAGCTAATTTAAATTTTTTGCTGCTTGACTACTTGATAAACTTTAAGAACACAGTGCAGGTTTCCTACTTTCCCAGAGGACTAGGTAGAGAGTTCTACACAAAGAATGAATTTGCTATTTGTTCATTCATTCAGTAAAAGAAAATCTGGAAACCTAAGAACTGCATTTTCTATTGTAACTTCTTCACTATATGCTCATTAGAAATTAACTCTTCCATTAATGAAACAAGTATTTTCATCTAAGTCTAAAATTTTAATCAACTACATGCTTAGTATGTAATACAAAAGTAAACCTTCTAGCTCTAGAAGTCCCTCTATCCTAAAATTTTTAAAAAAGAGTTTGAAAAGACAAAAGTTTATCCATTTACTCACCCTTAATTTTTGGTTAACATTTGAAATCTGGCAAGTATAATACAATATATCTAACATTTCTTTTCATTAAACTGGAAAGCAACATGCCAAGAAAGAAACTGGACCACTTTCTTAAACCATACATGAAAATAAATTCAAAATGGATTAAAGACCTAAATATGAGACCTGAAACCATAAAAATCCTAGAGAAGAACATAGGCAGTAACCTGTTTGACATCGGCCTCAGCAACATTTTTCTAGATAGGTCTCCTAAGGCAAGGGAAATGAAAGCAAAAATAAACTATTGGGCCTACACCAAAATAAAAACCTTTCACACAGCAAAGGAAACAATCAACAAAACTAAAAGGCAACCTATGGAATAGGAGAAGGCATCTGCACATGACATATCCAATAAAGGGTTAGTATCCAAAGTACATAAAGAAAATATAAAACTCAACATTTAATCTAATTTAAAAATGGGCATAAGACATGAGCAGACATTTCTCCAAAGACGACATCCAGATGGCCAACAGACACATGGAAAGATGTTCATCATCACTTACAGTCAAGGAAATGCAAATCAAAACTATAATGAGGTATCAACTCACACCTGTCAAAATGGCTAAAATCAACAACACAAGAACCAACAGGTGTTGGCCAGGATGTAGAGAAAAAGGAAAACTTATACACTGTTGGTGGGAATGCAAACTGGCACAGCCACTCTGGAAAACAGTACAGAGGTTCCTCAAGAGGTTAAAAACAGAACCACCCCCAAAGGCAACAGAAGCAAGGGCAAAAATGAACTATTGGGATTTCATCAAGATCAAAAGCTTTTGCACAGCAAAGGAAACAGTTAACAAAACCAAAAGACAACTGACAGAATGGGAGAAGATATTTGCAAACGACATATCAGATAAAGGGCTCGTATCCAAAATCTATAAAGAGCTTATCAAACTCAATACCCAAAGAACAAATAATCCAGTCAAGAAATGGGCAGAGGACATGAACAGACATTTCTGCAAGGAAGACATCCAGATGGCCAACAGACACATGAAAAAATGCTCCACATCACTCGGCATCAGGGAAATACAAATCAAAACCACAATGAGATACCACCTCACACCAGTCAGAATGGCTAAAATTAACAAGTCAAGAAATGACAGATGCTGGCGAGGATGCGGAGAGAGGGGAACCCTCCTACACTGTTGGTGGGAATGCAAGCTGGTGCAACCACTCTGGAAAACAGTGTGGAGGTTCCTCAAAAAACTGAAAATAGAGCTACCCTACGACCCAGCAATTGCACTCCTGGGTATATATCCTAAAGATACAAACGTGGTGCTCCGAAGGGGCACGTGCACCCGAATGTTTATAGCAGCAATGTCCACAATAGCCAAACTGTGGAAAGCGCCTAGATGTCCATCAACAGATGAATGGATAAAGAAGATGTGGTATATATACACAATGGAATACTATGCAGCCATCAAAAGACATGAAATCTTGCCATTTGCGACGACGTGGATGGAACTAGAGGGTATCATGCTTAGCGAAATAAGTCAATCGGAGAAATATAACTATCATATGATCTCTTTGATATGAGGAAGTGGAGATGCAAGGTGGGGGGGGTTGGGGGGAGGTAGGAAAAGAAAAAATGAAAAGATGGGATTGGGAGGGAGACAAACCATAAAAGACTCAATCTCAAGAAACAGACTGAGGGTTGCGGGGGCGAGGGGGGACGGGAGAGGGTGGTGGGGAAATGGACATTGGGGAGGGTATGGGCTATGATGAGTGCTGTGAAATGTGTAAACCAGACGATTCACAGACCCGTACCCCTGGGGATAAAAATACATTATATGTTTATTAAAATAAAAAAATTAAAAAAAAAAAAAAAACAGAACCTCCCTGTTGTCCAGCAATCACGCTACTTGGTATTTTCCCAAAGAATACAAAAATATGAATTCAAAGCGATACATGCAGCCCTATGTTTACAGCAGCATTATTTACAATAGTCAAGATATGGAAGCAGCCCAAGTGTCCACTGATTAATGAATGGATAAAGAAAATGAGGCATATATATATATATATATATATATATATATATATACACACAATGGAATACTACGCAACCATAAAAAGGAATGAAATGTTGCCATTTGGGAAACATGAATAGAGACAGAGCGTAAAATGCTAAGAAAAATAAGAGAAAGACAAATACTGCATGATTTCACTCATATGTGGCATTTAAGAAACAAAACAAACAAGCAAAGAGAAAGAGAGAGAGAGAGAGAGAAACCAAGAAACAGACCCTTAACTACAAAGAACAAACTGATTATTACCAGAGGGGAGATGGGGGGGGGGGCGATGGGTTAAATAGGTGACAGTGATTAAGGAGTTCACTTGTGGTGATGAGAACCAGGTGTTGTATGCAAGTGTTGAATCACTATATCATACATCTGAAACTAACACTATAAAAATAAAATGATAAAAAATAAAATTGTAAGGTATAAAAATGTAAAAAAATTAGATTTAAAAAATATAAGTTTATTTTCATTATTTCAACCATCTCTTTTTACTCTAAACACTAGAATTTAATAATGAATGCCTATTTACTTAAACATAACGAGTGAAATTTCCTTAAATAAAGGAAATAATTTTCCTTAAATACAATCTGAGTATTTCTCTTAAAAAAGAAACGGATTTCAAAAAGAATCTCAAGAGTATTTAATTAATAAGATCAGGGGAAAATACATTAATAAAAAACATCTACAAACTATTAACTGTGGCCTTATGATTAATAAAACATATAAAAGGCAGACATGTTACAAGGTATGCTAACGGCATTAATTCAAATATCTTGCCCTGCATTCTAATATTATAATGCATTACGTTTTATGTAATGGCCCTGACTGATCTTTCTGTCCTGTCCCCAAATAAATTACTCATTAATCTCTCAAGTCATGTTCTTCTCTTCTCCATCTATGTAACTTCTTGTATTAGTCCATCTGCCTGGATCATTCTCTTTCATAACTGTTCAATATTTACCATCATTCTTCAGTGATCATCTCACTTGAAGATGACTTTCCTTTTCTCTTACCAAAGTCCATTCCCTTCTTCACAATCCCACAGTTTCTGTCTCCTCACTGCATTGTATCATATTCCTGCATTAAAGCCTTTTGTACTTGTTTTCCATGTTCCCCCTCCCATATTTCCCTTCTCTTCATAAACACGACTGGGGTGATCCCATTTATTCTCACAGCTCCAAGTCCATCAATACAGCCCTGACTTCCTAAGTTTCTACCCTGGAACTCTCCCTTGAGCAACAGGCTCAAGTATACCTACTGGAAAAATCCTCTGGGGTTTCTCCTAGGAAATTCCAACCTCATGGATTTAAAAGATCTCAAGGTGTTTGGCAAACTTGGTCTTCCCAGTAGCCCATGCTACACCTTCATGTCATTTCTGTCTTTTTTGCTTCAACACCAAATATACTAAATAACTAAATCATCATGACTTTATCTCCTAAATATCCTTCAGGTCCATCTAGTGTTTTCTCGATCCCTGTAGCCAAACTAGCCCCGATTCAAAATAACATCATTTTCAGCCCCTTATATGGTGGTCTTCCCTAGTTTCCTGTTCCAATCCTTTTAACATACATTCAGAAATTCACTGAAATACAAATCTGATCATGTCAATTTCTTTCTTTAATCTCTTCAAAAGTTCCTCCTGGTTTTCACAATAATAGCAAACTTTTTAAACTCTAAGTCTCTTGTCGTTTGGCTCCTCTTTTCCTGAACAGTTATCATGCCTTTTAACACTCTACTCTCAAATCCTATAGATTTTCTTCTTCTTCTTCTCCTCCTTTTCCTTCTTCTTTTATTTTATTTATTTATTTATTTATTTATTTATTAATTAAAAAGATCCTCAAGTGTGCCAGTGTTCTTTCCCCACCATTCCTACCCCTTCCCTGGTTGGTGCCTATTCATTTTCAGGTCTCTTTGTATCATAGTTTAAACACATGCTTAATTTTCATTGGGAAGTCTTCCCAATACTTAACCCAAGCAAATCTGGCTTGGGTGCCCCCGCTCTGTTCTATCATAGAACCAGGTACTTCTTCTGCCAAAGCACTTCCCATTCTGTGTTGATAAATGTCTTTGTGTTGGCCTGCATTCACTAATAAACTCAGTGCAGTGCACCTCACCATATTCACCATTGGAAGCCCAGAAAAACTGGCACTGTGCATGGCACAAAGTCATTAAAAAAAAAAGTTTAAAAGTTAATGACTAGGACTGGACAGAAAAGCGCATTCACAGCATACCCATATACATTTCATCCTCTCTAAAGCAGCACATATGAAAATTGTTGTTCAGAGACTATCAATATATTTTTGAAAAATAAATGCCACATATACAAACATGAACTTAGGAGCATGCCCATCTATTACGTCAGGCTTGATAAATGATGACGTCAAGTAACAAGTGGCTTAAGATAGAAAACAAAGCTTCACACGTTCCTTCTATCACCTCTCACATCCATTCACCAATATCCCTCAATTCTGCCTCTGAAATATACAACTTCACTTTATTCCCCATCTCAGGTCTGACTTCTCCAAGCCAAACCCCAACCATCTCACAATGCCCTACATTAGCCTCCCTTGACTCCAGTTTTTTTGCAGCCTTCCGATCCATTTTCCGGACAGAAGCTCATGTTATTCTTTCACAACTCTTGACCATGTGGATCTCCTGCTTACATTCTTCAATGAATCCGCCGGCGTTTAAAGTGAAAAAGAAAAAACTGTCTTCACAATGCTGAAAGTAACTAAGTGGTTGGAGTATGAGTGTTAAATTCAGACAAAAAAAGCATTCAGGCAAAATGGATTATAAAAGAAAAGAAAGATTACCCAGTTAACGAGACATAGGGTCAATTTTTCTAGGAGTATTAACCATTCTAAATGAGTATTCGTCGACTTAGTGTAGTTCAAAATATACAAAGCCACAATTTACATGAATAACAAGAAACTGACAGAGCCATGATTGTAATTAGAGATTTCAACCAACTCTTTCAGTCGTGGATAGATTAGCTAAGCAAAAATCAGTAAGGTCAGAGATACAGAGCAAAATAATTAAAAAGCTTTATCTATTGAACAAATACAAAATGATGTACACAACAAGAAGAAAACATACATTCTTTTCAAACCTACAAAGCATTTACAGAAATAGTCCTTACTTGTAGCAAGACCATATAAAATTATTATCCAGTAAACATGCTATAAATACAATGAAATCAACACAAGGTAACTAAAAAAATAACTAAAGGTACATTTGAAAATTAAGACTTCGAAATAACTTGTGATTCTAAAAGAAATTATAATGGAATAAAGAAAAAATAGGACTAAATGATATAAAGAAATTATATACCAGAAACACTTTGAATATAAAAACTGGAAAATTAACCAGCTCAGCAATAAATGTATAAGACAAGAATGTGAGAACACAAAGAAATTGTAAGAAGAATAAAGACAAATAAAAAATTAACAAAATATAGACCAAAAGCACAAAAGAAAGAAAAAAGAAAAGAAAAAGGAACTCTTTGAAAAGACTATATAGCCTGGTAGGACTTATCAAAGGAAATTAAAAAAAGAATGAAGAAAGTAAAAATAAGCATTGTGAAATAAGTAGATGAAAAGGGAGATACAAGTACAGAAACAAGATTCTTTTTTTTTTTTGAAACAAGATTAAAAATATAATTAATGGACAACTGGGAACATCCTTGTTATGGGCTCAGTTGTTTACCCCCAAAAGTTCTTAGGGTGAAGTCCCAGTACCTCAGAATGTGACTGTATTTGGGGACAGACCTTTAAAGAGGTAATTAATGTAAAATGAGGCAAAATGGGTGAGCCTTAAGGCAAAAGGACTGATATCCTTTAGAGACATTAAGGACCCGAAGGTATACAGAAGGAAGACCTTAACAAGGAAGAGGGAGAAGAAGGAAACGTCCATGCACTGTCAATGGGAATGTGATCGGGTGCAGCCACCACACAAAACAGTATGGAGGCTCCTCAAAAAATTAAAAATAGAACTACTATATGGTCCATTAATTCTGCTATTGGGTAACTGCCCAAAGAAAATGAAAACACTAATTCGAAAAGATATACGCAACCCTGTGTGTGCTGCAGCACTACTTAGAATAACCAAGCAACCTAAGTGTCCACTGATAGATGAACGGATGAGAAAGATGTGGTATACATATACAATGGAATACTATGCTGTCATAAAAAAGGATGGGCCCCTGCCATTGAGACAGCAGGGATGGACCTAGAGGGTGTTACACAAAGTGAAATAAGTCAGACTGAGAAAGACAAATACCATAGGATTTCATTTATTTGGGGGGGGTGGGTAAAACAAAAAGCAGAATCAAATCTATAAAAACAGAGAACAAAGTGATATTGTCAAAGGCAAAGAGGGGATGGGATGGGCAAGTCACAGGAATAAAAGGCACAGCATAAGGAATACAGTGATACATAATAGGGACAACCGGCAACAGATGGCAGCCACACTTGTGGTGAACATAACAATAACATAGATGTTGAATTACTATGTTGTACATCTGAACCTAACATAACATTGTGTCAACTATACTCAATTTCAAAAAATTGTAACAGAAAAATAAATGAAATAATAAAACACTGGAAAGAACAGAAATTCTTACTGCTAGAGAAGGAATAAATTATGGTACAGCTTTTTTTTTGAAGGAGAAAGAAATCACTACACAAATTTCAAATTTTCAGGCTTTTCAAACTCTTAAAATCTGGTGAAAACTAATAAATCCTAGTGTTTTTAGTGTACATATAAGAAAAAAATGTGTACATATAGATAAGACATATACGACTTATATACTTATATACACATATATAAGAGAAAAATACAGTGTATATAGTATATATAGACTTATATATACATATATAAGAAAAAAATATAGTGTACATATAAGAAAAAATGTGGATATATAGCATATCCACATTTTCTTAGGGATTTGTAAGTCATAGAGGAAGAATAAATGAAAATTTCCTTTAGGTATAAAGTGAAATGATTTGGGACCCCGGGGAAAGGGTGTAACAAGGCCGCTGCCGATGTCTCAATCACGGTTTTTATTTCTCTTCAATCCAGGGGACAGAGCAGGCAGACCCAGGAGAAGATGAAAGAAAGGGACCAGCTAACTCTCCCTTCCCTCCCTGGGTGGGCAACTGGACATCTCTACTTGTCGCATCCATCTTGTACGGCTGTCCTCCAAATATATGATAGGGATGCAAAATACACATAGAGGCCCCTGATATCGACATGACCTAGAGATCTGTTAAAACTCTTCCATTGCCATGTTTTTGTATCATTCGTATTAGAAAGAGAGCCAGGAATGAAGATAACTCCTGGACTTCTGCCTTTTAGCTTCTCTTAAGCCAGGTTTGGAGGATCTGGTTGACAAAAGAAAGAGATTAGGGTCTTCTGTCTACAAGCTGGAGGCCCCCCGTGGTGTCTGGTGGTGTCCGCTGGGGCTTCCTTGCCAGTAATGCCTTGAGGCTACAGAGGAAGCTGAAGAAGATGGCTCCTCTGCCCCACCTCCAACAACATACCCATGCGGCTACAGCTGCCATGCCCCACCATCTTCCCAGCAGTCCCTCTATGGTCTAGTCTTATAATAAAATTCTACTCAGCTGTGGGAATCATTATTCTCACCAGTATGCATCAATATCAAAACCAAAAACTTTGCATAACATAAGCAAATCACAAAGGAACATACATAGCATGGCACTACTTATATGATCTCCCCAAACAACCAAAAGCAAATAATACATAGCTCAAGAATATAAATTTATAATTGATAAAAAGCAGGGAAATAATAATGCAAAATTCAGGATCATGTTCATGTCTAGGACTAAAAAGAGTTTTAAAAATACTGTAAACATTCTATTTCTCAAGTTGGGTTTCTTTTTGTTATATGTGCTATAAAATACATTCATTACATATATTCTTTTATATCTACCAAATACTTAATAACTTCAAGAAAGCTTTTATCCTTACTTTTTCAATTAGAAAAGAAATTCTTTTAATTAAATAAGAATTTTCAAAATTGTAGATCTAAAAAAAATTGACATAGTTGGCTAGAATTAGCTTTATTAAGACACTATAGTCATCACACAACATAAGCAATTATTTTAACACAAGAACTGAAACTTATCCAAAGCATAAGAAATAGAGGGTAGAGGGAAATCCTCAGAACATTCAACTAATCAAAATAAAAGAAAAAAAGCACATTATCCCAAAAAAAGTCTATGTTGCTAGATGTCTCAATATAAATTTATTGTGTTAAAACAGACAGATTATTCATCATAAATATACTTAGTACAGAGAAGTACTTTCTTCACACTTGTTATATATAACTATACCCTAAGCAGTAAATTCAGAGTGTTTTTACCATAACATCAGCATGATTAGGAAAATCCTTATCTTACCATTTTCCAGTCTGTAAATCAGACCTTTTCCTCGACTACCACTTACTAGAAAAGTCAACCTTAATTAAAGAAACATTTCAGGTTTTGTGTGACACATTTGTCAATTTTTCAGGATCTCCTCTTTCTTTCTCTTCTATCACAAATGATCACACTCCTTAACACCTTCTTCAAAAACGGAAAAAAATAACAGAGAAATCTATCCTCATTTTCCTTCTCTCATTCTCTTTCTTTTGTTCTCATTCACACTCCACCCATCCACTTAGTCAAATGTTTGCTGAAATGATATCCATCAGGTACCTTTTGCTTTAAATTCAGAAATGGGCAAAAGGTGACCCTAGTTGCTTTAACTGGATTTAAAATCTGTGAATTGCAAGTAACCATGTTGCCTTTATGCCTTTCTTTCTCCCAAACCTCCTAGTCTATAAAGGGCTATGTAACCTTGAACAAGTAACCTGAGCAAGTAACTTGATTTTTATTGATCTTTTTCCTCCTATGCATTATCCAGTTGAATGAGATAATTCTTATAGTACCGTCCAACTCCAAATTTCCACATTTCTAAGATACAGGTTTGAAATTTTCAGCATTACTTAAGAATAAAAATCTAGAAAGGAGTTGCCATTGATGCCAACAACAGCATCATCTCCTTGATGCACAGCCATACATCCTGGCCTACTTAACGAGACTGAGCAGACATAAAAAGAATGACACAAGCTACCCCACTGGTCCCACCTGGTCTCCGCTCCTACCCAGCCAACAAGTTTCCATGCAGAAAGAGAAATTGCTAGGGCTTTAGCAGTATCTCAGCCTCACAGTTAAAGGCAAAGTACAACTGAGATTCAATTTCTCGCTCGGAAAGCACTAGAGACTTTTCCACTATAATCAAGTTCTTGGATTACAACAACATACATTGTTTCTGATGGAACAAAAAACAAGCAGCTTTTGTAGAATTGATTAGAACTGGGGAAAAGGAGTCTATCTCACTCTTAGCTGCAACACACAAATCTCACAGCCTTTTCGCTCTCTTTGCCTCCCCTTGATAATTATTTGCACCAAGACAGCTACAGGTGGATCGTAGAACTGCCAAATTGCATGCCACCTCCACCTCTGAATGTCTGCCCCTCAATTTTTTTCAGACTCTATGGGGAGAGATGAGAGGTAAGGTGGGGTTGTAGTAATTATCGAATTAGACAAGGGAACATTTAAGATGCTCTTAAGTCCTGGTGTGGAACCAGAAGAACTTAGAAATATAAATCTATCACTTAATTGCTTACCATCCTCCACCTGTGGTCAGCCTCCCTTCCACCCACACTTCACAAGGGCCATCTCCAGGATCATTTCTCTATGGGCCTTCCACTCTAAGTGGCACTTTTAGAAATGATATACAAATAAGTGTTACAAAACAAACACGAGAAGGATACAGCTTTGCTACTAACCGCTGTGCAACCTTACACAAGTGCTTCAGTATTCCAGAGACTGATAAAAGTTGTTACTGACAGAAGTAACAAATCTGGCCAGCAGACACACTCCCACCTCTTTCCACTGCTTTCTCCTTTTTAGAATCAGTGTATCATGGAGAAGGGAGGAATTTACAAGCATCAATTACATTCTACAGATAACATTTTCTGTCCTTTGTATCTATAGTTTGGCAACAGTAATCCCCAGGAGAAGTTGTCACCACCTGGAAGAGTGGAATCGACAAAGGGAATAACCAGGTAAAGTGTCTTAATTTTTAGGATCCTGATGGTTAAGGAATGAGAATTATATTCACAATTCAGTTTAAAAGTAATTGGATGATTACATTAAAATCTTTGATTAAAACTCAGAAAAATCTAGCAGACATTTACCCATAAACTAGAAGCAATATCTCCCTCCTCTCATCTCTCTCTCTCTCACACACACACATATACACACACAAAGCATAAATGTGTAAATATAAACTCGTCTGTTCCACAAGTAACTGACCTTATTTCAGCAATCTAATTGTTCCTATTCTCGGATTAGAATTCTACTACTGAATTTATTCTACATCACAAATTCGAGTCTAAGCCTCTCTGGGGTTCTAGATGAAATTTTAGGAATTTGAGCCAGGTTGTTTTCAAAAGTTTTCCTTTTTCTCTCTGACTCTAGTAAGCGGCTAGTTCTTTGCCTTCACTCACCTCATCACCTGCTCCTTCATCTTCGCCCCCAGAAAGTCCCCTCATACAGGATACGCTAGTCCTGTACCGGAACTCAACACAGACCTCCAGGAAGTCCCCCACCGCCCGCCCAGATGAGAGCTGACGTGTGAGATAAACACCACCTGCCATGCCAGCGAGCGGTGTTGCACAGAAGCTGCCTGGGCCACCATCTTTCTACAGCCCCCTTGCTTCCACTTGGGAAGTGCTATGGGGTAGCTCTTTACCCTCCAATGACCCACACTGGATCCCCCTCCCGCATCAGAGCCTCCCAGTACCTGAATCCCCATCTGCATGAACACCCGCCTCCTTATTAACCGTCCCCCAGAGCTGCTGACCTCCAGCTGTTGCCTGCCCACCTAGCCTCTCACCCACTGCTCTCCCTGACAGTTTTCCTTCACACAGTGAGCACCGACTCTTCCTATCACTCGCACTCACAATACTGCTCCAACTCTCACTGCCTGGATAAGCCCCCGGTGTCAAGACAACTCACATATTTCCACCAAGTCAGAATCCCCCTCTTCCCTGTGCTATATTTTGCCCGTCTTGTGTCCTCAACTGCAGCTCCCTGCAGCCACATGGCCCTGAGCTGAGCCCAATCAGCGTATGGCATCAGGGGCGGATGGTCAGTCTAGCAGTCTCAGCCACCAGGGACACCAACAACTGTGTCCAGGACCACACAAGGCCACAGTGATCCGCTGTTTTTCAGCAGAGGAGCAGACTGGGAGAATGGTGACCCCGTCACCATTCGGTGGGCTTTTCCGTGTGTGTCTTCACCTCCACAACAAGGTTTGGTACCGCGGGCAGGGCTTGAAGTCCTCAGACAGGCCCAGTAGGATCAAGAGAGTGCAGAGCTCAAAAGGCAGATGATCAGTGAGACTCAAGGGGAGGGCAGGGTGAGGAAGGAGAGCTGCATGTGAGAAAGGAGAGCCAGCAATGCAGGACTGGTGGCTAGGAACCGTCCCAACTTAGCGGAGCTCAATGTGCATCTCGAGCACTGCCTTCCCCACATAATCCCTCAGTCCCTGCGTGATGAGGGGCATTCTGGAAAGATGCAGAAGGAAGAGGTGTAGCAGCAGTCACATCTGTTTCACACTCAGAAGGTCAACGCAGAGCTCCAAATGCAGGCACAGCTCACAGACACTGTCACCCCCAGGCAGCTGGTGCACCTTGCTGAGATCAGGACAAGTCCACCCCCTTGACTGCGGCTCCTACGGGACCTCTCCGACAGCTCAGCCAATTCCCGGGCCATGATGTGTTTAACACAGGGAGGGGGTCTGGCTTCTCCTCCAGCCCTCAGCATCCCCAAGACTGGAAGCTTGGCAGCAGCGAAGAATCTGTGTAGAGATCGGCTCATCCTCACCGTTTCCTCTGTGCCCCTGCTCTCCCAAAGTTCCCGCTCATCCTTCCTTCCTGTCCTGCTGACTTCTGGCCAAACACCAAATACACAGAAGCAACAGCCACACACAACTCGCTTAACTGGCTCCTACAACTAGATGAGGTCAAATCCTGAAAATAAATCCCATGTTCCCTAGCATTCCTATGGTTCCATTTCTCTCATCAAACCATGACTGGTACAGAATTTGGTACCAGAACCAGTTCTGAGAAACAAAGCATGTTGAAGGTCAATAATCAAATGATTCTTCACTTGGAATATTTGTGAGTCCTACTTGCATTAGGCTGTAAGGTGTACTGAAGGATTAAATTATGTATAAGATAAAGAACTCCACTCATTGTTCAGTCAATAATTATTCATGATTTTATTAAAAGTCCCTTTAGAGAACAGTAGGAAATTAATTCTCAGCTAACATCAGCTTGGGAGAGGGAAAGGAGGTTACTGATTTTTTTTTTAACGTACAGATGTTGATAATATAAAATTAACCATAGATATTATACTTCCATAAATGTTTCCAATAATCAATTACTATGTTGCTTTAATACTATAATATTCTCATTAAATCAACATTGCTTAACTAAAATGGTCATGTTTCAAAGATGTTCATATCATTTTTATGATCACTCCTGAAATTTTCTGGTAAAATATATTACATAAATGACTTTGGTAATGCACTCTAAATAGAAGGACATAAAGCTTAGCGGAAGAACCACTATAATCAAATGTCCATAGAAGGAAGATGTGTGAGCAAGAAAGAGAAAGCATGAAAGCATGTGAGACAGAGAGGGAGGGGAAGGAGAGAGAAAATCATTTGGACGCATAAATGAGCCTCAATAGATTCTGGCTGAAATATTTAATGACATCACTGAATATCACATTTACCATTAACTCCAAGAGGAAATTTTGCAGAGCACTTTAATGCTCAGCCGAAGAAAAGAAAATATGGTTCGTAGTTACTAAGATTTTTTTTTAAACAAAAGATCATAACTTTTCTTGTTTGCTCCCATTTCTTCCAGTCAACATGACACGATCATTCAAGGCCCAGGTCAAATGTCGCTTCATATGTGAAGCCAATCGTGGCCCATACCAACTCTCTTGGTTTCATTAAATATATTGTAGTATTAATCACACCAAATTGTAGTAACTTATTTTGCCTGTCCCTGAGATGATGAAGACTTGAGGTCAGGGTCTAAATTTAATTTGTCTTTGTAGCCCTGTGTCTAACAAATAATACTTCTAAATATAGGATTGCTGGATTCATCACACTGCAGGGTAGGTGTGATGATTAATTTTGTGTCAGCCTGACTGGGCCAGAGGGTGCCCACATTAAACATTATTTCTCAGTGTGTCTGTAAGGGTGTTTCTACATGAGATTAGCATTTGAACTGGGGGACTCGGTAAGCACACTGCCCTCCCTCAAAGCAGGTGGGTATCACCCAATTGGTTGAGGACCTAAATAGAACAAAAAGTGAAGGAAGGGAGGCGCCAGTCCTTGCCTGCTTAAACTGAGACAACAGTCTTCTCCTGTCCTTGGATTTGGATTTATGCCATCAGCTCCCTGGTTCTCCAGTCTTTGAACTTGGACCAAAATGGCACCACTGGATTTCCTGGTCTCCAGCTTGTAGATGGCAGATCATGGGACTTCTAAGTCTCCATAATCATATGAGCCTATTCCTTATAATAAATCATATATATCATGCAGGATATATATACCTTCTGTTGGTTCTGTTTCTCTGGAGAACCCTGATTAATATGAGAGAAGGTGTCGACATTCTGTGTGTGAACCAACTCCCACAGCATATCCAGTATCTTCAAGAGTTTTATTTCCTCCAAGAGAAAGATTGATGTATCTATTCCTTATCAACACAAAGGAACAGTCAAACCCTAAAACTAGAAGCTGACATATTAAGTAGGACACCCAGTACCCTCAGGTACATCCTAGCATACCTTTAGTCAAAGGGAAAGAAACACATACAAATACTGGTCTGAGTAGCGAATTTTCCTAAAGCGGAACTGACTGCCTTCTGAACTCAATTAACATGGCTTAAAATAATAAAAATGGCTATCTTAATGAGCACTCAGTGACTGCCAGGCAATATTCAAATGCTTTAGCATTTTTTTCTCATTTTACCTTCACAACAATGTTTACAGAGGACGCGTCATCATCACCATCATCTCCACATGGCAGACGTGACAATGAGAGAATGAGAGAGAGAGAGAGAAGCTGGGTGAAGGGGGAGCCCTGGCCAAGCCATGATTAAAAACCAGGAGGTCCAAGCACAGAGCCTCGCTCTTCAACGCCACAGCAGGCTCGGTAGTCCCTAAAATCTCCCTTCGTGGAAATGGCAATGTCCCTGAATTTTAAATATCTTTCCTTTAAAACTCATTGAACACTTCCAGAGCAAATTAGAAGAAAGGAAAAGGGAGGGGGAAAAAAAAAAACCCTCCATCTTCTGTGAAAGCAAAGACAGTCAAAAACCCAGACTGCCAAATAAAACATACCTGTCAAAGACTAAAATCTGGGAGGCGGCTGGGAGCTGACATATACCTCCTCAGGCCTTAACCAAAACACAGAATTTCTGAAAAGTAATAATCACAGTTATGAAATGCCTACCCAGTGAAAGCAGAGACAGTACCACTCAGAGAGTGAGCAGAGGGACACGGCATGTTTTAGAGTCCAGCTCGTTCATCTGGACCGAGGTTCCCACCTGAGGAGTCAGAAGCCTTTACCTCAAGAGTCCTCCACTGTATGATGGAAGCGAGGAAGACTCTGGAAACGACAGCTTTACTTAGAGAGTATTTGAAATAACTAAATCAAGCCAAAGATTTGTACTCATCTAGTTCATACCCAAACTCGTGGCGCCCCTGCCCACAACACTCCCTGGGATACAGGAGAATACTGGCCAATACTGGCCCCATTCGGAAACAGGGAAGAACCTGGGCCACAAGAGAACCGTGCAGAAAAGCAGCAAATACCAAGAGAAATGTAAGTTAATAGGCCAGTGAGTAACAAACATAACAGGAGGAATTACCCAAGGAGACACATAAAGAATTTGGGCAAATAACACTTCACAAATTAAAAAAAAAAAAAAAAAAAAAGAACATAAGGGCCTGTCTGCGAAACAAAACTATTCAAGGAAGAAGTAAAAGGGTTCAAACGATAAAAGACAAGTTAACTGAAATCGATGAAAATAAGCTGACAGAGCTCTGGAATACTACAGAAATACTGTTTAAAAAACCTCTTGGGTTACTAAAAAATAATGCAGAACTTGACTGAAAACATAGTAAGAAAAAATGCTTACTAGGAAAACACAGTAAGTGAAAACAAAAAGTTAAAGATGAAGACCACAGATGTGAAAAACCAAGGAGAAATATTAGATATATTTTCAGGATTACTAAAGAAGAGAACAAAGCAAAAAGAAAATATACTTTAAATATGACTTAAAAATGTGAAGACATATATACAGACTCTATTTCTCAGAGTTTAATGACAGGATCCAAGAAAAACTGATATAGAATCATAAAAACCAAGACATAATCAATGAAGTTACTGAACTTTCTAGCAAACTAAAAATCGTCCACGGATGTCTGAACAAAAAGCAAAACAAGAAAAAGTAGATCAGTTTGCTTCAGTCTTCACAGTGACACCAAAGCCAGATAGCAGTAAAGCAGTAGTTCCATATGGCTCAGAAAAATAAGAAGTAAGACTAAGCTTTGATATTGAACTAAAGCTTTGGTAATTGTGGTTCATAATCACAAATAATAAATCACTGGTAATAACCTTAATCTTAAAAGGATGGTAAAACAAGAAGAGGGAAAAATGGATTTAGGAAGAAACACCATCAATTTTCTCATCTTTTTTTTTTTTAAGATTTTATTTATTTATTTGACAGAGAGAGACACAGTGAGAGAGGGAACACAAGCAGGGTAAGAGGGAGAGGGAGAAGCAGACTCCCCACTGAGCAGGGAACCTGATGCAGGGACCCTGGGATCATGACCCCAGCCAAAGGCAGATGCTTAACGACTGAGCCACCCAGGCATCCCTCCCACCTTTCGTACCAAAAAGTCAAAAGACATTGTTTTGAAGTTAAATTCATTAAAAAAAAAAATTATCAAAATTCAAAGTGTTTTTTCCCCACTTAACTCTTTAATTGAAGTATAGTTGACAGACAATGTTATATTAGTTTCAATTCATTCTTGACTCATTGCTCACCACAAAAAGCATAGTCACCATTTGTCACCATACAATGTTATTAGAGTATTATTGACTATATTCCCTATGCTATACTTTCCATCTCTGGGACTTTCGTATTTTAATCACTGAAAGTTTGTACCTCTTAATGCCCTTCATCTATTTCACCCGTCCTCCCAGAAACATTCCTTCTGTAAAGCACCACTTTGTTCTCTATATGTAAGAGTCTCTGTTTGTCAAGTAATAGCAACATACTGGTGAAAGGACATTAATTTGAAATTAATAAATTCCTTCAGTTTAAGTCACTTTCTATTTCTTCCGTTATATATTGGAAGCAAAATGAAAAAAAAACTCTTCATTAGAAATACGAAGTATAAATGTGATCATGCTTTCTGTAAGACCACCTTTATTTACTTGTAAATACACACAGGGACGTTGTAAATAACATTCGTCAAATGTTAAAAGGTGTGAGGCGGATTCCGATCAAAATCCCATCGGTATTTTTCAAAGAGCTGGAGCAAATAATCCTAAAATTTGTATGGAATCAGAAGAGACCCCGAATTGCTAAGGAAATGTTGGAAAAGTAAAACAAAACTGGCGACATCACGTTGCCTGATTTCAAAGCTGTGATCACCAAGACAGCATGGTACTGGCACAAAAACAGACACATAGACCAGTGGAACAGAATAAAGAGCCCAGATATGGACCCTCAACTCTATGGTCAAATAATCTTCGACAAAGCAGGAAAAAATATACAGTGGAAAAAAGACAGTCTCTTCAATAAATGGTGCTGGGAAAATAGGACAGCTATATGTAGAAGAATGAAATTCGACCATTCTCTTACACCGTACACAAAGATAAACTCGAAATGGATAAAAGACCTCAACGTGAGACAGGAATCCATCAGAAACCTAGAGGAGAACATAGGCAGTAACCTCTTCGATATCAGCCACAGCAACTTCTTTCAAGATATGTCTCCAAAGGCAAAGGAAACAAAAGCGAAAATGAACTTTTGGGACTTCATCAAGATCAAAAGCTTCTGCACAGCAAAGGAAACAGTCAACAAAACAAAGAGGCAACCCACGGAATGGGAGAAGATATTTGCAAATGACACTACAGACAAAAGGCTGATATCCAGGATCTATGAAGAACTTCTCAAACTCAACACACAGAAAACAGATAATCATGTCAAAAAATGGGCAGAAGACATGAACAGACACTTCTCCAATGAAGACATACGAATGGCTAACAGACACCTGAAAAAATGTTCATCATCACTAGCCATCAGGGAGATTCAAATTAAAACCACATTGAGATACCACCTTACACCAGTTAGAATGGCCAAAATTAGCAAGACAGGAAACAACGTGTGTTGGAGAGGATGTGGAGAAAGGGGAACCCTCTTACACTGTTGGTGGGACTGCAAGTTGGTGCAGCCACTTTGGAAAACAGTGTGGAGATTCCTTAAGAAATTAAAAATAGAGGTTCCGTATGACCTGCAATTGCACTACTGGGTATTTACCCAAAAGATACAGATGTAGTGAAAAGAAGGGCCATCTGTACCCCAATGTTCATAGCAGCAATGGCCACGGTCGCCAAACTGTGGAAAGAACCAAGATGCCCTTCAATGGATGAATGGATAAGGAAGATGTGGTCCATATACACTATGGAGTATTATGCCTCCATCAGAAAGGATGAATATCCAACTTTTGTATCAACATGGACGGGACTGGAAGAGATCATGCTGAGTGAAATAAGTCAAGCAGAGAGAGTCAATTATCACATGGTTTCACTTATTTGTGGAGCATAAGAAATAACACAGAGGACATGGGGAGATGGAGAGGAGAAGGGAGTTGAGGGAAATTGGAGGGAGAGATGAACCATGAGAGACTATGGACTCTGAAAAACAGCCTGAGGGTTTTGAAGGGGAAGGGGGTAGGAGGTTGGGGGAGCCTGGTGGTGGGTATTATGGAGGGCACATATTGCATGGAGCCCTGGGTCTGGTGCATAAACAACGAATTCTGTTACACCGAAAAGAAATTAAATTTTTTTAAGAATGAAAAAAAAAGGTGTGAGGCAGGGTGGTGACGGTGCCTGCTTTAATATTTTAAAAATGAGCAATACATCATCTTTTCAAAGAATAAAGCCATTATTCTACTTTAATAACTGCATAATATTTCTCAGATCCCTGTATATTATTTTGTTTTCATTTCCTAGATAAGATAAATTAGATACCCAAAGGTGAAATGACTTGATGGAAGAGTGACCTAATTCAGGATGATATTTTAACAAATATGTGATATACCCACTAGTTTCCATCATTATCACATCTACCGATTTGGCTCCATACGAGGATAAACTTCTAATATAATTATATATGCCTGCCAGTAGAATGAATTGCCACATATAGTATAAATTCCGAAGAGTACTCAACATAAGGCTGATGGAACCAACCAACTCTTCCAGAAGGTTGCCACACCCCAAGCACAAGTTAGAGTTAGTGACGTTTGAGGGTGCTTCCAATTCTGAAAATGACTTTATAATGTGAAGTCATACAACAAAGTCACGAATCTCTCTCATGCTATAAAAATAATAGGATCAGTACCATGCTCACATTTAGAACTCTACGCTTTAAAATGTTTTTCTGAAAACATCATACGTCCTTTCCACCATAACAACCATTGAAATAGGACATGTGTCGTTAGTTCCACTATGCAGTTGAGAAAATTAAAATTCAGAAAAGTCGTCACTGGTCCACGATCATCCAGGCAGATCATTATAGTGTCACGACTTGTTTTTCTGGGCTTTTCTGTTTGTTTGTTTGTTCTAGCCCATGTTTACTGTCTAAGCAATTACTCTACATAAATGTATAGTAGCCCAGTGCTGACCACGTTTTACTTAAATTGCCCTGGGGTTTTCTGAGCCACTCTGCCTACTTAATTGAAAATGGAAGAAAGGCTAGGTTGCCGTAATTCTTTGTATCCTGTGTTGAAGAAAGAGCCTCGGAACTTCACGGAAGAGAACTTTAAAGCAGCCACACTATTTATGCCCATCACTACGCTATAAACTCTTTTTTGGTAGGAAATTAAAGATTACTCAGCAAAGCTTGCTATTGTCCTTGTGGTTTCCAAATACAAGAAGTAAAAGTCATCCACTGCTGGTGCTGGACGGTGTAAGCAGCTGTTCATCAGAGGTAGTCACAGAGCAGAAGTCTGAATGTGAACTCTGGTGAGCGGGGCTCATGTATATGCGCGTGCATGTTTTGGACACCTGCTCTAAACCAGCAGCTGAGAAGCACTTGGTAAACATACCCTGGAGCGGCTGGAAGACAGATGGGGCAAAGCCAGGTTTGCCCCATTCATAGGGACAGCAACTGGTGAAATATTTCGAGAGCATATACGCCATATTTCCTGCCAATATTTGGGAACAGAAAATGATGGAAGATGGGATCTTTTCTGAATTTCCTTGATGTTTTCCAACGGCAAATCGTAAGGGGACAAATAAGTGCAATGAAAGTGAATAAAAGAACTTAACACTTGAGTAAGGGAAAGGACCTAATGCAAATATAGCTCTTTTCAAAGAGAAGATGAAGACTGCTCCTGGAAGTGAGACTCTTGGTGTGGCCACAAAAAGAATCCTGCAAATGATATTTAGGCCGTTTAAATATTCGAACCTAAGCAGAAAGGCACAGCATGATATTCTGTGGCTCTTGGCAAGATTTTATCATTAGTCACAAACTGGAAACATACTAAATAGTTTGAAAAGCGATATTCAAATGTCTTTTCAATTACATAGACAGTGGCGATGTTGCTTGCACTGCTGACATTCTAAAACTTCATCTTAAAAGTGACCTTGTCGGGGTGCCTGGGTGGATCAGTGGTTTAGGCCTCTGCCTTCGGCTCGGGTCATGATCCCAGCGTCCTGGGATCGAGCCCCACATCGGGCTCTCTGCTCAGTGGGGAGCCTGCTTCCTCCTCTCTCTCTGCCTGCCTCTCTGCCTACTTGTGATCTGTCTGTCAAATAAGTAAATAAAAAAAAATTAAAAAAAAAAAGTGACCTTGTCAATACACTTAATATATAGAAAAGATAAATTTTCAAGCTCTGCAATTTTCTCCCTAAATCAGACACTGTTAAAACTAACAGCATCCAGGGCGCCTGGGTAGCTCAGGGGGCTAAGCCTCTGCCTTCAGCTCAGGTCATGGTCTCAGGGTCCTGGGATCGAGCCCCGCGTCTGGCTCTCTGCTTGGCGGGGAGCCTGTTTCCTCCTCTCTCTGCCTACTTGTGATCTCTCTCTCTGTGTCAAATAAGTAAATAAAATCTTTTTAAAAAAACATTTAAAAACTAACAGCACCTGATTCAAGCAGGCTTAAAAAGAAGCACCAATGTATTTTCTGTTCTGAGGCATCTGTAACTGAAAATACAGACCAAAAAATGAAAAACAGCAATAAGAAAAAAAAAATAATTCTTTGAGACAAACACATTAAATGAAATACTCACTGCTCCTTCCTCCATACAGACTTCTGAATAAGACTTTTATAAGCTAGGAGGCACAATCATTTAGAATGAATCACATATATTATAGTCAATCAAGATAATATTTTCAGAGTTTTTCCTCAGGGTAAGTAGTAACACAATGATTCTCTTTGCCATCATCTTCAGTTGTCATAAAATTAGTTACAGAACAATGACATTGTCAAAATAAATAAACTCACAAAGTTAATACTGATCCACTCAAACAAAAAAATTTAATAACAACTGAATGAAAACATAAAGTAATACTATACCAACATCATATATAAGGGATAAACATATTTTGCGTGATAACGAGTGAAAGTTTCCATATTTACATAGAGACAAAGCAGGAAATTTTAAATTTATTACCTTTGCCTTAGGGAGTCCATAATACCATTTAACTTTACTTTATGAATGAAATTATCAGTGGTGTGCTGGTGCTAGCTCATCCCCAGCTCACGAGTGCCAGTTGTTAAATATTAAAGATCCCTGCAAGCTAGTTGTTAAATCACTGAAACCAATCATAATGAGAGTATTTACACCATGGGCAGTGACGAGCAATACAGACAGCACCCCCCATCCCCCCCGACCCAAAGCCAGTTTAATAGCAACTCACTGATCCAAATAAAGATACAGAGTATAGGGGCTCAGTTGGTCAAGCATCAGCCTTCGGCTCAGGTCATGATTCCAGGGTCCTAAGTTTGAATCCTGCATTGGGCTCCCTGCTCAACGGGGAACATGCTTCTCCCTCTGCCCCTCACCACGCTCATGAACACGAGCTCTCTTGCTCTTTCACTCTCACATGCTTTCTTTCTTTCTTTCTTTCTCAAATAAATAAAATCTTAAAAAAAAAATACACAGCACAATTAATTTTCACAAAGTAAATTCTCCCATGTAGGCAATACTGGGGTCAAGAAAAAGAATATTACCATATACCCACAAGTCTCCCTTGTATCATGTTTGAATCCATGCGCCCTCTAGAGGTCTGAAAATCTTCCAGATACAAGTACTAGAAAGGAGTAATTTTAGCAATGATGAGGGAAGAAGGCAATGTTAAATGAAAGATATAACCTGGAAAATTATTTGGAAGCAACTGCTAAGGTAGGCTGGCAGAAAAAGACACAGCATGATGTACATTTACTTGACAGTAGCAGAAGCAACGCAGGAAGGAAAATACGAAATGGCAGGTACTGCGCAGCTCCACAAGTGTTATGAGGCACATGTCTGCAAAAAAGACCTGTTAAGTGTGAAAATCTTAGGAAAGAGATAGTTTAACATACTGTAATTCTCTTTCTTTTGCCTATGATTTTTATAGCATAACCAGTAGAGAGTAGGAGAAAAGCTCAAATAACTGCCACACATAAAGTGACAGCCAGTATTTGATTACTATTGAAATTCACAAGACTTTTTTCCCCCTCTAATTTACAGTGGTACCTGTCTGTGAAAAACCAAAGTGAAAAGCCCTTCAAAGTCATCCCGCTCCTGTGAGGAAAGCTGACTCAGCTGGCACAAAGAAGACAGCATCTGACAGCAATCCTGTGCTATGTGGCGCTGGTATCAGGATTACGCTTGTAGGAACTAACATATATTTACACAAAAGCTGGCTTCTTTTGTTTTTCTTTGTCCCAGGGATCAGTTGTATCAGTGATCAGTTGTATCAGTGGTCTTCCGGTTCTCAATATTCATCAATAAGCTGATTTCTTAATTCCAGCCTCAGTTCTATGAAACTGATAACAGCTAGACTTACACAAAAAAGGGTTTCTTCCTTATAAATTTCTTCATATTTAAGGGTTTAAAATTTTCAAATTACACTTTATAGACAGATGTATGTATCGAAGTATTGACTTCTGTCCCATATCCAGACACAGAAGTGTTCTAATGAGAATAACAGCCCCAAAGTCATGGTCGACCTAAGATTTTCAATGCAGTTATATAAAATTTGACTAACCAACCTTTATTGTTTTCCTCTTCATATGGATATTCATTCACCCATTTGTCTCTAGAGTCACATTGATCCTGCAAGAAACACACACAAAAACAAATAATGAGAAAAAGTTCCACATGTTGATGACATTCTTCCACTGGGGAGTGAACAATTTCATTCTGCAACTCTTTAGGCTCTTCATTGGTAGAATGAGATAATCAAAGCAACAGTCGAAGAGTATTTTTTTCATTAGTTGTTTGTTTTTTGCTTGCTCTTTACCAGCCACTAAAGGGCAAAGTGGAGAAATGAGGGAATAAAAGTACAATCTCCAACTAGGACAGCTCCTGAGCACAAGATAATGAGGATCTGGATAAAGAGGGTCGAGGGAGGGAAGAAAAAGAAAGGGAGGTGCCAGAGAGACAAGGGGAAGGAGAAAAATGGCAGAAATTGGTTTAAAAGTAAATTTAATATATGAAAGTCACAAATATTCCTACTGGAGCACTTGGCTCCCTTATTTTTAGCAACCAAGGGACTTTTAAGTAATGCTGTTTTCCAAAGGAAATGATTTTTTTTTCCCTCTTTACAGCTGATACATACGCAGCATAATTAACATGAATACTTTTTGGTACCTCCATGTTGATCAATACCCAAGCAACTTTTAATTTTTTTTAAAGATTTATTTATTTATTTGCAAGAGAGAGAGAGAGAGACAGATGGCAGGGGGGAGGAGCAGAGGGAGAGAATCCCCAAGCAGACTCCTTGCTGAGCGCAGAGCCCACCACCTAGGACTCAACCCCACAACCTTGAGATCATGACTGGAACCTAAATAAACCAAGAGTCCAGTCAAATGCTTAACCGACTGGGCCACCCAGGTACCCCAAAAAATTAATCTCAAAAGCTTCCGTGTCCCCAGGACCGTTTGGATCTCACTAAATATAATTAAATATTGCTGGATTAGAAGTTCTGATTACAATAAAGCATTTGCCTCATGTGGAAGTATCTTGAAAGTCCTCCTGTTTATTTTCATTCAGCACATTATGTAACTTGCTTCAGAATTCCCTTTTCATGAGGCAAATTTTCTTTGGCATTCAGTTAAGCCAGCTTAGTAGGCATAATTGATTTTGCTTTTTCATTCGGAATTACACTCAAGAGGGACAGGCCTTGGCGTTCTTAGCAGCACCCACTCTGCTGGTGGCTCACCCCTGTAGCACGGCACGGATTTCCTCTGCGTGGGTCTCCAGACATTTGAACAGAAAAAGGGTTCACTCGCTCATAGGGCCTTAAATGAAACAGCACAATTCACAAGTTCCATGGGCTTGGTCTGTAAGGCAGACCGGCTTTTCATTTTATTCCAGTTTTAAGCTAATCAATCAATTAACCAATTTCTCCTTCTCTCTCTCTCTCTCTCTCTTCCTCTTTGCCCCCTCCTTCCTTCCTCTCCACTTCTCTCTCTATACATATGTAATATTTACATATAAAAAAAAGTTTATATCTCAAAATGTATATACTACAGTTTTTACTACTAGAAATGCTACTGAAAAGCAATATAATGTAAATGTAACATTTTAATAATATTTTTTAAAGATTTTATTTATTTATTTATTTGGCAGAGAGAGACAAAGTGATAGAGGGAACACAGCAGGAGGAGTGGGAGAGGGAGAAGCAGGCTCCAGCCGAACAGGGAGCCCCATGTGGGGCTCAATCCCAGGACCCTGGGATCATGACCTAAGTCGAAGGCAGACACTTAACGACTGAGCCACCCGGGCACCCACTAATATGTTAATATTACAATGGCAAACTAGAAAAACTCTCTGGAAATTCAGAGTGTAATTCTTCTATTTTACATTATGAAACCATAATATGGTTTCCCTTGAAAGAATTAAAAAGTCATCTAAAACACCATGTTCTTATCAAACACGTCCTGTCCTTTCTAGTCTTCAAAATATATCTAAATCGATCAGTTCCAACTTAGCAGAATGTACTAGGTACGTCAAAAACTGGCTTCAATCTTACATTCCAATTTTGTAGGGTTTTTTTCCCCCACACTTTGATATATCCTGGCCATTTTCACATGATATTCAACTTCCTGATGCTTAATCCAAAATTCGTAACACTCCGCTGCAGAAATATATTTACTCCCTAATTTTTGTCTAATACTTTACGATTTTGTGCTACTGCTGATAACATTTAAACATCCTTCTATGTCAATATTATAGCCACCAGGGCCTCTGCTAGCCGGGGTGATGACATTGCGCCACTGGAAGGGACGCTCTCTCTGGGCAGACAGGGACAGACTCTAATCAGGAGGGAGGGCCCAATGAGCAGAGCCAGGGCAGATCTTCACCACCATTCACCCCCCACCCCAAGCTGGGCACCCTCGTCTACTATACTTAGCTGCTCTGAGTCTGCACCTTTAATTACTGCCTTAGAATACAGTTATAGAAGTGCAATTACCACATCAAAATAATAGGAACTTTTTTTCCTGGTTTTTCAAAATGTCTTTTTAAACAGACTCCACCAATTTATGCTCCCCAGAGAAACAGAAGCCTATGCTATCATAGCGCCACACCCATCTTTCTTTCTGGAAACAGAGAACATTACCTAACACATTTTAGGGGGATCAATAAATGTTGTCAAATGAGTAAATGAAGGTAGTAATGACAAATGGAAGAAAAACAAAATAAACTCATGTTTCTATCAATCGTGCGGATTCTTCCTATCCACGTAACTAGGACCTCCGTTATCTAATTTGTATTTTTAGATAAAATTAATCTGCTGACTAAAACATTAAATAATGTGAACTATACCCAACGTAATATCCCACATTTTGATAGCATTTGGGGGATTTACAAAGTAGCCTAGTGATATAATTTGTACTGAAAGCAGTTGCGGAACTTGAGTACATGAACTATTTTAAGATCGATTTGACAATGATGATTAATTTCATGCCCAGGGTAACTAGTTAGATAACGTCAGGATCCTTCTAGAACTCCTTAGGTCCACATCTGAGCATGGATTTTTGGTTTGTCTTTGCAACCACCTACAACTTCAATGTATACCTCTGTATCTTTCAAACCTGAGAGCCTGGTATAATGCTAACTTTCGTTTTCCGTTTAATTCACACTCCTCAAAGAGTGCTCAAGCTCATCTCATGACCGGCAGCTCCCCTCGAGCACCCCAATACTTTAAGTAGCACATGTGACAGCAAATGAAGGTGCCTTTTAGTTTAGTTTAGAGCTGAGAAGACCAATCCCTGGGCTCACCGCTGTCTCCCACTGGCCATTTGACCTGAAACAATTCATCCAACTGGCGTCCCCATTTCCTTCTCCACAGAAGCAGGGGTAACAGTAACACCTGTTTGTCCACCACCTACCCCAACTGAGGTCCTGTCTATGCAGCAACATGTGCTGTCATTCACATAGGAATTCTCACTCCTTAATCAGTGGCCCAGATTAAGCAAGAAAATAACAGGACTTCCCAAAATTGAGACCACAAAATAGATGAATGTCTACTTTATTCATGCTAAGGGGCCTTTGTGTTGTTCCCCAAATCCCCATCAAAATCAAGCCATGATGTAAAATAGGAAAATGGCACCTTTCCAGCAACAGTTAATATCTCATCAATTTCCTAATTAAAATATTACTTAAGTCTGCCAAATAGGTTTGTAAAATTATTCCGTAAATCTTCTCACAGCACAGAAGTTTTAAAGGCCACTGTCCTCATCAAAAATTCATCACACATGTTTTGGTGCTTACTTTCCTGGCTCCAAAAATGATTCTCAATTGTCAGGTAAAGAAAAAGCAAAGGGTTGGTCCCTTATTTCAACACAAAGTAAATATGAGAAATAAGAAAAGGCATGATATATTACATTTTGGAAAGAAGTTTAGACTTACTTTTAAACAAAAATAACCGCTGCCTAGAACTGCTAGTAAATACTCCTGTTTTAATGGTGAGTCCAGAGAAATTGTAGCAATAGGGAATCATCTTCTAAATTCTGTTCCTTTTGAACTCGTTTTGTCCCCTAAAATTTCCTAGAAGGAATTCTAAGCATCCTTTGTAATTCAAAGACAGTTAAGTATCCTGGACAATAGAACTGACCTTGGTCAGAACGGACATGGATACTACCCAGCTTAGTGCCCGTACACTTTACGGTACGGGCACTACCTCATCACCTGTAGTAACAGGTTGCTAGCTCTTCGTCACACCTGAAATGATCTGTTATGCTCTTCATCTCTAAAGGTGAGTGTTTAATACATTCTGCATACTTCAGGAACCGTAAGTACACTTGTTGCCAGTTCCTCTGAAAATCCCTTTTATGTACCTTTAAACAGAGACAGAGAGACAGCTTTTAAAGGCGCTTATAGACATCTGACTACTCAGGGTATTCTACTCTCTGCCCAAAGGTAATTTAGTTGCTCTGTTTCAAGTAAATTGAATTCTGGTAATGGTACAGCAATCCCATTTGGAATTCCGTCTTCTAGATTCAGTTTCACAAATCACTACTTCATTAGCTGTGATCTTGTGTTTTCAAGGGCTGATTAAAAAAAAAAAAAAAAGTCAGGTAACAAAGGTTTATATACATATTCACAAAACTTTTCAAGCCAACTGGGGACTCCCACAAGCAGGCTTTGTGAATTTAAGTCGATGATATTATGTAACAGACCCACCTTGGCCTTGCTGTGCCTCAAGGTTTTTGATATATACATTGCCTTCCTTCATTTAAAGTTATTTCTGTTTTATCTGTCGCAGTGAGTTATCTTGGGAACTAAAAATATTTGAAGGTTAATCTAAATATTTCTGGAGATAAATGCATATCTAAGTGCTACGTTTTCATAGCTATTTTGACTTAAAAATGAAAAGAGACGCTGAAGACACAAAGCAGTGAGCTTGTTGCTAGGTGACAGGTGACACCTACCTGAACTTGTACAGCATGAGACTTCTCACTGCTGAGAAAAGACACACGGATTTCCGTGGCACAAACATCGTTTTCTAGGGAGAAGCAAACTAGTCCTCAGATATTCTTCTTTAACATAGGCCATAAGTAGTAAGCAAGTTATGTCTATACGAATATCCAATTTTAGAGATGCCTCTCACCACAAATAGGAAAAGACAGTTAGTTATTTTCCACTTGGGAAATGTGGTTCTGCATTCTAAATAATGTCTACATATGAAATACATATAATTTTCATGATTTGTTATTAAAGAGTGATCATTATTCTTTGTATCTCATGAATTCCCCAAGTTTTAACAGAAATCGCTTCAACTAGGGTAGGTAGAGTCCACAGAGAGAGCAGTATCTTTAAAATAAGTAATCCAATTTCCATTAAATTTATTAACACAAAACCATCATAGTGAAGACCTCATGAATTTAAAAAATAATGCAAAAAACGTCAAGGCACATTATTTCCTGGATATATTTTATAATTACATACCTACTTTCTAGCATTACCTTCCTTCCTTGAGACAAAAACTCAGGCACAAAGTTCCACCCCTTTTCTTTGACTCATCAGGCAATTCAGGTGATGATATACAAACACCAAGTACTCTTTTACACACACAATTTCAGGATCTCACATGAATAAATGACACACTCCACTCCATCTGAGAAGGACTGTGTGCTTTCTCATGTTGGGAAAAGATCACAACATGAATACCAAACAGCAGGAACACCAGCATTAACACTTGGCAATAATGTGACTTAAGGCAAGCTGTTTAAGTTTTGTGTACCCTGTTCCTCGTTTATTAATCCTGTATCATGGGACGCATGGGTGGCTCAGTTGGTTAAGCATCTGCCTTCAGCACGGGTCATGATCCCAGGGTCCTGGGATGGCGCCCCATGTCCATTGGGCTCCCTGCTCCGTGGGGAGTCTACTACTTCCTCCTCCCGCCACCCACTCCCTGCTTGTGATTGTGTGCGCAATCTTTCTCTCTCTCAAATAAATAAATAAAATCTCGTTGGGGAGGTAGCTATGAACGTTGAAAAGGAGAATGTACAATGTACTCAGCAGACACTCTGGCACTTACTAGTTATTCAACAAATGTCAGTCCCAACCCTCCTCCTTACATTCATAGTCAAGCACACAGACACACAGACTCTTATTTCCACTTAAACTTTCCTGAGAACTAGGAACAAACAATCACCTACTCGAATCCAAGTTACACTTCCTCAAGACTACCGTCAGACCTGGTTGTGTGTTTTTTATAGTAAGGTCCTAGGGCAGACAATAGGTTCACACCCCTAGGCTCTCAAAGTACAGCGTCTCCAATTCCTCCATTAAGAGAATTCAATAATGTAACTGCTAAGAGAAACAGGAGACAGGGAATTTCGGGTCCTTAACAACCAAAAATCTTACGGAATTCTATTAGTTACACAGAAATCAATTGAAAATGCTCCATTTATAAAAAATGTTCTTCCCTATTCCCAGCTTTATGTTTCTCTGAAATTATACTTCCACCCAGGAATTTTGCACTATTAGCAGACAACACAGAAAGAGCAAACTTTACGAATTAAGGTCTCACTCCGAGTAAGGTATGGCCCGAAGCCTGAGCAAACATTGAAGAACAGAGTTCACTGAATCAACAGCCCATTCTCAGAGGGAGGAGGTAAAGCAAAAGCACACCGACATGGAAATTACTCTTTTAATCTGTTTTCAGCTTCCATTACATCGCAGCATTCTTTGCAGACAGAGAACAAATAAACCTTTAAAAGAAAGTAACCACAGCAAATGAATTAAGCATTTCTTTTACATATATTGTGCTCAATATAATGGTTTGAAAAGTAATTTATGCTATGCTCATATTTGAGTGTAATTGCCATTTTATCGGGGCTGCACAGTCAAAAATCTGATTTGTATTGCAAAGAACTGACAAGATGATTAACTTTTGTCTTCATATGTCTAATTTATGTGATTTAGATTACAACACAAATATGAGCACATGCAATTCGTACTTGTACGGGAAACGATGGCATACAACACCACATTCTGCCAAAAGTGACTTGGCCACACACACGTTTGCATTCCCATGTGAAGAGCATTGACAACTTTCCCTCAATCCTTTCTATCAGGATGTGTTTTACATCATCGTACTAAAGATATTACAAATCTTTGGAGTTTCCAAGGGGCTGGTGGGAGGAACAAAATAATAGGGTGCCAGTTCCCTTCCTAACACATTATGCAAGTATAATGTGGTTGTGTGATTTATACATTAAAAAGCAAGCTTCCAATTTTGAAAACAACTGAAAATATAATCATGATCAACACAGAGTTGGTACCAATTAAAAATGTGTAATTCACACAAGCCTAATAATTTCTCCACTACTTCAGTTCAAAGAGTGTTGTCTGTACATAGCGAGGCATATATATTATGGGGTAATTACAAATTTTATATATTCAAGAAAAATAAGTTGCCTTATTCAGTATGCAGTATGCAGTATTTGGCTTTCCTATTAATTATTGCCTTCTATGTTTAACTTGCCAATACCAAGCAAGATAAATTACATCCAAATGCATAGTAAACAGTGTGCTTAGGGAGTAAATTTATTTTCTAGTCCATCACAACAATAGTTGATTAAAATATGTTGCTCTTATCCAGTTTTGAATTAATTCATGTGAAATAAAACAAATATTTATTAAATTGTGGGGAAAAACATTTCATCAAACTGCAAAACCTGAGTGGAAAAACAAATGGCACACATTTAATTACAGTTGACATTTAAATGAAATTTGCAATCTCAAAATATTTAACAATAATTAGAAAATATCAGACAAGATATTTTTAGGGCACTTTCATGTTCAATCTCTTCAAATATCTGAACCCAGAGGAATTTTAACATAGGCGGATTTTAAAATAGAATTTGAAGGATGGATCAAAGAGCTTAATAGATTTGTTTTACTGACATTTTGATATAATGATACAGAAACAAGAGGATTTATTTGATATTTTTAATGAATGTCTTACGGGTTGCCAAGTGCCTTACTGAACAACACTTTTGTCCGGCTGAACTCATCAATCCAGTTTGCGCATTCAGACATCACAATCATTACCCTATGTAGCTCATAATCTGGCCCACCACAGATAGCAAGCTGTCATCATAAATACATTATCAATTAGTATTTCTCAACGATGAGCAAATTAGTAGACCGTCAAATGGATTGGATAACCATATGCTTCTCTCATGACTAAATAATACCAGAAAATCAAAATACTATTTGTTGAGAATGACAAATGATATATTAGGTTGATTCTTGTTTACAAGGATCAAAGACTCCTTTAAACACTGGAGAAATACGGATATTGGGAGTCAAAGCAAATATAATCCAAGTAATTGCTAGCAGATGATGAAGGTCTGCTGATGTGTAATTGTGATATTTCTTCCACGGCATATATATTCTGATAATTCATCCGTGAATCGCCTATATGCCAGGAACTGAGGGCATTAAAAATCCTATGCCACAATACCTGATTTAAAGAAGCTCACAAACAAAGGCGAGACAAATATAAATAAGTAAAATAAGTATAACAATAATAGCTACCATCCACTGGCTACTTACCATATGTTTAACACTGACTAGCTGCTTGTATTATCTAATAAGTTCATGTACAAAGCATGATGACTTAGGATTAAAAACCCACACTTTACAATAAAAATAACTGTGACCGAAGTCCGTATTCTCTAGCCTATATCAAGTCACACCTTCCATAACAAAATAGGAACTCTGGTGGAAGAACAAAGTAGAGTGGGAAGTTGAGGGACCCCACCTAGGTGTCACAGAGGAAGATGAAATAAAGTTAAGCCTTGAAAACTGGGGAAGAAGAGACATTTCAGTATGCATGAAGTCATCAGTACATTTAAATCTGAGTCTCAGAACATTCATGTGTGTGTGTCTGTGTGTGTGTGTACAAACATGTAAAACTTACTATGTGTGGGTACACACACACACACAGATACACACACACACATCAAAGAGCATCCTAGGAGCTAAAGAGGGGCTCTAACATGGAAAAAAGTCTATAATGTAGAAAGATGATTTGTTGCAAATAAATAATAAAAACAATACTAAAAGTGTGACTTCTAGTGTCTTACATAGGCTGTCTTACAGTATAAAGGGATTTATATTAGGTGTACTCAATCAGGAACACTAAAGTGACTTAAAGAAGCTAATTCCAAGAAAACTGACCATAGAAGACCTTTCTCACAAACTTTGTTATGTTCCATGATTTAAGATATTTCTGACATTCCCAACCTTCATACATGAAATATTTTGAAATATTATTCAAATTCAAATAAATTCAAATAATATTCAAAATATTACTCATGTTCAGTGAAAATATGCCCAGATAGTACATTACATGCACATACATGTGTGTGAGCACATGCACATGCACACACACACACACACACACACAGAGCCAACCACTAGTTAAAAACTGACTAGAGAAATATTCCTGAAGTATATGTAAGTTACATGAGTAAGTTTACCTTTTTTTTAAATACTCCAGAAAATTAGAATAATTTCAAAAATAGCGGCAGCCAAGGAATATCAAAAGCATATTCAAACAAAGACTGGTCAAATGGAGGCTTAAAATCCCATTTGGTGACATACATAAAAGTAAAATACTGAACTAGAATTAGTCCTATAAATAAATATGGATTAATCTCCATTCTAATATTTAAGAAACGTTCACAAGTGAAAACTATCAAAGAATTATCACGAGGAAGCAGGTTCAGTGCTCACTGGTGTCTTTCTCCGATATGCATGGGGAATGTATTTTTACCTTTTAATTAAAATATGGTATCATTCAAAAAACATCTGATTTTTAAAAGACAGTCCTTTAAATTCTCTAACTGATGCCTAAAGGCAGCTAAATACATCTTGGGAGATACAATGAGGGAAAGCTGCTGGCCAGAGAACGGAATTCATAGTGTTGTCTGAGGAGAGAGGTGTTATTTCTCACGATTTAGAAGAGGAAGAGGAAGAGGAGGAGGAGAAAGGAGAGGAGGGGGAGGAGGGAGAGGAGCAGGGGGAGGAGGAGGAGGAGGGAGAGGACTGGCTGCAGAATCAGCAAACGCAGGGACTTCCACAGGGGAGGAACTGTTCTAACTCCTAACTACCCTACTTGTATATTCCTCACACCCTTGTGAGGTTGGTGGTATTACTCTTCTCATTTTACAGATGTGAAAACACGGAGAAGTTAGGTAACTTGCCTAATAAGCAGCAAAAGGAGGATTTTAAAATAGGTCGTTGAGCTCTGGCCTTCATGATTTTAAATATTATGCTATGATGATAAATTTTTAAAATTTTTTCTTATGCATCTGGGAGACAGAGACACACACAGCAGGAGCAGGGGGAGGGGTAAAGGGAGAGGGAAAAGTAGGCTCCCCACTGAGCAGGGAGCACAAGAGGGGCTCAGTTCCAGGGTCCTGAGATCAAGACCTGAGCCAAATACAGCTGCTTAACCCACTGAGCCACCCAGGTACTGCGCTATAATGATTCTTATCAATAATCGTGGAATCATTCTGTGTGCAATGGCATCTCTATCTGTGCAAAATACACAAGCAAGCCAACTGAAACAAGATAGTTTTGGTATTTTCCTCTTAAACACACTAAAATGAGTTATTTCTAAATTAAAGGCATAATCTCAGACCGTTCTCCAATGAAAAAATATATTCCAAATCTGAGGTCATTTGAAATCTTGCCCAATACTACAATAAAGCCAATTTTTAAAAGGGTTTTTTCCCCCTAATTAGAAAGTAACACTTTCTTTAACTCACTTAAGTTTTTAGAGATTTTAAGATTTTAGAACTTCTGTACAATCTTCTACATGAAATGCAAGATTCATGTAATGAAAACCCTTCCTTCCTTTTCCTCACCAATGACCTAACCATATGCACAGATACAAAAAAACCTTAACTTTTCACATCAGAAATAACCTGTATTCTCTGATAATGCATTCAATATAACACAGCCCATTCTGAAAATACCTTTCAAAGAAGTATTTCTGACCTGTGCTTGAGGCCATTAGCCCAAACAGCTATTAAAATACTTAATTTGAAAATAAATTTATCCTAACTTTGGCTAAATATGTTTCCATCAGCTCAGAGTGTTTAAATGCAATTACAGAGTCTTTTCTGGCTCTGAAGATACAGACATGAACATAATACTAAACAATCTAAATAAATTAACCAAATAATAAAGGCTTTACCCTCATAAATAAAGCCAAGCAGAAATAATTCATGCTTTCAAACAGATAATTTTCCAAACTTCCATTAAAATAAAAAGAAGTATATAATATAAAGGAACTATAAAGTCCCTACCTAATCATATGTACTGTCATTAATGCTCCCATTTATAAAAAAAAATAACTTTCTCAATCACTAGGGATTCAAAAGTGAAAAAGACGTCATAGATCATATATTTTAAGACTAAAAAAAGGTTGGAGGCGGCATGCTGCTATTTGGGAAACCACTGAGCCTGCTAAAAAAGCATTGGTAAATCTGGGGAACAGTAGATACCAGGTGTTGTGGTTTGACACATACTTCATCTCTGCAAAAAGCCATGGTTTGGAGGATGGAAATAATTGCATTTTTGTTCATGAGGACCAAGTAGATGACAACTTGCTGGAGTCATCAAGAATAGGGCTACGAAGTACATGCACAAATCTGTAGCTGAACTTTAATTTGAAAACAGCTTTCAACCAGCATCTAAATGAACACAAGTGTCACACGAGAGCAAGCCATACGCTATCTGGAGACCTTTCTGGATGCCAAACTTTGTTTAAGATACAGTCATTTCCTTCATCTTGAAGGCTGCTGGTTGCCCACTTACATAAGGACGTTTCTTTTATTTTCACTCATAAACCTCCAATTTCAATATGCTTCACCTTCCAGGTTCATAAAATATTTTATGACATACAGAGGGGGATCTTCCAGAATTCTCATTGGTTTTAAGATGTCCTTTCTCTATTTGCTTGATCTCTTAGGAAGTTCAACCACCAGAGATTCAATTATTCTCTCTCAGATCAATATCTCTAAACCTAATTTCCCCTCCTAAATCTCACTCTACCTTTTCCCACATAGATTATCACTGAATAATCTAACAAACACTTAGATTCCTGTGATTTTTATACAGATAGTCTTATTATGTCTGGAATTGTGATAAACACTGGAGATTTGCAGCCAAGATAGCTCCCTTACACACAAATGGCTTACCATCTTACCATGGGGGAAAAGCCTCACTTACCAGCACCAAAAACTGAAGTCATGACTTATTGTTTCCCCGAAAAAATCCTTTTCCCAGTTTCCCATTGCAGTCTGTGAAAACCATTAACATCCAGACCCTGGAACCTTATCTTTGAATCAATTTGAAGATTCTTTTCTAATACATATAACAACAATCATATTTATGCCTCCTAACACCACTTCTGATTCCCTTCTTTAATTTTCCTTCACCGCCTCCACATCCTTACCTCTCTTTAACAAGTCTGGATCATTATTAATCTATCTGTTGCTAGCCTCTGCTCTTTCCAGTGCACATTACAAATGGACACATATTTAAAAAATTTCATCATGTTACTCCTGGTCTCAAGAACTTGCCATTTATAATTGCAATGTCTGGATTCCTGTTGATGACCATGACCGTTCAGGAGAAGCTGAAGTTTTTCCTCCTTCCTCTAGGAAGAGTTTCATCACTCTCAACAGGCAAATTCCTAGCATTATCACCTCTTCACATAAACACAAAAAAGTATTTGATAAAATGAACCCATGGTAATCACTTTTTTACAATCAACCTTAGGGGCACCTGGGTGGCTCAGTCAGTCAAGTGTTTGACTCTTGATTTTGGCTCAGGTCACAATCTCAGGGTCCCAAGATCAAGCCCAGTGTCAGGCTCTGCGCCCAACGGGGAGTCTGCTTAAGATTCTCTCCCTCTTTCCCTCCCTCAACTCTCACTCACTGTCTCTCTCTCTAAAGATAAATAAATAAATCTTTTAAAAAAAATCAACCACATTAATTTGTTGTAGAGTAGCTATTTTAAAATCTACCAGAAGCATCACATTTAATGGTAAAATGTTAAAGCTTTTCCCCACTGCAATCAGAAAAAGGGTATTTGTTACCACTATCTCAATTCAAATTATACTGTAGGTTTCAGACAGTATCAAAAAGAATAAATAATTTTCAAAAATAAAGATAGGGGTGCGCCTGGGTGGCTCAGTGGGTTAAAGCCTCTGCCTTCGGCTAGGGCCAGGATTCCAGGGTCCTGGGATCGAGCCCCACCCCACATCGAGCCCCACCCCACATCCGGCTCTCTGCTCAGCAGGGAGCCTGCTTCCTCCTCTTTTCTCTCTCTGCCTGCCTCTCTGCCTGCCTCTCTGCCTATTTGTGATCTGTATCTGTCAAATAAATAAATAAAATCTTTAAAAATAAAAAAAATAAAGATAATAAAAGGAAAAAAGTAAAACTGTGATTATTCACAGAATAATTATTCATGGAATGATTGCATTAGTAGAAAATACAAAGACCCTAAAGGCACAAAATTAACACATGAATTTAGCAAGGTCAGTATACAAAGCTCAATATACCAGCAAAAACCTAACTATAATAAAAAATCAAAAGCCAATAAAATTTATAATACTAAAGAATTAAACAGCAAAAAATAACCTTAATAAAAGATGTTCACACACCCTGAAAAAACAAAACATTATTGAAAGAAATTAAAGAAGTCCTTTTAAGAAAAAAAAAAAAAAAAAAAGGCTATACCATGTTCATGAGTGGGAAAACTCAATATTAAAATGTAAATTCCCTTTAAGAGTGCCTGGGTGACTTAGTCAGTTAAGCATCTGCCTTCAGCTCAGGTTATGATCTCAAGGTCCTGGGATGGAGACCAACATCATCAGGTTCCCTGCTCATTCTCCCTCTCCCTCTGCCCTTCCTTCCTCTCATGCTCTCTCTCACTATCCCCCTCTCTTTCAATAAATAAATAAAATCTTTTAAAAAAATGTAAATTCTCCCTAAATTGATCTCTACAGCTCAAATTAAAAACCAATCAATAAAAAACTGATCAAAATCCTAGTGCTATGTATTTGTGTGGTATGTGTGTACTGTAAACAGTTTTCAAATTTTAAATTAACATGCAAAGAAATAAGAATAACCAAGGTGATCTTAAAGAAAAAGGACAAAGTTGGGGGACTTATATTTTCATATATCAATATTTATAAAGTTCTAATATTAAAATATTTTGGAATTGACACATAAGTCTAAATAAACTGATCAATAAACTCACACATAATTGGTCACTTGATTGAGATAAAGATGGCACTGTTCTAAAATTAGAAAAAGGGGGCTTTGTCAATAAATGACGCTAGTCAAAAGAATGCCATATTTGGAAAAAATGTGAATTTTGACCCCTACCTCACAACCAAACAAAAATCAATTCCAGATAAATATAGATGTCAATATGAAAGGTAAAAAAATAAAGTTTCTCGAATCAGTAAAAGAGAAAATCTTCATAATCTTGTGAGGGGCCAAGATTCTACAAACAGAACACCAAAAGCACTAATCATAACTGATAGGCTAATAAAATGAGTAATATTAAAATCTTCATCAAAATTCATTATAAAGAGAATGGAGAGGCAACTCGTATACAGAGAGAAGATATCTGCAATACATATATCTAACAGAATATTAGTATCCAGAATATATAAAGAATTTCTACAAATCAATAAAAAAAATGTAGAAAGCCCAAAAGAAAAAAATGAGTAATCAATTTAAAAGAAAAAATGAGCAAATAATTTGAAAAGGGACTCTATGAACATGGCCAATAAATACATGAAAATGTTCTCATCCTCTTTGGTCATCGTGGAAATGTAAACTTAACCACAATGAGATACCACTGTAAATCCATCAGAATGCCTAAAATTAACAATACTGGGGGACCTGGGTGGCTCAGTCAGTTAAGTGTCTGACTCTTTATTTCAGCTCAGGTTGTGATCTGGGTCATGAGATCCAGCCCCACATTGGGTTCTGTGCTGGGTGTGAGGCCTGCTTAAGATTCTCTCTCCCCCTCTCTCTCTCTGCCCCTCCCCCCCCATGTACATGCTCACTGCCTCCCTCTCAAAAAAAAAAAAAAAAATTCAATAAATTAAATTAACAACACTGACAGTACCAAGTTCTAGTGATGATATGGAAGAACTAAAAGTCTCATATATTGATGGTTTAAGGGTAACGTGTATAATTAATTTGGAGAACTGTAAGTCTTCTAAAGCTGAACATACACATATCTAATGACCCAATAATTCCACTATCTATCCCTAGGTATATATTCAACATAATTAAGTATATATATTCACAAAGTACATATACAAGATTACACAGCAGACCTATGTGTAATAGCCAAAACTATATACAATCCAAAGGCCCATCAACAATAGAATGGATACACTGGGGCATATTCAAATAATGGTATGTTCAACAGTAATAAGCGATGAACATGGAAAAAAATTCATAACACAATATGAAATAAAATTTAACCATTTAAAAAAACAGTTGCCATGGGACATCTAGCATGATTCCATTTATATAAAATTTAAATAGACAAAACTAATCGATGGTGACAGAAGTCAAAGTAGTGCTTATATTTGGAGAGTACTAATGACTAAAGAAAGATACAAGGGAGACTTCTGGGTTGGTAATGTCTTAATTTTCTATCTTGGTGGTATCAATGTACCCAACTATGAAAATTAACTGAGGCACACCCTTATGATTTACATAATTTGTACACATCTTTCATTTCATAAAAGCTAACTTATAGGGCACCTGGGTGGCTCAGTCAGTTGGGCGTCCAACTCTTGATTTCAGCTTGGGTAGTGATCTCAGTATCCTATGATCTGACTCCGGTGACTGAGCTCTGTGCTCAGCAGGGAGTCTGCTGGAGATTTTCTCCTTCTCTCTCTTTCTCTCCTTCCCTCTGCCCCTCCCCCAGCTCACACACAGGCACGTGTTTTCTCTCTCTCAAATAAATCTTTAAAGAAAAAAAAAAGTTGACTTTTTTGGATTATACCAGTACATAATTTTAAGTCAGATTATCCAAATTATTATTGGGTGCTATCCAGTGTATGCATGTCACTCCAAAGTGAGATATCACCTATGGACCAACCAATGATTAAGAGAAGGCTACATGAGGCATTCTTGGCTACAGGAGAGCAAGCAATTAGAAACACACCCGACAGTCCAACTCTCTTGAATAATCTTGACACCTAGTGGCAGTTTTTAATGCAAGCAAATTTTTTTTTAAAAGCAAATTTTTTTAAGCAAATTTTACGATATGTTTTTCAGCAATATGCTGAAATCTTGTCACTGATCGCCAAGCATTATTTGGTGAGATTTGTGTCAAATTAGATGGAGAAAACAATACAGCCCTTTTTCCTTAACTTTACAGCACTGCAGTACTACCACTAACTATTATCACCACCTGGTAAATTAGCTAACCTGTCTGGGCATCAGCTTCCTCAAATGAAGGGGTGAAAAGATTTTCAAGTCTTCTTCCATTTATAGGGTCACAAACCTACAAATCCTATATTTTAAGAATCCAGAGGGGTGTCTGGGTGGCTCAGTCAGTTAGGTGTCCAACTCTTTATTTCAGGTCAGATCTTGGGGTCATATATTCAAATCCCATGTGGGACTCCTTGCTGGGTGTAGATTCTACTTAAAAGAAAAGAAGAGGACGGGGTGCCTGGGTGGCTCAGTGGGTTAGGCCTCTACCTTCGGCTCAGGTCATGGTCTCAGGGTCCTGGGATGGAGCCCTGTGTTGGGCTCTCTGCCCAATGGGGAGCCCACTTCCCCATCTCTCTCTGCCTACTCATGATCTCTCTGTCATATGAATAAATCAAATTAAAAAAAAAAAAACAAAACAAAACAAAGAAAGAAAAGAAGAGGAGAGAAGAGAGGGGAGGGGAAGAAAGGGACAGGGGAGGAGTAAAGGGAAAAGGAGGGGAGGGGAGGGAAAGAAAGAAAAGATAAAAGAATACACAGGTCTCCAAGGCATAAGCTATGAAATGGAATAAATAAATATTGGTTGATAGAGTTTGAGTTCTAACTCTGAATTGGTTGAACTTACGAAATTTAACCAAACTTCTCACTCCCAGTGCCTCTGACCCCACTTTCCGCAGGAATACAATGGATAACTAATGCATCGACTGTAACTTAGCATGCCACATAGCTTTCCTAGATGGCACTCTGAAGAGAAATTCTTAGGAGATCAAAAGGGGACAACAGACTGAAGTATTTTCACTATTTCTGCAGCCGAGCCCGTGAACACAGCAGCAGTGAATGAATGATCCCCCGGAGGTGGCCTTGGAGAATTCCGAAGGTGAGCAAGGAGCCTTTCCTTTCCAAGCACAGTTCCATAAAGCAGGGCATTGCAACGACTTTATCTGTGCCTGTAAACAATCTCTTGCGCTACAGTCTTAGCACAGCCAGAAGTGAAATTGCCACTTGCCTTGTGTAATTCAAAGGAGTGTGTTATTTACTATAGTACCTCAGCAGTAAAAATCTAATCGGTAAATCGGGTATGTGCCAGGCACTGTGGCAGGCATGTCACACGTTCTCTTCGGTAATGCTCCCCGTGGAGAGGGGATGATTCACCCCCATTTCACAAGTGAAGAAAGACAGTTGGATGGTTATCAGACGGCACAGCCGACATCTGAACGCACTTTTGTCTGATCCTAAAGTCCATACTCTTTTCCTCACACCACAGTGCCTCCCCCCAGAAGCTTCTGAGCTGTGAGCTTGAGGGATACGCTAGGCCAGAACCCATTTATCTGCAGACGTGGCCAGATTTGAGGAGCGCCGCCAAGTGCGGGGACGGCACACACCGCCACAGCAGCCTCCTTCTGGGGTGGGATCAAGCAGCCACAGGAGAGACTGCTGTTCGCCGTCTCCATTCTGAGCAGGAGCGGCTGATGGCTTGAGTCTTGCTTGCTGCTGCTGCTGCTCGGGCAGCCTCTTCCATGTCTGGTCTGCGGACTAAAACGTCTAACTTAAAGTGTGGCAGAGTTCTTCTCTTCCAGGGCGGTTAGTCTTTAATGGAGGTTTTCTCTGAGACTTCATGTAAGAACCCTCCCAAACACATTCCATGCGTTGCAGAAGCCCAGAAGTTACTGGAAAGTTAGCCCTCCTGCTGTGAGACCATAAACAGTAACTGCAGAGCTCATCGGGACCAGTTAAACTTCCCTAAATCACTTTATTCACCTGATGCTAGATTTAGCCTTCTGTAGCCCTTACCTCTTCTACCTGCAAGTTATAGGGCTGTGGACTAGTCATCTCTCTCTAAAATTCAGCTTTTCCACATCCATAGAAATGGCTAATATTAATGTCTACTTTGCAGGATGTTTGTCATGTCAGGATAATCTAAGAAATGCAATTTGCAAAAGGCACTCCATAAAAACAGTAGTTATTATTAGATTCTCTTTTTAATTTAGAAATACTACTTTGGTTTTTAAAAGCACAGGAGTAAGTCATATTATTAAGCCACAGAATGTGTTGGAGCCCAAAGGAGATCAGAGAAAAAATCATATGAACTTCTTGGGTATCCTATATTATTATTATTATTATTATTATTATTATCATTAAATCATGCCAGTTAAAAAAAAAGTAGTTACTAAAGTCAACCAGATTCCCAGAAAACATTAATATGTCTTACTCTCTTTTGTACAGAGACAGAGGCAACAGAAGATGGCTTTATAATTTTTCATAATATCATGATCCAAATAAACTAAATCCCACAGAGGTAAAGTTCACTCTGAAAATCCATCATTCAGAATTCCTGTTTATGGAGATTATTTGGCTCTATTTTTAAAAACTTAATTACTTAACATTACACCGATTCCAGAATAGTCAGACTTTGATTTTCAATAACTTCTTCACTCTCTCTTTTATTGCCTCTTTAATATCATTGGTCTTACTCCCTTATTAGGAAATCCACATCTTGATCTCTTTCACTATGAACTTTAATCACTCATTCACTGAATCAACAGGACTTATCCTCCTTCTTCCTTTTTCCAACTAAATCCCCAGTCTAGTTAAAAATAAAGGATTTCAGAAAGCACAGATTTCGGCATAATAATAAAGAAAACTGCCATGAAAGTATGAATCGAAATAGTATAAAATCTCTGCCTGCAGTACTACAGAAACTAAAGGCCAAACACTGATAGCAGTTACACCAGTCATGAGTCTGTCTACTGAGCATCTGAAACATGACTGGTCCAAATTAAGCTGTTCTCTAAGTGTGAAATACACACCAGATTTTGGAGGCTTTTTACCAAAAACAAAAACAAACAAACAAAAAAACCCTAAAATATTTCACTTATCATTTTATATTTATGTGAAAATGGTAATATTTTGAATATACTGGGCTAAATAAAATAAAATTAATTGCATCTGATTCTTTATATTTTGTAATGTCATAATTAGGAATTACTTAAGTAGCTTGCATTATATTTCTACTGGGCAGTGGTCAAGGTCCCACATTTCAAAGCCTTGCACAACACACTAGGAATTTTCCTGGCCTCTAATTATATTTTATATAGACCTTAATGACATGTCTACTTTGTCCACTAATCTCCCCAAAGGTATGTTTTCTTGTTTAATCTAGTGTTTCATGTATCTGGATCTAAATGGATCACCAACCACATTGTACTGTTAATTGAGCACAATCTTGAGCCACTTGGAGAGCTATGATTGTGCAGAATGTATTTGATGTTTGCTGCTACCTGATTTTTATCTCACCAGATTATTAATCTTCAGTTCTTTGAAAACTCTGCAAAATGATCTCAGAAGCATTGTGTGTGTCTTCCAGAAGCATGGTCATTCGTGTACAGCCATGCCCAAACTCAAGTGTCAAGGGCTTTCCATAGCCCTCATGGCCTATTAAAACTAAAAGATTCCCAAAGGACCAGAAATATAATCTTGCATCCACTGTTATGTCCCGAAAAAATAGCTGTATTTCAATTGATAAGATACAATGTAACATATTCTGCATCACATATCTGCTCCGTGGCGGAAGGGCAATACATCGGATGGTATACATCATTAAACTGAACACAGCCGAGTAAATGACATTACAGCACCATTTGGAAACGCAGACCAAACAATCCCCCTAAATTTCTAAATGTCAAACCTACTGACAATAACATTTTCATCCGTTCTGTGTTTACTGTTGCTCCTTCTATGTTTCTTCTCAGGCAGCCCTCTGAGTAAACAAATTTGAATCACAGAGTTTGTAATTTTCATAATGTACAAATTGGTGAAAGAATTCATTATACATATAAGGAATTTTCCAGCTCTTTTTTAAATGGGACAGTACCTAACAAACAATCACATTATTTTTAACTTTTCTCAACCTCCTTTTTTTTTTTCCAGATTTGCCTGTGGAGACAATGTCTTCAATCCCATGATCTCCACCAAATATCTCTCCCCGGTTCAGGCTGGGACCCATCCCTATCAAGCAACATAAGCAGGGCTACACTCGAGAGACACTGGTTCGGTGAGGAATAAACCTTGGACATCAGAGAGGGGATCTACCTGGTAAAGAGCACATGGCTTGATTTCTTCTGAATCTGCAGAAGGACTTGAAGAGTTGACTGATCCCTATAGCTTGATATAAACCCAAGGGAGGCCCTCATGTGAGAGAATTCTCTGAACCCATGACGTAGGACAACCTGGAAATGCCAGACTATGCATGAAGTTACCAAAAGGCGAATTCAGTGTTTCCCAGACTTTTCAAATCATCCTCAAACTGACTGAGGACATTAGCGTCTCGGCATACCTGTGACCAACCACAGCATGCCAGCTGGGAAGCTCTGGGCTGATTTACTGAGGGAGCTATGTGTCTAACTGCTAACGGGAGCCAGGAGGTTCAAACAGAGGAGCATAGCTTTTCGAGAAAAGCTAGAAATGGGAGGGCGAAGGGATGCCCTCTCTGGAGAAGGCCACTGCTACTCAACTTCTGACAGCAAGAAGCCCTTTACGAACTTTTCCAATTAAAAAAATAAAACAATGGCTGCCCCTCTGAAATGACAAAAACCAGACCAAACAAAATCAATAGCCACACATCGGCCAGTTCATGAGATGTGTTGCACACAGATTCAAAATCTAACCTTCAGATTCAAAATACCTAGGAGGCCAAGAAATTACAAATTAGAGAGACCCTCGATTTATCTGGGTCTTTTGCCACGGTGAGCCAAGAAGAACAGAAATTCACATAATAAAACATGGTGTTTCTTACAGAAGCATCACTTTTACTTGTAGATGTTTTTTGAAAATTTACATTAAAACAGAGTATATTATGAATACGGTTCAAAAATTATACAATGTAACGTTAAACAAGAGAGTCAGAATGCATCTACTACTTGCAATAGGCTACTTTCAACCACATACCTGGGATTATTTCCTTCCTAAGGAAAAAGTTTGAGAAGTAATCTACTGGGTAACCATTGGAAAGGACAAGAACCTCTTAAATTGGTTCTGAATACAGTAAGATTTTCAAGGTTTCTTCCATAGCTTGAAGTTTTTAAGCAGCCCCGGGCCATTTAGATTGCTACTTCAAATGTAATCTGCATCCTCAGAATGTTCTAGAAGGCTCCTGGAAGCCTGAATTTCAGCAGTTCAGGCCTGCCAGCCCAGTGGACAGAGGGCACCCCACTAACACAGCAGCCCATTTGCCCCCTTCGATACCAGTAAATGGTTTTCTTCGTGTGTTCTGCATTTGTTTATGGGTAATGAATAAAACATTAAAATCGCTATTTGGAATATAAAACACTGTAATTCTTGCAAATGATAAAGTTATGCTGGCTGTAGTTTAGGGTACTAAGGCTGTTATTTATAGAATAAAACCCATTATCACTACTCAAATATTGAACAAGAATAGTTTGTATTCAAAGATAAAGTTGCCACAGGGGACTATTGATATAGGAAATATGGCTGGAGAGATATGGGATGCATATTAAAATTTATATACTGAAAAGAAAAAATGTATTTAACAGGTATATTTAATATTCCAGTAGCATCGACTGGAACTGTTAAAGTTATATTTGCTGACATTTCAATTATAACCTTCTATTTTCAGTGCCTTCGGTTCAATCCAAAAATTTTCTCCAGGCCCAAAAGTAATGTGCTTTATAAGGTCTCAGTCTGCCAATGAATTTTTGGTAGTGTTCAGCACATTCAAACTTCCAGGGAAAAGACCAAAGGCAAATATGAAGTTTTTCCTCACAGGACTACCAAATTTTGAAATGAATATGCAATGGATTTAAGACAATGTTTTCCCAAGTGAAGCAGAGAGGCCAAGAGTTTGCCACAGTTAGTGAAATAATACTTAGTGGAGCCAAGAATCAAACCAAGGGATTTTTCACTCCAGATTCATGCTCCTAATATTACAGTTCATTGCCCTGGCATTATCATAATTTGATAGAAATATTTGTATAGATAGTAATTTACACATAGTATTAATATACCATATATAGTATATAAAGTATTATATACCTCTGATTTGATCTTATTTTTTTTAAAGATTTTATTTATTTTCCAGAGAGAGAGCATAAGCAGGGTGAGGGGCAGGCAGAGCAGCAGAGAGAGGGGCAGGCTCCCCGCTGAGCAAGGAGCCCGATGAGGGACTCGATCCCACGACCCTGGAATCATGACCTGAGCCGAAGGCAGCCGTTTCACCAGCTGAGGCACCCAGGCATCCCTGATTTTACTTTTTTAAGTTTATTTATTTAAGTAATCTCTATACTCAATGTGGGGCTTGAACTCAGGACCGTGAGATGAAGAGTCACATGCTCCTCCAACTGAGTCAGCCAGGCCCTCCTCCCTATAATTTTAATCCATTTTGTAGATTTCAATATCTTACAACTCTTCCTATTAATGGCTAACTTAATGGTATGTAACCCTCAAAGCAATTACAATTTGTACATATAATTCCTCGGGCGATTTCTGAAAATCTCCAGTAGACTGCATTTTCAATGGGCATGGGGCATTCTAGGGCTTACTGAAGTTGCTCAGCCTGTCTAGGACCCAGGTTTCTCAAATATAAAACAGGAATAATAACAGCGCTTATGTTGGAATGGCTCCAGGAATGAAATGCAAAAATGTAAGTAAAGTGCTTATCACAATGACCAGCATACAGGAAGAAGTAAACGTTAGTCATTATTATTGTTATTGCTGATAATAATGTTACCCATCCTTTGTCCTTGTGACTTACACAGGGTTTGGTACATGAGAGGGGCTCAGTAAATAATAATTAAATAAATTAAGAAATACTTTTTAATTAAAACTTTTTAAACAACACTCCCTGTCCCTGCCCCCATCCCTTACATGCAAATATAGGGGTTCTCGCCATCAGCACTGCCATCTCTCAAATGTGTTTTTGTTTCCTCTACCTGAAACACAACTCCCCATCCTAATTTTCGTCTGGCTAACTCCTACTTTTCATCTAAGTTTTGGCTCCGTTTCTTCTCTTATGGGAAGTTTTTTCTTAAACTGAGAGCCCATTATGCGTGCCTGCTTATGCTTTTTCACTGGGTTCTCTTCTTGCTCCTAACTGTCAAAGCACTTAACACCAAGTCTTCTTGATTTTTTTTTTTTTTTTTTACTTTCCTTAATACCCAACTAGACTGCAAACTCGTGAAGGCAGACACCATTATTTACCACCATAAAGACATACAACATAAGAGATGTTCAAAAAAACACTTGTTTAATGAATAAACAAATACATACTACTGAGTAACATTTCCATGATTCTCATCTTCCCCAACAAATATCAGAGTGGATTTGGCATTTGGATCAATTTTAGAAATGAACAAAAAGGGAAAGACACTTAAGATGTTTTGTTTTTCTTTAAGTGAACAACAACAACAAAAAACTTGGACAAGGACGCCTGGGTAGCTCAGTGGGTTAAACCTGCCTTCGGCTCAGGTCATGATCTCAGGGTCCTGGGATCGAGCCCCGCATCGGGCTCTCTGCTCAGCAGGGAGCCTGCTTCCCCCTCTCTCTCTGTCTGCCTCTCTGCCTACTTGTGATCTCTCTCTGTAAAATAAATAAATAAAATCTTAAAAAAAAAAAATACTTGGACAAATTCCTCCCAAAAGATAGCCAAATGGCCACTAATGTATGAAAGGTATACACCAACATTAATCATTAGGAAAATGTAAATTGAAGCCATATGAGACACTAAGACACAGCCATCAAAATGGCGAACACACACAGCAAGAAAATATGAATAATAGCAAGAACATGGGGCATCTGGAACTTTCATGTACTGTTGATGAACATCTAAATTGGGGCACTTAGGAAAACTGTTTGGCAGCATCTACTAGAATGAAAACATATTCCTTAAGACTCAGCAGTCCCACTTCCAGGAATATGCCATGCAGAAGTATGCACACGTGCGTATCACAAAGCTTTCACAAGAATACCCTGACAGCTGAAAATTGGAAACAGGAAAATGTTCACCCACAGTCAGGTGGATAAATCAATCTGTGGAAGTTTTCAATAAATTCATACACTGGAACATTATACGGCAACGAAACGAACACTATGAATAAATCTCAAAAACATCCTGTTGCGTGAAAGAAGTTTAACTCAAAAGACGACCCGTTATACTCGTGTTGAGTGATACAGTTGTGTGTGGCGACGGAAGCGAGAGAGGAGGTGACTCTCCTGTGACTGGCTATGACTTGTCCTGGGTGGCTGTTGAGTGTAGACGTTCACTTTGTGGGAGCTCACCCATTTGTACCCCTGTAACATGTGTACGTTTCTGCATGCGAACTGCACTCGGGTAAAAAGGCGAACTAAAAATAAATGAATAAATAAAGGTCCTCCACCAAAAAAAAAAAAAAAAAAAAGTCAACACAGATGATTCACACAACTCCAGGAAGTCTGAAATCCTCTGAACTTGACTAGTCACTTGATTCTACCTGAGATCTCATCTTGATCTTATTTCTAACTCTTCTCTTTCCTGATGAATTCTATTTTAATCTGTTTGCTAAATATAGACTACATACACACAGGTTTAACATTGCCATAAAAAGTGACGGAACGGCGGAAATGGGGTCATGATCTTTTTATTGCAAAGTAAAAAAGAAGAAGAAGAAGAAGAAGAAGAAGAAGAAGAAGAGGTTTTCCTGAGATAAGTTGGCAACTGTCACGAGAGAAAATGGATACTATGTATTTATATTTATACTTATACAAACATCTCAAACAAATGGTCTGAGTTGGAAGTAACTGGCCAAAGAGCAGCGAAAGGTCTGGAAAAGCAGAGCCCTGGCGTATCAAAGATGGCCTACGCTCAGGGGAGAAGCAAAGAAGGGGTAAGAAAGCCTCAGGGCTGGCAGTTCCAGAGCTGTCACCAGGAGGCACACCAGCTCTGCCACAACCCAGCGAGGGGGGGGGTGCGGGGGGGGGGGGCACCGCACAGGGCTCCGGATTATTCAGTGGTGCCTGGCAGCATAGGAAAACATGAGAAATTGGGGTTGGAATAGCCAAGGCTATGAGAAAGCCTTTGAAAGTACTTATAATTCTTGCCTTTTGCTTTTTTTTTTTTTTTTTTTAATTAGAACCATAAAGGCAACATCCTCCATAAGCTAAACTTCAACAGGATCTTACCAATTTTAAATTAGTAACACAGGGCTACACAATGAATTCTTCATTTTCAAGCCCTTGCTCACTAGAAATTTCTCAGGCTCTCCCACCCTCATCTCCCTCTCTCCTGTCATTCTGCCTTCTTATGCATAATACATGGCTAATTATCTCCTGCAAAAGTGACTTAATATGCAGAAATGCCCTAAGGGGGAGCTCACCACTGCTGAAAAGGTATACAAAATAAATCCATACATATCATTTCAAGAAGGCAAATCCTCCTTTGGGAATAGGTCACTGTTCAAACATTGAGAAATTAGATTTTACCAGACATTTTGTCTGTTTCATTGGAAATTATGTTTAACTCCCTAACATTCAAATATTTTGGCAACATCCGGCTCTTATAACAGATCATTCAGTAAGACCTATGGCTCTGAGAAGCCACATGATGTTTTATTCTTTACCAACGACAATAACAAACCAATGTCAGGCATGTTTCATTCATCTAATAGAAACCATTATATATATATATATTTTTTCTATTCCCATACTATTAACTCTCCATATGAAGACTTCAAGCTGTAAAGAGTTTTTTGGCTATAGAGTAATTCCATTTCATTGTAAACTCTCTTCAGATGACAAATATATTCATCATAAATCAGTACAATTACTATAGAACTATCACAGAGAGAATGAAGCTATATTGTTCGTGTTGAAAATTGGATTCCTCTGTCCAAAGCTTACTCAAAATAGGTCTTTTTAACTTACAAGTCCCTTGCAATCAAAGATCTGTATGTTTAAATCAAAGTAGGGAACAGATCAATATAACTTTGCATCTCTTCATGTAATTAGATCGCAAAATAAAATTCCCTCTTTTCTGGGAAATTTCTTTTTCTGGTGGAAAATGCTTCCAATTTTAACATTTTTAGGAAGATAAAAATCTGCTCCTTTAACTATGTCCTCAGCAAAGGCAAAAACAATTGTCTGGACTGCAAACCACATGGAAACCTTCTAGTCTTTTCTTTCAGCTTCCCCCATAATAGTAACAGAAACTCTGTCGCTGGTCCCTGTGCCTATCAGCTCTCACTGCTCAGTGTCATGGCCTATACGTTAAGTACAAATGTCAGGCAGTCATAAAATCTCAACAATTCAGAACTCTTTGGGGATCAACATAAAATGACATTCTGTTGAGTGGGAAATCCCATGGCCTGTGGCCATGTCTTCCAGGGGGTTGACATGCTAGAAAAGAAAAACACAGCCTGCTTTTAAAAGAGGTCATTCTTACATGAAATTTGTTTGTTTAAAAAAAAAAAAAAAAAAAAACTTTCACAAGCCTCCTATTTATATTGGCTAAAATATCTTTTCATGCATATATAAACTTTGAAGAAACCATTCCAGAAATTTTAGCAATTCTTTGTTAATTGCACAGTTCTCGTGGACTAAAGCAACTTCTATCTAGTCAAAGTGACACAAAAAAGCAAGCGGCCCCTGTCAGTGATGGATTCAAGCGCTCTACTCCCATTCAGCCTATCCGTGTCTAAAGAAAGAAGACGGGTACCTAATCACTACCGGACAAATCCCACAAAGGCAGCAGCACTTTACGGATGCCTAATACATCACACTGGAGGTCTGGGCACAGGCAGGACACCTGACAGGATGCAATGATTTAGAATGCACTCCAATTTTTAAGGAAGTCAGTGTTAGAGCCAGAAACAGGATAAATGAAAACTTTCTAAGACACATGTTTTCTGAGATTTATAATCAGGTAGAGATAGAGAAGGGGAAGGAGATTAGACAAGTGTTTAGACTTTTTCATCAAAATATGGAATGGGAAAAAGATTTTAACACCTGCCACTTCCTTTGCAATTGTGAAGAAAGATGACTGACAATTCTCGTGGGTTTTCATTACCATCAAGATCCAGCACCTTCCAAGTCTGCTACTACATAACTGTGTCAAGCAAACCATATCTCAGAACAAAAGTACTTTCAGGTAAAGGGAATGCAGTGAAAAGGGAGGCATGAAAAGAAAAAAGCACTTTGAATTACACTCGGAAATATCAATTGGGTGTCAGGAGTAAAATCACCTTGACTTCTTACTAATAAGTTTATAAAATTGCTACTCACATCTGGAATGATCAGGCAATTGACTTGATAGCAATTGACTTGATACTCACACTGTTCTTATCAAGAATAAAAAAGAGACGACTTAATATAATAAATCCTAGTCTATTAATTCTACTCCGGTCTAAGGAAATAAGGGTCCTGAAAGTTGACGGTTGATGATAATTCCACGTCTCTAAGAAACTTTTAATAGAAGAAGCTACAAACAAGACATGATATCCTTGAGATAATGATACAGGAAATCCTGGAAAATGACTAGAGGGTGGGGGGGAGGGGAAGGTTCCAGGAGGGAGAAAGAGAGATGGGGGAAAAAAAGGAGAAAAGGCAGGGAGGGAAAGAAGGAAAGATAACAGAAACAACACTAGCGTTAGTGTAAGATCCAGAGAGAGAGCTTGGGGCTGGCTAGTACAGCACGTGAGAGCTGACCGTGGACATCTGTACACAACCCCATAACTGCACTTATGTAGCTCGAGATCCGTAATGGTCAGTGTATTTGTATCAAGGAAATTGGCAGATGCATCTAATCAGGGCTTTTTACTCCAAATACTGTTTACCAATATGCCACCGGTTAGATCCAAAGTACAATGCTAAGTGATAGTCCTGTTCCCAATAAACCAGAAATGCTATCATCTACCTCAAAGGACCATATGAAAGCTAAATACAAGAGTGCAAAGTGCACAGAAGGCATAGAAGAATTTCAGATAGCTATGGCTATCACTTTTAAGAATCCAGTGCAAAGTATAGAAACCAACTTCTAAGAATTTCACCGATAGCAATGTTCTCCTTAATGGTAGCACTAGCCAGACCACAGGCTTAGAATAGTTGAACAGCAGCAGCCAGATCAGTAATGAAGTTTAGAAACAAATAAATAAACAAATAGGGACACAGCTATGCTCACAGGGAGGCGAGCAAAGCACGAAAACTTGACAAGAAACCAGCGCAAAATGAAAACTCAACACAGGGACATTCATTCCAAACCTTCTAAATGAAATTTAACTATATTAAATCTGACGTTTTAATGTCTTCATAGATATTTCAAATATGCTGTCACTCTATAAGTAATAGCCACAATGGAAGTTATAACATAAGTAATGCAAGTTACTAGGAAGCACTGGGGGTATGAACAACAACACAGCTCTCAGTCAGCACTGAGAGTACAACCCAACTGTCAAGTCTACACTGAAAATGGTGAACTGCGAGACCGAAAGGAACTCACTTTGATGAAACCATCACAAAATACAGCAATGACATCCACTGCAAACAGAATTTCAGAAAAAAATACAACTTATTGTATGTACACATTTGTATGTATCTACACATTTCTACATACAGAAGAACAGTGCTCCCTCGCTAGATAAATATCTGTCCATATGTCCACATCCACACACATCAAGTCCCCTCTCTACAAAATCAGTGGGCATTCCCCACACTCATAATTAAACAGCCACCCCTGGGTACAGGACCTCTTTGCCTCCCCACCTCTGCCAGACGACATTTTTCCTATTCTGTTTTTTCCCCTCTGTAGAATCTACTCATCTTCTATGCTTTTTCAAGTCTACATTTTCCTTCTCGTTTCCATAATGTGCTGGGCCCAAGACTGGTTTTGTAAGAGTAGAAAAGATGGGGAATGATGCAGAGAAAAGGAGGCAGAAAAGTCAATCGAAAAAGAACACAAACCCGCATCGCTACCCAGATGCAACCACTCGTGACCACACCAATCCCCCAACACATCACCGGCCCTCTCTTTGTCAAAGACGTTCAGGAAAGCCATGCAATATGAAGAAGTTAGAATCAGGACACAGATTTCTGTTTCGCTGAAACTAACTATATCTAAATCTATCCATTGCACGCGCACACACACACAGACACAAAGTCTCAAAACATTTTAAATTTTAAGTATCCCTGCTATTCAGTGGAATATAAAGAACTTTAGATCAAATTTCTCAATGTCAGCTACACATCAGAATTCACCAGGAGCTTTTTAAACTCTTTGAGCCATCTGAACCCTTGACCAATGACCAGTGAATGTCTGGGGCTGGCGCTCAGCGGGCCGTAGGTTTGAAAAGCCACCCAGCTGATCCCAGTGTGCAGCCAGACCAGAGAGCCCATGCCCTATACCTAACACGTCTTACTCCTTACTCTGCACAAGTGATTCTCAGCCTTGGTTGTATACTCCCAGATTCCCTCCGGAGGCTTTTAGACATACAAATGCCTGGGCCCCACCCTAAAACAATACAATTAGAATCTCAGGGGAATGGAAACACTTTCTCTGGAGACTAAACTGAAGCTGTGATTGAAAACTAATGCTTGGGGCGCCTGGGTGGCTCAGTGGATTAATCCTCTGCCTTCTGCTCAGGTCATGATCTCAGGGTCCTGGGATAGAGCCCCGCGTCGGACTCTCTGCTCAGCAGGGAGCCTACTTCCCCCCCTCTCCCTCTGCCTGCCTCTCTGCCTACTTGTGATCTCTCACTCTGTCAAATAAATAAATAAAATCTTCCAAAAAAGAAAAAAAACTAATGCTCTTTGCGCATGATCCTTTTTCTAAACTTTATTTTATTCCCCGAACTATGACAACTTTCCTGCTTTTATACTCAACTTCTGTACCATTTCTAGTAGTACTAACCTTTCAGGAACAACACTAAATTACTTCAACACTTGCGTCCAAAACAAACCCAGGACTGAACCTTCCTGTTAACTGGCAGATGCAGAAGGTTCCTTGGGCTGCTGTAAGGAAGTACTACAAGTTCGGTGGTTTATAACAACAGTTACTTATTCTTTCACAGTTTCGGAAGCTAAAAGTCCAAAATCAAGGTGTAATTAGAGCCATGCTCTCTCTGAAGCCTACAGTGGAGAAAGCGTTCCCCACCTTTCTCGTAGCTTCTGGTGTTGCCAGCAATCCTTGGTGTCCCTTGCTTTGAAGACACCCAACACTTCGGTCTTTGTCTCCACCATCACATGGCGTCCTCCCTGTGTAGTCTATGTCTCTTCTAAAAACACCAGTCATGTTGGATTAAGGGCCCAACCTACTCCAATATGACCTCATCTTAAGTAATTACGTCGGCAACAACCTATTTCTAAATAAGGTCATGTTTTGTTTTGTTTTGTTTTTTTCCTTTTCAGTGTTCCAGAATAAGGTCACATTCTGAGGTGCCAAGAAGGACATGAATTTTGGGAGGGAAGACTATTCAACCCCATACAGCAAAGGAGGTACGGGAGCGGAGAACAGCAACTATGATATGAAGCATCCAGTGTTGACTATGAATAGGTAGTAGATTAACCAAGTTTCTAGGAACCTCAGAGAAAATAAAAGGGGTATGGAAAATATAGTCAGAGTCAAGAGTGTCCCTAAAAGACTAATCTAGAAAGAGATTCCAATCCCTAACAGTTTATCACCACCAATGCAATAGAACCCTTCTTCCAACATTCAGCCTCCAAAATAACAAGCTGTCTACAGTTTAGAAGTTTTTACATTCATATCTCTGCTGTCAGTGCTATAGCAATGCTCTGAAAAATTCATATGAAAACTCAAGCATTTTCCAACAGGTAACACTGTCACACAGGATTATACTGGTAGTACCATGTTCTAGGGAAGGCGTATTCTAGAGGAAATGGGCTTTGTAGAATAAACTACCTCTAACAAACTCATACCCAACCACCAACCATATTTCAGAGAAAACACTTCCTAAATTCCAACTTCATATTCTAACAAATACCCAGCAAAGTAGTAAACTCTCCTTGATTTAGAGCCTTGGTTGTCCACCTAATGGGTTATACATTGAATTGTCCTCACTAGCTATAGATGGCACAGAAGTTCCCCGCTCCCCAATAACCAAATAAATAGATGGGGACATGTATCATTTTGTCACACTCAAACACTCTGTGATACGCTAGCAGTCCCAGTGATAAAAGCAGCAATCGGCTGGACTACAGCAGAGTAAGTGGGCATCCGAAGGAGAAGACACGTACAGTATACATGTAGTACAAAAATTACTGACCATAATCATAATTCCTCAGGCACAAATCAGTTTGGTCCCCAGATACATTTCATCTCCTTTGACCTTATAAGTATCTTATAAAATAACTGGCAGTATAAACAAGTTAGTGTTGATCACTCAACCACTAAAAAGATGAGCAGAATCATTTATTTGAGCCAAATTTTGTTTTCGTGAGTGAAGATGCATTAAGAAAGAAAAATACAAACTCTATCTAAAACGTAAGAAATTAGGAAAAACTCCAATTAGTTATAGATTTTTATTGATTAAATTACTTCAGTTCCAATAAACTTCAAATATTTGAGACTCTACACAGAACAGTACCGGCCTCCCTGATACTTCTCAAACTTTAATGACTTAGTTTCTTCCTAACTACATTGAGTTCTCATAATATAAGTTCACATAAATAAGGCAAAAGAAATCTCCCTTTGTAACATAGCTCAGAGAGAAAAAAAATCTCTTCTATTTACCAGGCTGACGTTCACTTTGATCTCTTACAGACCTTTTCAGGTAACTATATATATATATATATATGAATGAGTTAAAAGCAAGCAAACTCCTTTGGGGATATAAAATAGCTTAGAAGTCAGGAACGAATGCAAATAAACTGAAAACACAAGAAGAAGGCATCTCTATTGCTCGCCTTTGCTTAGTTTGACAGCAGTGTTTTAAAATACAGGTGAGGAAATCTTTCAGTTTGGCTGTGATGCTTGGAAAAAAGCTTAAAGCAGTTTAGTAACTCAAGTAAGATGAAGCCAAACTTCTAAAATAAAACAAAAACAACAACAACAAAAAATCAAAGGTAGCAAAAGGAAGGGCCTTTATGCAAATGTCATTCCATCCCAACTACTATTTTCCAAGAAATCTCTGCTGCTCATCTGCCCCGAAAAGCATCCAAATATATTTGATGCCCCATCAAATGTAGCTGTAGCTTCAAAGTCATTTTGAACATTCTTAATTATGCAACTAACTATGAACCTTAGTAAATTATACATGTTGAACATTTTGATTTCTTCATGGTTTTTTAAAAATCTACGAATAGTCTAAGTAGTTGCAAAGGTTCTGCCACTTCATTTCCATAGGACTATTAGCCTCTAAATAGTTTACTAACATATTCTAAGCAAGAATGATACTCAAGGGAATTCAGAATAACACAAGGTCATGCTCTGCCTTTTTATAAAGAGTCAACGTCGTGAATACAAAATAATGTAGATTATATCATCAATCAATAAGCCACGAATAAAGCAATGAAATGCATTAGATTAGACTGATGTGACAAGATAAAGAAAGGTCTACAGATAGAGTTAAATGAAGACACCGAGTAGACACATCAGGCATCCAATCTGACTACTGCCACATAAAATCACTCCTCTAGAGTCCCTGTGATGGGGAGGAAAATATTATTTGGAAAAATGTAAGTGTTACTTCCTTAAATAATTTAGATTTGCCAAACCTTTCCCAGTGAAAGAGCTGAAGCTTGGATACCCTTATTCAAAACTTGACCTAATTAATAACTGTAACTCATATCAGATGAAACAAATGCCAATTTCATTTTTATTATTATAAAACTAGTAGAAATGGTTAAACATGGATTACAAATACAGTGCAGAAAACTATCTTTAAGACTCAAAGGAAAAAGAAAAAAAAGATCTCTACATTAGAGGAAAAACAGGTTTAAAGGAACTTGGCAATAGTTCAACTACCAAAATATATGTGTAAAAAAAATGAGGAAAGGCGGAAGAGGAAAGAAAACCAGTTATTTTAATTCAAGAAAAAAAAAAGTGGATGATTTGCACATCAACTTCTTTTACAGCTTCATGCTTCTCTAATAAAGCTCTACATAAATGCTCCTTGAAGCTTAAATTATGTAGTGAATAAAAATCACCTTGACTTGTACACTTAAAAATGCCTAAAAGTCAATTTGATGTCATGTGTATTTTACCACAATTAAAAAATAAAAATAAAGCAAGGGTTAAAGGCTCATCTATTCCCAAAATAGGGAAGGAATGGTTTTCAGCTCTGTAACTTACATATGCTTGCACATATTTCCAAGTTAGATACGGTCATGTGAAACAAAATATGGATTTAACTCAACTTTTGCTGTTTGAGGACAAGTACCTCCTCTTCATCTCTGAATTTCCGGTATTTAGAAAAGTGCTTTGCACAGTGTGAAAAGCTGGAATTTGCCAAATATACGGAAAGAAAACGGGTGAAACAGTACATCTTATATTAGGATATTTTATTATAATTTTCAAAAATATATCACCTGATCCTGGAGTCAAATAGCATTATCACTGGCCTTGATTGATTTCTATCCGGGCAAATCTAAACATCAGATTCTAATCTTCTGTCATTTGTTCTGGGAAAGGGTTATGTCCATTTTAAAATTTTCTAACCAGTCTAGGACCCCTGGGAGGCCAAGAGGTATGGGAAGGGTGGGCCCATTTGTGCACCACGCTGATCAGCTCTCACAGTGAAGTCATGTGCCCTGTGAAACTTGTCAGGTTCTTTCCTGTGTGAATCGGCACCTAGAAAGGTCAGGGGCCTGCCTTGGGTTTCTGACAGGAAACAGTGCCCCTGAAGTGCAAATTCACACGGAGGGGAAGCTGCAGGACTGAGACGGCAGCGGACTGAACCAGCAAGTCCGAAAGTGCTTTGCTTCAAAATAAAATGGAATAAAGACTCAGAAAAGAAATGCACAAGGGGAAAGAGACAGCAGAATTAGTTGGCCCAAAATTACAATCAACTGCGCATCAGTGAACCTGAAGCACAGCTTCTCCTACAGGCTACAGAGGGACTCTCGAACGTGGAAATGCAACGTAAATCTAGTCCCTTCATACTTTCGTGTCTTCCTCCCTAATTTGCTTATTTTTTTTCTCTTTAGCTCTCACACTTTTCTCTACACCCCCCCCCTTTTTTTCACATCTAATTATGCATCTCAAGGAAATTCCCTTACCCCCTTTCTGTCTATTCATTCATGATGCCTACATTTGGGGGGAAGGGGCGCGGTGAGTAAATACTAAGATCTGTCCTCCTACAGCTCTGGTAAAAGAGAAAGCAAGCAAAGGAAGACTTCGCAGAGTTGTTTTAATAGCAAAACTCAAGATAAAGATGTCCGAAGGCTATTTTTAAATGCCCGTAAAACCAAAACAGTGGTTTCCAATTCTTCATTTGGTGACTGGAGCTTTAGATAATAAGAATTTAAAGGAAATGTTATAGTAAGTCAAACCATCAGTACTTGGTTATATATAAGCCAAAAATACATTTTTAAAGGTTGGTTTTGTTTTGTTTGTTAATCATCGATGACTTTAAAATGTATCTGTTGTCTGTAATGAAACAAGAAAAGGTGAGAGATGGTTGGTATCAATTAAATCAGCCAATTTAAAACTAATGCCCTACATCCATTGATAAAACCTGATAGAAACGACCTTACTCCTGGCAACACCAACTAACCAGAACCCTTTTAAAAGGCACTTATGTTTCAAGAATCAAAATAGTTGACAGTATCTGACACACTAGTAACACTCCCTAATTGATCCTCCCCCCTCCCTAAAAAAAAGGGCGGAGGTGGGGGTGCATCGTGTGTAAAAGGCTCATTGAAACACCACTTGTATCTTCAAAACTAGAACAAGTACATCAAAAGGAAATGGCCAATTTAATTGTAATAAAACAATGTAATAGAGTATTATATGTTGCCATTATAAACTACAATTAAGAAAAATGGGATAAACAGCAATATTAAGTAAAAATGATCTGCATATGAAGAACAATTAGTAAAATACATGAAAACATTTGTTGAAAAAGTGTAGTGTGTTCTCAGTATGGTTTCTTCCCTATCTCATTTGCATTCCTGATAAAACTTCATAATGTTTCTTTAAGAAATTATAGATACAATATAAATTTTTGTAAGTATATTTCCTCATATTATTTTGAAATATTAGATTTCAAATAGCAACATTTATTGAAAAGATTATAAAGATTAATAAGGTCACTCCTAGAATTTGTCTTAATATGATAAATAATACAATAAACACGGTTCTTATATGGAAATGTTTGAAGGTTTAAAAATGTTCAATTATTCCTGACACTAATGGGAATTAGAAGTACAACATATATGAGAACCGCATCATGAGATAATTTACGTTATACGAGAAAAATAAAGAAGAGCATTTTCATATTTTTTTAAAAAGAGTACATGTTAGATGACCAATGACAAAACTCTAAAGAAATAGCCTGCGATCATAGACGACATACACAAAAGGAGTTCGCAATTCTCCCTATTATTATTTATAGTTAGCATCCGTGGAATACTGATTTCCAGACAGCTCGCTAGATATCCGGTTATCATTTCACACAACACTAACTAGATGCTTTTAGTAACTGCATTTTTTTAGATGAGGCAACTGAAGGTCCCACAGGAAATAAAACTTTTCCAAGGTTACATGGAGGACATCCAAGCAATAATAAATGGTGAGCCTGGGACTTGAACCAAATTCTGATCCTTTCTTGCCTACTTCTCCAAAGTTGAGAAGAAGAAAAAAAAACTTATAAACCATATAAAACCAGGATTTTTACTTATATCTCTTTATGTAATCCCACTAGATTTGTTTTCCTCCATTGTTTTAATCAGTCCTTAAAATGGAAGAATTGCTATCTCCAGGACAAGAAAATTTCATCCATTTCATTTTCACTGTGTTTCCTATTAAATGTTTCCAACTAAATAGAAACTTGATCCTTAAAAATCATAAAATTAATACAGACATGTTTCCTGATCATGTTTCTCTTTAGGTCAGACTTAGCTAAATCATGAATAATTTGCCAGAATATAATGGATTGAATATGTTTATTTTATTTAGTGTGAAAGTCACTCATGATTGGTAAGTATTCAGGAAGACCTATTAATGGATGTGGGCATCCAAGGCACCCAGTATCATTCCACCATTTGTTCTCAAGTATTTTTCTATGCACTTGTCTCACCTTGACACCAGGTGCCTCTGAGCCTCTAGGAAGAGCCTTGCATTCTGATGTTAATAGCACCTTCCAACCAGCTCCTGAGCAGTCAGCTCCCTTCCGAAATAAAATGTGTGGCTCCTTAGGAGTTCAGTTCTGTAACGTTATCCCCTAGAAGCACAGCTCACCAAATCTTACCTCTAGAACACAGGTTAAGTGCAGAACCGGGCCCAGTGGGAAAGGCGGAGGAAGGGAAGCAGGGAAAGGAAGGTGCTGCAGGTCGGACCTGAGTCATCCATGGAAGGGTCTAAGTTATTTAAAATGCTGTATTTCCTCAAAAATAGATGTGAATTTTCTCCACAAAACTCTGCAGATCTTTTTATATTATATTTAAAATGTTTTAAGTCATTATTTGTCTTGAATTCCCTGAGTCAATTGATGCCCTCAGAGATTGGGACCCTGAGCACTAGAATGAAGCCAAGCCAGGTCTGGGTGGGGAGGGGAGGGGAGGGGAGGGTGTGCTCGCTTTATTCAGGATGGGGGAGGGCTTACTGGAAAGCGGGAAAACAGAAGAGCAGATTACCAACAAGAGTGCCCTGGAGATCAGAGGGCTGCCTCTCTGGGATGAAGCATGAAAGAGACTTCTAAAAAGAAGTCAATGGAAAAGAGCTAGGAGCAGTGGCCAGTGCTTATCTGGCCCCATACGATTTCCCTGCCATATTATCACCTCTTTTTTCTTATACCTGATTCCACTCTGTATCTTTCCTTGTGTCAATCTCTAGTCCAGTGAAATGCCAATTCCTTTCATTAGTAAAAGGATATTTCACCATCCCTTCAGATGGCCCACAACAACATTTTTAAATACCTACATGAGAAAGAAACAAAAAGTCCGAACAGCTCCACTATTCCAGAACAAAACCTGGCTGTCATTTGCTCACCTCCCACCCTCCCCATATCTGATCCACTTCCAATTGATAGAAACTAAAGAGAAAATAATCATATTCTACAGATAATATTTAACTCACTTAGTATCACATCTTAGAGGCTTATGGCAGACCAGAAAGAATAATTTATATGTTAATGTAAACCACAAAAGTAGCATCCACCATACCCCCCAAGTCGCTATAAGGGCGACATTGAAGTTAACACAGTACTAAAGGCTTCTGCAAGATTTACCTCATTAAAATAACAAGTTTAGATATAGTTACTCTTCTCAGACCACTCTACACATGAGCAAACTGTAACTTGAAGATACAAATCTTGCCTAACGCCCCAGAAACAGAAGCAAGTGATTAAGGCAGGGCTCAATTTCACTCTCCACAATCCGCAACTCCGTTTTTGAACCGCTACACGCTACTGTAACTTGTTAAAATCTACTTCCTACCCTCTCAATATCTGAAAGCACTGTATTTAGCAAAAAGGAGGAAGAAAGGAGGGAGAAAGGAAGAACTCAGTACCTACGTGTACACGGCACTATGCTACCTCCCAGAACTACAACGGATTAGGTAGAGTTCAAGTCTTTTTTTTTTTTTTTTAAGATTTTATTTATTTATTTGACAGAGATCACAGTAGACAGAGAGGCAGGCAGAGAGAGAGAGGGAGAAGCAGGCTCCCCGCTGAGCAGAGAGCCCGATATGGGGCTCGATCCCAGGACTCTGAGATCATGACCTGAGCTGAAGGCAGAGGCTTTGACCCACTGGGCCACCCAGGTGCCCCGGTAGAGTTCAAGTCTTGATGGGTTCATAGACTCCAACAACTCATAGTTCATAGACTCCTTCTAGAGGATTCTCTGGTTCACCAATCTCCATCTTTATGCTCTCTCAAAATTCTTGTTCGCTTTCTCCACAACGCCTACCTTAACTAATTCTCCTTCTTTATTTACTCAATTGGCCCAGCAATGCTATTGTATTTGATGTTGTATATGATTTACAATTCATTTGTGTAATTTCTTTTGTTTGAATGGCTTCATACATTAAGCTTACATTCAATAAATACAGAGATGGTTGTGTTTTACTTTGTTCTAAATGACCAGTTGTCCCTAAGATACACTATTGAGTATTAAGCAGAGATTAAATTCCCTGTGATGGGGGGATCTCAGGTGCAGAGAATTGGATTACTCTTATTTCTAGGTTTATGAGAAACTATCATCAGAAGTCTCTTTTATTTTACGTAGAGAATGTGTATAGGTTACTAGTGGTAGTCTAATTTTTTGTGTGAGGCACACAAGCATTTGTTACTTTATTAATAAACATAATCAACTTGATTTAAATCATTGCTATGACACAAATATGATCTTTTACCAAATCAGAATTTATTATTTTTTGTATATACCCTTAATATGCTACCTGTTGACTCACAGATATAATTTTCTTTCATCTATAAAAAGACCATTATAAAATGATAAAATAATAGAACAGTTAATATCAATAGAATATAAATGATATTACTTAATATATATTATTTTTATAGTCATACCAAAAAAAAAACCAACTGACATTTATGTTACTTAACAAAGTTATCTAAAATATTTATGAAGTCACTGACCAAAAAAAAAGAAAAAGCTCTCAATTTGGCAGATTAATTTAAGAGATTAAATATGTTCTTCCATGTTGCAGTAAAAAAAAATAAGATTTTTTTAAAAGCATTTCAAAGATTAAATTAACTGGTAATTTAGTATTCCACATGATCATATCCCAGTAAGTACAAATCTTATTTTTTTAAAAAGATTTTATTTATTTGATAGAGATACAGTGAGAGAGGGAACACAAGCAGGGGGAGTGAGAGAGGGAGAAACAGGCCTCCCACTGAGCAGGGAGCCCAATGTGGGGCTGGATCCCAGGACCCTGGGATCATGACCTGAGCCGAAGGCAGACGCTTAATGACTGAGTCACCCAGGCACCCCAGTACAAATCTAATTTTAAAAATGTGTGCTTTTAAATTTTTTATTCTGTTATAAATATATATTTCCACAGATAAAACAGGTTACTTTTAATGTTAGGCTAAGCAACAAACTCAAATCCTCATTTTCCTCCTACTAGTCATTACTTTAGGCAAATAGGAAGGAATAATTGATCACGTTTGGGGATTTTTACACAAGAAATCTCTTTACTGAGGGGGGAACTCAAACCAAATAACATCCAAAGCCCCATCCAAAGTTTCTTAATTAAGAGTTTATTTCTTTTTTTCTTAAATATTAATTTATTTGACAGAGAGATCACAAGTAGGCAGAGAGGCAGGCAGAGAGAGAGGGGGAAGCAGGCTCCCCACCTAGCAGAGAGCCCGATGGGGGGCTCCATCCCAGGGCCCTGGGATCATGACCTGAGCCGAAGGCAGAGACTTAACCCACTGAGCCACCCAGGTGCCCCAGTTAAGAGTGTCTTAACTAAGAACTCTGTTCACAAGTGTGCAGAAACCCAATCAAACTGACCAGCTTCATTATTTCTTATGTAAAAATCTATGGAATTCTGTTAACATATTATAAAAATATAGTTTGAAAACTGAAAATAAAAAACACTGTGTATGTGACAGGAATTTCCAAGTCTATTAAGCATGGTTTCCTCTTGATTAAAGGACTTTCCTTACTATATCTATGAAACTGAAGAGAAACTTTTGGAAAACCAATATAATTAAGCCTTAGAGAAGGCCTTGACAACTTTTTTCTTATCTGTCAAGTTTTCCACATGACCACTTCCCGATGGAAGCACTCTATAATCTGACCTCACCTTACTGCACTGCCCATGGCTCCTAGCTGACCACGACTGAACTAACTGCCTGTTCCCACTGGGCTCATTCTTGCTTTCTGCTCAGGCTACTTGTCACCCTCAGCCACCAACTCTCCAGTGTGCAGTGTCAGTTCGATACTCACTTTCCCCATGTAGTGACTTATTACACCTGAGTACTGTTCAACCCTAGCCATCTTATGTGGGGTCCTACCCTTCCAACTCAGACCTACTTCTTCAGTATTTTCATCTGAGGCTTACAATTTACCTCCTGAAATATATACTCTGTTAAACAGGGACTATTTGGCTCTGAAGTTTTGCTTCCGCAACTGGACTCTTAATTCTGCATCTGGTACTCCTTTATGTCCGGAAATTCTTGGTATTCGGTAAATACTTGATGGTTTATTGATAAAAATAAAACTACATTTATATGGACTTTTTTTTTCTTCTTCAGTTTTCCAAAAAAGATTTGAATTTTTAAACTGCTATAGGTGTTTAATGTTCCATTATTTGCATTCTTTAAAACTCAATTTTGTGTATCTACCCTTAAACATGCCTCAGGAAACATCATTTACTAATTTCCTAATATGCAACGCCCTGTGGGTGTTATTAAAAATGTCAACTATATATGCTAATCATTCATATATTTTATCTCTTCCTCATTAAGTAAAACCTGACACACACTGTACACAAATTAAAACAAGTGCTGCCTGCCCTTCTAAAAACTGTTATTTATTGTATAGTGTAAACATTAAAAAATAGTTTTGACTTTTTTTCAAGATATTATTTATTGATTTTGAGAGAGAGAGAGAGGTGAGTACATGAGAAAGGGGAGGGAAAAAGGGGGAGAGAGGTAAAGAGAGACTCAAGCAGACACCACGCTGAGCACAGAGTCCCCCAAAGGGCTCCGTCTCACAACCCCAAAATCATGATCTAAGCTGAAATCAGGAGTCCAAAGCTTAGCCAACTGAGCCACCCAGGCGCCCCAGTTTGGCCCTTTTATTTCTGATTAGAAAAATACAATGTGCATATTCTAAAACCCTCAAAGAACGCCTAGAAGTGTAACTAAGAAAATTAAAATCACTTGAAAGAGTAGTAGCAAAATAGCAAGCACTGTTACCATATCTGGTATATGCCCTCACATACATGCATACACACATACAGAAAGCACGAATTCCCAAAGCCGCTCATTCCATTAAGCCCTGTCTCCACACTTACTACTGGTGTGACCTTGAGCTCTTTAGCCTCCTGATGCTTCTGTCTACTAATCTATAAAATGGGGCCAATAATATTTCCTCAGAGGAATGCAGTGATTATTAAATAAGATGACCAATGAAAGCACGTCACAAAGTACCTAAAATAGAGCAAATTTCAATGTTACTATACAGTTGACCCTTGAACAACATGGGTTTGGACAGCAGGGGTCCACTCACACATAGACTTTTTTCTCTTTTTTTCTTTAAGATTTTATTTATTTATTTGTCAGAGAGAGAGAGAGAAGCAACAAGCAGGAGAAGCGGCAGGCGGTGGGAGAAGCAGGCTCTCTGCTGGGCAAGGAGCCCGATGTGGGACTAGATCCCAGGACCCTGGGATCATGACTTGAGCTGGCTGGCTCTTAGCCGACTGAGCCAGCCAGAAGTCCCCCAATTTTTTTTCAATAAATGCAATAGAGTACATATATAAGATTTTAATAACATTTCCTTTTTCCTAGCTTACTTTAGTGTAAGAATACACTAGAAAACACATATAACATACAAAGTACGTGCTAGTCAACTGTTAATGTTATCAGTAATGTTTCCAGGCAACAGGAAGCTATTAGCAGTTAAGTTTTAGGGGAGTCAGAAGTTGTATGGATTTTTAACGGCACAGGGTATCGCTCCCCCAAATTCTGTTGTTCAAGGGTCAACTGTATATCCCTGACAAACACGCCATTTTGTAACCCACTACTTCCCTGAGGTGACAACACTTCATACACAGACTTGCCTACCAATAAATTCAAGAGCAGGCTATCACTGTATCATATTTATTTAACTATCTATCCAGCATTTTGGTTGCTTGACAATTTTTAATGACAATAATACCCTAGTGAACCTAACTGTAGCCAATTCTTTGCAAAATTGTATCTTTGGAATAAATTCCTGGAAGTAAAACTTGTGGTCCAAAGGTTACTCACTTTTGAAGTGTTTAGGTATAGTTCCACAGAAAAGCAGAAGTTGACAACAAGCTTCCACAGTGAACATACATGTATATTTACCACAGCTTTCCCAACAGTGGGTAAGGCCATCTTCTATCGTAAGCAATCGAAGGGCAGAAAAAAATGGTTCTAATCTGTACTTTCTGGAATACTGGCAAGATTACACACCAAGTCAGTGGTTTACTGTTCATTTATGTCTTCTTTTGTGAAATCCCTGTACAGGTCTTTTCCCATCTTTATACTGGGGCAGCTGTTTTATTCTGGTTGAGAGATTTCTTCCTTCAGACTATGAACTTCTCATTCTCACATATATTACAATTAGTTTATTTTTTTCCCAGTTTATACCTCATCATTTAAATTTGCCAAATATTTATTATAAAGATGGGCTTAATTTTTTTTAGTCAAACACAGCTATTTCCAATTTATGATTTCTGGATTTGGTGTCACGCTTTAGAAATTTCTCCTCCATACAGATTTATCAAAGAAATTCCCCTAAATCTTACCTTAGTACCTTTTCCATATTACTCTGATTCAGTTTTTATGAGGCGAAGTATTTAGGGAGATATATTTGAAATCTTAGCATATTATTTCTGAAAATACCTCAGGTTGGACAAAGCATAATGCCTAGCCAAACCACTGTATTAAGGATGATATAGAAGCGGCTTTATCTAAGCTCCCAGAGGAAAATACTATAAAAAGGCACATCATATACGCTGGCTTCATATTTTTAGCAATTAATTTTTATCCCAATCCATATACCTCTGTTCTGCTTTCCAGGCCTATTTATCCCACAGCTTACTTCACATCTGTACTCAAATTACTTCCTTGGGGAAAATGGCCTCACAAGGTGCCTATTACAAGCGCTCAGAATTTTTCCTTTTATACTACAGCCGATCTCAGCTGGAAAGGATACATTTATTTTGTTAATTTGATTACCTGAGCCATAACAGAGATGACTATTTTGATCCTTATTGCATGACACAATACATAGGTGCTCAAGGGACAGGAGGAAGTTCCCAATATAGCTTTTTGTCTTGTTAGTGAACATTTGTTTGTTTTTCTAACAAAAATATAAAGTCAGATTGAAGCCAAACAAAGCTGGCAGACAGTCCTGCTTTGGAAGTAATCAGTCTTTCCCTCACACAGTTTTAGAAAAGCCGAAGAGGCTCATCATCATGCTAAAAATTCATTCCTGATGGGTTGAAAAGGAAATACATATCTCATCCCAAAACGATCTGCTGAATTGTGTTATTTCAGTATCATTTCGTGCTCTTAAAAATAGGTAAATATCAGCAGCATTTCAGATGCTCTGCAGTTTTAAATCAGACACAAACAAGATAAACATTTGATGTCTAAAACTGGTAATCGAAGAAGAGTAGTAATGCTAATCTGTGTAGGGTTCGCAGTTTACAGAGTATGTTATAAACATTATTTTATCGAGTATTCGCAATGTTAGTGTAGGACAGAGATTTTATAGTCAGGGAAGGAACTCCACCAGAATGAACCAATTTAGTCAGTGGAGAAACTTGAACCCAGGATGCCTGCCCCCTGCCCAGGGTGCATCTAGCTGCCCCAGCACGCAGCCCAACCCCCACCTGCTGCCTCTCTGAACGTTCCCTTCTTGATGCCCAGCGTGCACCTTAGGAACATGTCCACCTTAGGTGATGTCCAGCCCCTCCTTAGGAACCATCTCAAAACGCATGTTCTCTAAACCTTCACAGACTGCACTCAAACCGCATTCCCAGTGTATTCTGTCGTGCTCAAACACTCCACAGTCTCTTGTTTTGCATTACCGGCAAACCTCTTTTTCTCCTACTTGTAGATAAATCTTTTGAAGAGATTGCTAGTCCTTCAAAGATGAAAGCTTTTTTTAACTTCCCACAGTGCCTAAGGTAAGACTTAAATACTGATTGTTAATAAACTGGAACAGGGGGGTTATGTTCCCAAAAAATGAAAACAAGCTATTCTGAAAGGCCATGCCTGACACCACCCCAGACCCGGTGTCCCCTCACCCACTTGCAGGCTCCCAGATCCGCCCACAGGGTACACACACACACACACACACACACACACACACACGCAGAACACACCCAACAGGAACACAGTGTTCCCAAGGTGGGCTGGGAGGTGGCAATATTTTTCCTCTCCCAAGACCTGAGGAGTGGCATTTGGAGGCTTTTCTTTACAAAACAGGTTTTTCACGTTAGCTCCTGCCCCAACAGGAGCTCCAGGGTGAGGCAGGAAGGGGCAGAAAGGAAGGAAAGTGCTAAGCAGAAACAGCTGGGAAGGGCCCTTCCACACCCAAGGATGAAATTCCCAAGAAACTTCCATTGTTTTGTCTTCTGGTATCATGGAATGTGAAAGAGTAAGTGGGTGAGGGAAGAGGGAGAGACGGTGCCTTCTCTCCCAAGACAAGACAGGTCTCACGTGGATGAACTTACAGCCCAAGTGTCAACTCTGTCACGGGGTCTACTTTTACCTTTGGGACATGCAAGTAAAAGATGTTCGTTTTCAAAACTCCAAACTATTTCCCAAAGGCAAACCTTCCACTAGCATCTGTTTTTCTCCTTCTGTATCAAAAGTGTCCTCCGGGACACCTGGGTGGCTCAGCTGGTTAAGCGGCTGCCTTCGGCACAGGTCATGACCCAGTGTCCTGGGATCGAGTCCCACATCAGCCTCCTTGTTCCATAGGGAGACTGCTTCTACCTCTGCCTCTGCCTGCCTGTGCTCTCTCTCTCTCTCACTCTAACAAATAAAGAAATAAAATCTTAAAAAAAAACAAAAAAAGTGTCCTCCATACTTGTATGTAAATATGGGCGGTTATATCTGCGACCCAACCTGCTGTATTCACCTTGACACAGATTTCCTCTCAACCCAGAAGAGTCACAGTGAGACACGCTCGGCCTGCTGCCCGCATGCATCTTCACAGCCACAATTACACTCAAGATATCCACAGTCATGGCCATTAAAACCCACTGGACACACCAATTCATTGCATATGAAAATGCATCAATTTCTGCTCTTAAGGTCACTTCCTATGATGTACTTGTCAATATCTACCTCATTAACACTGCGGATCCCCATTTTTAGCCTTCTCTTTACATTTTGCAACCTCATGGATTTTCTGGGTAATGAAGAGATCCTGTGTTCCTACTAATGAGAGTAAACTCCCATTACGATCATGTTGATAACACAACTTTGGAGAAGCCAACTTCAAGATGTTTCTTTAAAAAAGAAAATGTGTGGGGTGCCTGGGTGGCTCAGTGGGTTATAAAGCCTCTGCCTTCAGCTCAGCTCACGATCTCAGGGTCCTGGGATTGAGCCCCGCATCGGGCTCTCTGCTCAGTGGGGAGCCTGCATTCCGCACTCCCCCCACCACCGCCTACTGCTCTGCCTACTTGTGATTTCTCTCTCCGTCAAATAAATAAATAAAATCTTTAAAAAAAAAAAAAAAAGAAAGAAAGAAAATATGTAAACTAGTCACAAGCAAGGGATGAACCTACAGACTGGAGAACAGCCACAAATGCTATCACTGCTGTTCTCTTTACCCGAACAGAAACATAATTCTTTTCTAGACCATAGTTAAGCCGTAAGCAAATACAGAGCACCAAGTCAGCTCTATCATAACCCAGCGTGGGGGGCGGCAGATAAAAGGGTAGCACGAGGAAGCCTTGGAGAGATGGAACCATTCTGTATCTTGACTGTGGTGATTGCTAACATGAGTACACGTGACAAGACCGCACAGAACTATACACATGAGCACATACGAATGAGTGCGTGTAAAACTATGGGAACCTACAGAAGCTCTGCAGATTGTACCTTGTCTCGAGCTTGATTCTGCAGGAGGTCATGCAAGATGTTACCACTGGGGGAAACTGGGTGAGAAGATATGAGACCACCCTGTATTTGGGTGGTGGGGGGCACTGGGGGAGAATTCCTGTGAATGTACAACTACTTAAAAATGAATTTTTCAGAAAGAAAACCTGTCAGTTGCAAACTCTGTTTGCTATCCATCCATCCATCCACCCACCCATCCGTCCACCCATGCATACATATATACGTTTAGTCAACCATGTATTCATTCAACCAACATTTACTAAGCAACTGGCATTGTTGTATAGCTGGGGCTATAAACACTAAAATGATTCTTTGATCTCTAGGAGCTCATAGCTTAGATAACCACTACAAAAGCCGTATATAAAGGAAAGAAAAGATACAATTACGCTCCATGTGAAAAAGACACATGACAGCCTGTAATTGGTCCACATCATAGTCAAGCTTGAGGAGAAAGCAAATGTATTTGCCAATCACCATTCTATTCACAAAACAAATGATTATGTATGATCCATATAAAATGGTCATATTAACCTTAAGGTTCACATCATTAAAAATCTCAACCCTTAAGAGAACTTTTTGCTGAAGGTATTTCTATCTTAAGAGCAAAGAACGTTGAGTTACAATAAGTTGACTGCTTTCAGAAGACAAGGCGTTGTGTTTGACTTCAAAAGCTCAATGTTTCTTTTAAATTCCTTTTTGAGATACATCTTTGAAATGTTATTAAAAATTGTTCAAGGAAAATTTACAGCTTAAACATGTAAAACTGAGGAGTGATAGTCTCCCATGTGATATAAAAATGCTTGACATTAAAATTTAAACATCTATAACTAATGAAAGAACATTAACCTGGAACAGAGGTTACTGTTTTTCAAAATATAGCTATCGGGGGTAAGGGGTGGTGCCTGGGTGGCACAGTCAGTTGGGCATCTGACTCTTGGTTTCGGCTCAGGTCGTGATCTCCAGGTCATGAGATCAAGCCCCACACAGGGCTCTGAGCTCATCACGGAATTTGCTTGGGATTCTCTCTCTCTCTCCCTCTGCACCTCCTGCTCACTCTCTCTCAAATAAATAAATCTGGAAAAAAAAAATTCAGCCATGGACTCACTTCATACGTTATGTGTTTCCCTGGAAAAGTTTTATAAAAGTAAACAACTTCATTTTAAATTAGTATGATCTTTTATGTAAGAGATACTTTCCCTTTGTTCCGATTAATTTTGAATTAACAGTATCTCAACACTTCAATTTTTTTTCTTTCACTCAACACTTTAGTTTTCATTAATCCAGTTTCTCTGTCAAGCTGGTCTAATCAGATCTTTGGGTTCCCTCATACATCGAATATTATATCTGAAAAATCCTACAAAAGAAAACATAATTCTGTAAAAAATTTAAAAACAAAGAAATGATACTACTATTATGCTTTAGGATTAATACAGATTTATTACAAAGTATTACTTTCGGAAATAGGCAAAAATAAAAATGAAGGACCAATGTTAGGTTTCAAAAACGTAATACAATTAAGATAAAGATGAAAATTCTACATGTATTTTTAGCCTTAGCTTAGATGATCACCGGACTCAAAAGGGGAGGCAAAGACAGAAATACTACGACATGAAACTGTTGGTTTACCCCAGCATGACCCTGCGATGCCCCCAAAATTTTCACAAAGGACCTACTGTCCATAAATACAATATAAAATTGTGCCTTACCTAAAGAGTCATTGTATAAAGTACATAGTATGGCTTGTTCAAAAACCAAACTCATCAATGTCAAAACCTGAGTGTGGTGCTGAGTAGACATTCTGGTTGGAAGAATTCAACTACAGGTATCACATATTAAAATATACAAATGGTAAGCCAGGCATACAGGTCCCTTAATTCAAACTTTGCCTAATAAACAGCCATTAGAAGACCATGTCTCTGAAAACCTAACCTGTCACAGACTATGGAAACAATTCATCACCACTTCACTTTATTTTTTTGAGTCTACTAAGTACAGTCATAGTGCCCAGTGCTAAAAATCCAACATCCACGTCATCCACAATCGACAGGCTTCATGCCATCACAGAGAACACCTGTGAGGAAAAGATCAAGGTGTGCTTCATGCCGCTCGCATACAGAATACAGACCTGGGCCATCGTACCACCCACCCCTCCTGAAAAACACTGATGCCCTGAGTGGATGCGCTGGATGGTACAATCCCAGACCAGGTCATAGAATTCTAGTGACCCCAGGAATCTCCCTCCAGCCAAGAACAGTTTCAGAACAGTTCCAGTACTTTAAACTCAGCACAAATATCAGTATGCCTACAACTTCTCTCCCTTATTTTCAAACCACTTAAGACTGAATAAGAGACTCCTTGAGTACTTCATTTAGATAGACAGACTGCACTACACAACAAAGCTACGGTTATTAATAGACGTTTTCTCCACAATTTCTTTTGAGAGCTGTCCTCTCTCCTTAAACACACCCTAGATATAATATTAAGTCATACAACCCAGGTTTTCAATAGCTGAGATTGTAAAAAAAATGTTTATGCCAACTATCACAGTAATCCTTGCCTCAGCAAAGCAGAGCAGAATGAACACCAGCTCTTCTGATTTCCCTCCACCCTCTCCAAAATCTTCTGGACTTAAAAGCTTGACGTCACCTCTGACCCCTCCTCGTCCACCCAGATCTTTCCCATTCTACTAGTTGCCAAGTCCTATAGGTTCCGAGAATCACTCTCTGGTTGAGCCCTTCTTTTCTATCTGCACTGCCACAACGTCCAGAATGGCATTAAATAAAATCTACAACATAACCTAAACCATATCTCGAAAACAAATCCCTACCATGTACACATCTTACCCAACAACCATATCATACTACTTTTGTATACCTTCCCTCCTAAGCATCTGTGCACACACTGTTCCTCCCACCTCAGCTCTCTAAAGAAATCCCATCTTTACAAGTGAGGTCTAATGCAACCTCCTCAAAGAGACCTAACTCTATCATCTCTGAACCCCCACAATATGCCTTGTACTGTTCATATGCCTTGCAGTGCAGTTACTCATGTAACGAACTATTACAGAAGTATTTATGTAAGGAGAAGCCTGGCCTTGTCCCACCCAGTTCAAGGATGTATCTTGCTTGTTTTTCTGTGAGTACTGTGCCTCAGATAGGACACTATACACAGGAGATAATAAATAAACATTTATCAGATGGAACTGACCTTGAACATTCATGTTAAGATACTGACTTACTCTCAAATGCAAGCACTGTGTAAACATGGCTAAGTTTTGATGAGTAGGAGGACAGAACTCGAGCAGTTCAGCTGATCATGGCAACTGTTATTTCCTAATATTCATTATCAAATTCACAAGCATCCAATGTTCAACTTCATGAAAAAGGAGAAAAAAAAAAAAATCAAAGATATGGCAATGAAACTCCCCAGATCATTTACACACACATACACACACACACCCCTAAAGTCAGGTAGGGAGATCCCAAGACAAAATAGTAATGTTTTCCAGCAGAATGGCTTAAGTCAGAACACCTGATTTTGCCTACACATTTGTTACTGTGGGAATATATGCAAGGGATATAAATTTTCTGCACATTGAGGTGCCTGGGTGGTTCAGTCGATTAAGCGTCTGCCTTCGGCTGACGTCATGACCTCAGGGTCGTGGGATCCATCAAGTCCCGCATCAGGCTCCCTGCTCAGTGGGGAGTCTGCCTCTCCCTCTTTCTCCCTCTACCCCTCGACCTACTCACACACCCATGCACACACGCTCTCTCTCAAATAAATAAAATCTTTAAAAAATTTTTCTTCTGCACCTTTATTTCATCATATGCAAAATAAAGATTAGGGTGCCTGGCTGGCTCAGTCGGGAGAGCATATAGCTCTTGATCCTGGGGTTGTAAGTACTTGTCCCACATTAGGTGTAGAGATTACTTAAAAATAAAATATTTCGGAGCACCTGGGTGGCTCAGTGGGTTGACCCTCTGCCTTGGGCTCAGGTCATGATCTCAGGGTCCTGGGATTGAGCCCCACATCGGGCTCTCTGCTCAGCGGGGAGCCTACTTCCCCCTCTCTCTCTGCCTGGCTCTCTGCCTACTTGTGATCTCTCTCTCTCTCTGTGTCAAATAAACAAATAAAATCTTTAAAAAAATACAAATAAAAAAAAATAAAATCTTTCTAAAAAATAGGAGCGCCTGGGTGGCTCAGTCCATTAAGGGTCAGCCTTTGGCTCAGCGGGAATCTGTTTCTCCCTCTGCCCCTCCCCTGTCTGTGCTCATTCTCACTTTCTCTCCCTCTCAAATACAAAAAAAAATTTTTTTTAAATAAAAAAATTAAGATTTTGACGTTGTATCTTCTTCACATAAAACATCTATGTGCTAAGTTAGTGCTATATAGGAGTTTGCCGTGACTATTTTCTGTACTTTATAATCGTTTATTCACAACTTCCTTCAGTATTGAGAATGAGGTTATCTACTGGCTAATTCTTAATAGAAAGGCTCTCATGTGCAATTAACAGCACAAGGACCCAATCTTGAAAAGGGATCTGACCTGGTAGCATCTCCATGCTTTTCCTGTAACAATGACATCTGAAGGTCAGGGGGTCCGAAAGAGCGCTCAAAAGAATCAAGCCCAAGACAGGATCTCTGTTTTGATTCAGCTACGTTAAACGATATTGGAGTTAGGGTTATATGAATCCTAGTTATAGCCGGAGTTTGAATTCACTGAAAGACTTAATGGATTGCTGAGTTTTACCATCAATTAAGTAAGATCTGATAAGTATGTCCAAAAGAGTAATAAAATAATTCAGAAGAACCTCATAAATATGTAACATCAAATATTTGCAATGTGTCATTCACTCAAACAGATAGGATCTGTGCTTCACAGAACAGGAACTCATAAAGCATTTAAATGAGTATGAGAAAAGCATTAACTGAGGCACAAATTAAAACTGAGACAGCACAATGATCTCCACTGGTAGGGAGACTTTCTAGTACATAGATATTTCATGACACAAGGCAAAGTAAGAAGAAAGAGAGTAAAATTATGAATTTGAGATTCAAGAAAGCAGCAAAGACTGGTCAGGATCTTTCTCAAGATTATACAAATGCAAAAAAAAAGAAGAAAAAAGAAAAAGGAAGGAAGGTAAATAAGATTCCAAGCCTGATAAGTAACATCTGACGAATTGACTGAAAAACCTTTCCACAAGGTTAAACTGAGATTTCCTTCGTGAAATATTATTTTTTCATTAAGTCTATAAACTTGAAAGATTGGATGAAATAAGGGTCTAGTGCTGCTCAAGCTCTTCTAATTATCCCACTAATGGCCAGAAGGAAAATAAAATTAAGACCCTCATCTTCTGACAGATTAAACCATTTCAAACATCAAAAATTAATGCACTCAAATGCTTCAAAAGAATAGAATATGTTTAGTGCTGGCTAAATATGGGTGTGGGAAAGGACAAGGAAAAGATAATTCACAGAAGCCTGATCGAGGGCCATTCTTTCGGTGACGACACACGAGCAATGAGACCAAGACAACTCCAAAAATCATTCCAACTTCCCTATAAACACGTGGCAGTCCCGGCTGGAAACATGAACATTGACTGGCCTGTGTGTGTGTGCATGTGCGTGTGTACACACATACTCTTGGCTTTCGTAAGAGTTTCAGTCATTCTTGATATTTTACTAAAATATAGTAAATTCAGATTATTCAATTATCTTGGTCCTCAACCAGGACAACTAGCAAAATCTACCAAGCTCCCATTTCTAAACAGCACTGACTGATTAGTTAATGCAAAGAAAAAAAAGTAGTATATACTGTAAAAAACATGGTGGGTTTAGGTTTTGTTTTGTTTTGTTTTTAAGATTTTATTTATCTGAGAGAGAACGAGCTGGGGGAGGAGGCAGGGGGCAGAAGGAGAAGGACAAGCAGACTCCCCACTCTCCCCACTGAGCAGGGAGCCCAAAGCAGCGATGGATCCCAGGACCCTGGGATCATGACCTGAGCCGAAGGCTGACTTTTAACTGACTGAGCCACCCTGGTGCCCCAGGTTTAGATTTTTCTCTTGGGAAGAGTTCCTTGAGGAAGGTTTGTATTTCTCTATTCAAGGCAATATTTATATCTTCAATAAAGACTAAAATTGTAAAAACTGGGCAATGGATCTAGTTATAATAAATTTGGCAAGTCCTCACAGCAATTGCTGTTTAGGCTGAAAGAAGAGAGTGGGAGAACATTATATCCATTAACACTCCTTAAGGATTCTGTGTTTACAGACAATCTTGTAAGGAATTTTGCGTCTATTCTTATTCAATATACAATACTTTTCAGCAGATCATATTTCATTTCTGTGTCTTTTTGGCAAACTGGAAAAAAAAAAGATGTGGTCAATAAGTGAGTAACTTCTCCAGTTCAGAACATTAATAAAAAACTTCTTATACTTTGCCCTTAGATAAATGACTCATCATAATGCCCAGGAAAATAAACCACCTCACAAAAAGATCAGTGAGTGAGAAAAACTATCAGTCCCTAAGCTGCAGAGGAACGAAAGGAAAACAACCCAGAAATAAGGTCTCTTGTTCCATGATCTGACCACAACTACCTCTGCCCTCTTCATTCACCAGCAGGGTCATCTGGGATCTCTAATTCTATGTCTGTAAAATGGGATCATTGAACGGATGCCCGCTTTGCAACATCTCACCAGCACCAAGCACCCAGATCTTCGTTTTTAAAACCATTCTCCGATAAGAGGAATCAAGGTCATCGGATACAAGGAAATTCAGACCAACTGTCACAGCCAAGAGAAGCCCCAGAGACATGACCACAGTATGCAGTGTGAGATGCTGGATAGAACCCTGGAACAGAAAAGGGACAGTGGGTAAAAACTGAAGACATCTGAATCAGGTATGGACTTCAGATTAATAAAAATGAATCGATATTGGTTTATTAACTGTAACAGCTATTCCATACTGATGTAAAATGTTAGAATAGGGAGAAGTGGGTATGGGGCATGTGAGAATTCTATCTTCACAATTTTCTATAAATCTAAAACATAAAAAAAGTTTATTTTTTAAAATGCCTCACCTTCTAAAGAGGGCTAAAAATTTTAAATAATTTATGGAAGAAAAAGTTGTTGTTCAACGGACATAAAGTTACAGTTACACAAGATTAGTAAATTCCAGACATCTTACCCCATAGTGCATACAGTTAACAATGTGGTGTGCTGTACAATGATATAATATAGTTAGAAATACAATTAAAAATTCGCTGAAAGGGTAGAGCTCATTTTTTTTTTTTTTTTACAGATTTTATTTATTTATTTATTTGAAAGACAGAGATCACAAGCAGGCAGAGAGGCAGGCAGCGAGAGGGAGGGAAGCAGGCTCCCTGCTGAGCAGAGAGCCCAATGCGGGGCTCAATCTCAGGACCCTGCGATCATGACCTGAGCTGAAGGCAGAGGCTTAACCCACTGAGCCACCCAGGTGCCTGGTAGAGCTCATTTTAAGTGTTCTTACCACAAAGGGGGAAAAAAGCAGAGGGGACACAATCTCTCGGACGTGAAAGATAAGTTTATTACAGTGATCAGGAGGTGATGGTATCGTGGGTGGATGCTGATGTCAAATTCAGCAAATTATTACATACAGTTTTTTATATATCTCAATAGCAGTCTGAGAGAAGTCCATGGAAGTCCTTAGTTTGCTCACAGGCTGCAATACCTCTTTTTAAAAATGTATTAAAAAAAAAAAAAAGAAAGAAACCTACTTCCCCATTTGTTTTGCAAAAGCAACAACCTACTCCATTATATTTTGAAGGGCTCCCAGAGGTATATTTCCCCCCTGAAGAAAGAAACGAGGGTGACACTGGATAGGTCCTTTAGAGAGGCTCAGAGGAGAATAAGAAGTTACCCATAAGAAATAACAAACTGGAAATGAATCACGTCAGGATGTTCACTTCTCGACTATAGCTGAGATCGATTGCAGAGATACACTGTAAACACTTGAACAAGGAATGTTTAATTATTACTAGTGGAAATCATCCCTGTTTAGAAAACACTATTGTAATTTTTTTTACCACAGGTATTTTCATCTGATTATCTTACTACTATATTTCTACATAAGCAAGGAATACACTTATTCTCCCTTGCTACACCATTATCAGTATTAATTTTTTTTATCTCTTTATTGTCATTGATTCTCCTGTAAGTTATTTAAACATTCTTCATCTTCTTTGGAAAGAGCTACTGAAAAACAGAAAAAAACAAGAAATTAACATATATATTGGTTTTGAAAATCATAGCTATATGAAGCTTAATTGTATATAATGCAACTAGACATACACTAATCTTTCCAGCATCTTTTCAAAATCAGCTCTTCCTCCGAGAAAAATTCCGCTCAGTCCACATGTCTGGGTAAGAAAGTCCCCTCCCCTCCAACCCAGGAGTGGGCATCTGACCCTGGTCTAACCGATCTGAATACTCTGCCCTTTGTCACCTTGGCTGATTTAGGGAACAGGTGACCAGGATAACTGTTATCAAAAAAAAAAAAAAAAAAAAAGCTTGCTCTTTCTCTAAGAATATAAAATGTTTATAAAATAGGCAACCAGCAGCCATACTGTTGCCATACTTCAATAATCTGAGAATAAAGCACTGAAAAGTGAGAAACAGAGTACCCATGACATAATTTCAACTACTGCATACGTCAGTACCTAAAAACAGCTTCACTTCTTGGATGAACCCATTTCATAAGCCAATAAACCATGAATCGGTTTTTGATGAGGTGAGTTTGAGTTGGGCCGTCAGTCGAGATTGGATACAGCTGCAAGGGTCAGCAGCCTTCAAGGACAGCAGCTTAGTAGTAGTCTCTGTCTCTAACATTCGGAATGCAAAGTCAGGCACAGTCAACGACTGCACAGAGGCTCTGCTCCCCTAAGTGCTACAAGACACCATGCACACCACCACTCCTAGAGCCTGGCTTCGTGTTATCGGTTTACGAGGACAGCCAAACCTCCAGCCACCGGATCTACCTACCTTCCACGCAACAGAAATAAAGGATGAAGAGGTGGGGCAAAGAGAAAGCACTAGGTGACTTTCAAGCTAGGCTTGTAGAAGCTTCCATCCACTTACATCGCACTAGCTGGAACTCACCTGGCTACGCATAAAGGCTACAAAATGTCATCTTTACTTTGGGCAGCGAGGCACACAAGGAAAAATTCCACTACCACAGAGAAAAGAAAGAACAGATAATGCAGGACCATCAGCTTCTGCCACAGCTGCAGCCGGGATCTAAAATTTCCAACCAGAACAACTCACACAGATCCAATGGCTGCATCACAGATGTTCCTTCAATGACTGTATTTTTTTAAAAAGGGAGTTAAGAGGGGCGCCTGGGTGGCTCAGTGGGTTAAAGCCTCTGCCTTCAGCTCAGGTCATGATCCCAGGGTCCTGGGATCGAGCCCTGCATCAGGCTCTCTGCTCGGCAGGAAGCCTGCTTCCCCCTCTCTTTCTCTGCCTGCCTCTCTGCCTACTTGTGATCTCTGTCAAATAAATAAAATAAAAATCCTTAAAAAAAAGGGGGGGGGGTAGTGAGAGAAACTTTTAAGACATCAAATCATTGTAGTACTTATGTTCTGGATATGCCACACAACAATGACACATAATTAGAGTCCAGCAATATGAACATCTATTTTCACATTTTAGAAAATTCAAATTCTGGGAGCAGAGCTTTATCGTGTGGCCCAAAGTTGTTAACAGAAAGATAGAAATTCAATGAGGATTAAAATCTAGACCATATAAAGAAATTCTCCAAAGAAAAAGATTAGAAACTCAATAGAAAAACCTGGTAAAACATACGGATAAATGATTGGCAGAAAGGGAAACTTAAATGACCAAGAAGAATATGACTTTTGGGTAAAGAAAAAGCAGAACGATCACATACATTGACTTTCACTCTCTTCCCAATTCAAATAAAACGAGAGGGAATAGATTTTTCTCTAGGCATAGAATGTGAGATGAGTCAATAACAGGAAAAAAAAAATTGGAAAGGCAAAAAGCAGATGGAAGAAAGGTAAATGATTTAGCAGACCCTAGAAAGCTGAATAAAACTAAGCCAATTGTGAGGAAAACCGAGAAGCAATATGACTTACCCAAAAAAAAAAAACCTTCCAGAATCTGGGAAGCTGTCAGCTCCATATGACTCTAGAAATGGGGTAAGATTTAGCTAAAATAAGGGAGACTGGCTGACAATCTCTCTAAGAATTTGTTAGATCTCCAGATACACTACCTTAGTGAACGCAGATGTCTACCCATCCCCATCCTGGAAGACTAGCAGTTTATTCCCCATAGAGAGAAAAATGTGGGGCCTCTCCTGAGACATCAGGGATACTGTGTGGATGAAGGAATCACAGAGAGAACAGAGTGAAAAAGGGAACAGTCTGTTAAGATGTCCAGTTTTCTTATTCAGGGTGCGAATCACATCCCTGGCCTATACCTATCAGCAGGAGTCTGGGTGGTCTTTCTATAGAGAACCTAATTAGCCCTAGAATCAAGCCTAAAGATGGTTCAAAAAATAGTAACCCAGCGAGCGACTCTGCTGAAATGCTCACAGATCAGCTCAGAATATCCAGGAATCTACTGAGTGCTCCAACCAGAGATTACAGAGACTATTAATGCATTTAAAAGACAAAAAGAGGGTGTCCTTTTAAAAGGATTACTGTAAGAACAAAAACAAAAAAATGTTTTAGAAATTACAAATAGGATAGTAAAAAAGTGAGATTGGGGTTCCTGGGTGGCTCAGTTAAGCATCTGACTCTTCGTTTCAGCTGAAGTCATGATCTCAGGGTCCTGCAGCAAGCTCCTGGTCAGGCTCCATGCTCAGTGCTGAGTCTGCCTGTCCCTCTTCCTCTGCCCCCCCCCCCAAGTCACTCTCTTTCTCTAAAATAAATACATACTTTTAAAAAGTGAGATAAGAAAACTATAGGAAAAGTATAAAGACAATCTTTCAGAAAGTAGGACATAAGACAGAAAACAGAAGCAGAATAATAAAAACACTGGCATTTCATCCCAGAATATCTGATGTCGGAATACGGGAGTTAAGAAAACAGAAAATGGAGATGAGGGCAGCATCAACCAACAGAGAACCATCCCCCCCCCCCCCGCCACTTTCGCTCCCCGTTTTCATTCCCTTACTTCAAGAACTGAATAGATGATGAAAATAAATTCTGAGATGGCACTTTTTGGAGGAAATGGTACCTTGGATCCTGCGATATGTCCCTATCTGCCTGCTTGCTATCTGAACCCAGGAAATGAATGAATTTGGATAACAAGAGATTTCTGTTTTGAGGGAAAAAAAAGTCTCTAAAACAAGGATTTACATTTTATCATTTACAAAATGATAGGGCCAGCTGAGTACCCTGCAAAACCTGATGAAAAGGGACCACACAAAGCACATCATTGGGAAATTCAGAACATTTGGAACAAGAACACTTGTTCACATATTACAAGATTTCAGACACTGAAAACTCAAGAGTCAAGGGAGAAAAGGTCATTAACAAAAGTACTGGGAATCATAATGGCATCCACACAGAAGGTGGTGTGGAGGAATACTTTTAAAATCCCAAAGGAAAATTATTTTCAACCCTGAATTCTAGACCCAACTATACTATCCATGAAGTATCAAGGCGAAGATATTCTTAACATGCTAGATGTCAAACACTTACCTCTCTTACAACCCTGCTACTCAGGAAGGAGGACAGACATAGGAAAGAAGGGAGTAAACAAAGAAGGAGGAAGGGGGAGAGAAGGAGACAGAGGGTCCAAGGAGGGGAAAGGATGATAGCAGGACCCCAGGATGAGAGCTGAGCACAAGTCGGAGGGGGCTGAAGGCCCCAAGAGGGACCTGGACATAACCTTCTTCTCATGACTTGGAATGCAGAGTAAAGCAGGAATGAGAATGTTCAAAACTCAACAAAAACAAACAAACAAAAAATCAGGCAATAAAATTTACAGGAAAGGAAAAGTAATCAACGTACATGGCACAACTGTGACTAGCACCACCATAGGTATAATTAGGTGAACATTTAATACTGATTTAATCAGTGTTGAAACGACTACGTTGGAGAGACAGAGAAGCTGTGTGTTTGGCAGGGGGGCATGGAGACGAAATGAGGTAAGTCCTCATACTGTACACAGGCAAGCCCTCGGGTAAGAGTTAACACTAAAGGAAATAAAAAGAAAGAAACTGCAACATATATGAGCTATCTAGGGATACGATGCTTGAAAATCAAAAGAACCAGGGCGCCTGGGTGACTCAGTGGGTTAAAGCCTCTGCTTTCCCCTGGGATCGAGACCCACATCAGGCTCTCTGCTCAGCAGGGAGCCTGCTTCCTCCTCTCTCTCTGCCTGCCTCTCTGCCTACTTGTGATCTCTGTCTGTCAAATAAATAAATAAAATCTTAAAAAAAAAAAAAAAAGAAAGAAAATCAAAAGAACCTGAAGAGCAGTTGAGAAAAGTTCCTCAGAGGATGGGAAAACAGAGGGGAGAAAACAAGCAAAGAATTGCTGCTTTTTCTTCACAAGCTCTGTTGGTCAGTTTGACACTTTAAACCGTGTGCATACAAAATTGTGATGAACATCAACAGTGAAAGACAAAATCAAAAGGATTTCTGACGCAAGGAAGAGGTCATCAGGGGTCATGGGGGGCTGTGGGAGGTCAAGACCAAAAATACACTCTGAACCCACCACAGTGTGTATGGTGGGAGCCAGCGGTGTGGGGGTGGGGGGGTGCAATTTACACAAGAAGAGGATGTGAACCTATTACAGATTTTGAGCAGAGGACCCATGTGACAATTTTAAGGTAAGATGATGAATGTTAGCAAGCAGGGGAAGTTGGGGAGTGAGAGACAGAGACTCCAGTCAGAGTGATATTTCAACAGTACAAGTAAGAATTCGTAAGGGTCTGAATTTCCACAATGGCAAGGGATGTTATAATGAGGGAGAGAGAGTGTGAGGGGAGAGGTTAAAACTCACCAGATATTAAGTAAAGACACATCAAAATAACAAGATATTACTTTATACATATCAGGATGATGACAATTAGAGAGGAGAATAATACCGAGTTTGGGTAGTGGTTTGGGGAAAAGGAAAACTTTACAGACAACTTGTAGATATTTAAACCAGCACAGCAATAATGAAAAAAATAAAAATACGGCAGTGATTAGTGACATGAAGTATGTTTATGCCCGGTATGATCTGGCATTTCTGCTCTTCTTAAGAACACATTTTTGGAAATGTTCAAGACAACATTATCGTATTGAGACTTAAAGGCATTCAAGATTTCCACTAGGGAATGAAAAAAACGAATGGTGGTTGGTAAATGTTACAAAATACTACACAGAACTGAGAGCTAATAACAATACAGATAGTACTTAAAGTACAGTATTGGGGGGGGTGGCGCCTGGGTGGCTCAGCAGGTTAAAGCCTCTGCCTTTGGCTCAGGTCATGATCTCAGGGTCCTGGGATCGAGCCCCGCATTGGGCTCTTTGCTCAGTGGGGAGCCTGTTTCCTCCTCTCTCTCTGCCTGCCTCTCTGCCTACTTGTGATCTCTCTGTCAAATAAATAAATAAAATATTTTTTTTAAAAAAAGTACAGTATTGGGGGAAAATGGTAAGAAAAATGAGTTATATAGCATAGAATCGCTATTAAGCACACACACAAACACCACGGATGACTGTGCAAGGTCTCCCACCCCTCAAGGGACGTATTTCAGGGACCTGGGGACATTATGCTTGGCTGGTGGTGAGGAGCAGGGCAGAAAATGGAAAGAGAAGTAGAAGTGGAGACTGAAGAAAAAGCAAGGGGAACGAGCAAAACAGGAGAGGAGCCTTCAGGTACCAGGAAGGGAGGGGGAACGCAGACTGAGTAGTGAGATGGACTCAACCATCATCAGAAGATCAAAAGCACCATTACCACTCACACCAAACCCACCCACAAAGAGAAAAAGACAGAACTGAGATCAAGTAGAGAGAAATAAATGTGAGGTCAAATAAAAAGAAAACAGAATTTGGAACAAAAAGAGAAGGACTCCTAAACCTTCTAACTGTATGACCCAAAACGAATTATTTTACCGTTCTATGTCTCTGTTTCCTTATGTGTTAAAAAAGGAAGATGCAGTAACTTCTCAGAGTAACTATGAGGATTAAACTAGATCAGAAACCTGCTACACACTGTGTAAGTCTAGGATATGACGCCACACTCAGGCCTTCTTATGGTTTGCCCACCTGCTGCCCGTTGGGTAATTCTGAGAATTGTATTTTTGAATCAATTATTCCAAGTTAGTTTTGTTTTTTTTTTTTTTTAATTTTGCTACTGGCCCCACTCTTGAGAAGACTATTACTAAAAATAAGTTTTTTGACACTCCGTGGAAAGGAAAGAACAAGGAGTCCACCTATCAAAAAGCTGAGAATCAAGTTACCAGCCAAGGAAGCAGGCTGTTGACCCTGCCCAACACCACACTCCACCATCTTGACCAGATCACATCACACACTATTCAAAGGAAGAATTCTTCCCCCAAAGCAAGTTTCCATTCCAGTTTCCAAAATTTTAAAGTGAATGCCACTGGAACATCACAGCCATGAGTAATAAATGAGACAGAATCAAACGTGCCACCTCTAGATAAAGTCACCCTGCCTGGTGTCTGTCCTTTCCGTTCATTACCACAGCTTAGATAAAAGTTGGAGGGCAACTGACTTTCCCTCCCTTGCATGTACTCTGCTCGTTTCTGCCTCATAAACTACCAAATATCCTCCACTTTCTGGCTCTACGCCCTTCTTCATCATCCCTGCTAATCGACAGTCTTGCTTTCCCTCTACAACCTCCAGAGTCTCCCCTGCCGGCCTTCTACTCTACCATCCACCACAGCCATACCAGCAACCATTAAGAAAGTACATGCAGATTAACCTAAACCTAAACAGTAGAAAGCCCTTTTATCAATCAGGAAACTCTATAGTCTAGATTTTTTTTTTTTTTTGGCCATATGTTTACAATGAGTATACCCACTATAATAAACTGAAATACCTAAAATAATTAAAGATGAAGCATCAAAGCACACTTCCTATATAAGCTATTAAATAAAATATTTATAGAGCAAAAAATTTTCATTGGCCCTTTGTGGTGAAAAACTGACTGTATTCTAAACATACTTCATTTACATTTAGAACATATTCCTTGTAAGAGATACAACTCTCAAGTTTCCATGAAACTCTAAGAATCCCGGATGGCAAGTGATACCACCTATCATTATCAGTACCACTACCTACTGCTGCTAATAATACTGTGATAATGGAAAAGGACTACTGTGCATGGGACATTAAATCCTTTCCGTGTGTTAATTCATTTAATGTTCTCCCCAATCCTACAGGTAGAGCTACCGTCCCTATTTCACAGAAGAGACAACGAGAGCAGAGAGAAGGTCAGATTGCCCGAAGTCACAAGCTGAGAAGGCAGGGGAACAGGACGCGAGGCCAAGCAGTCCAAGGCTGGTGCTGTTAACCATTCAACATCCTGCCTCCACTGGCTTCAGGAACAGCCAAAACAAGGCTCTATTAAAGGTGGAGGCTTCACATCTGGGTACCGGACCTGGCACACAACAGATGGTCCCTAAGTAACATGAATGGCCGTAAAGCTTAAAATTTTCACATAAATCTCTTTGGATGAAAAACAACACGTTCAAAATATTGCTCAGAATTGTATTAGTCCATTGTGGAGAGGGGAAAATAACATGCAGGAAAAAGAGAAAACCTTTTGGTATCTCTGCTTTTCAGTCAGGATGAAATGTAAAATGGGACCTAGAAACTCATACTCATGGAGAAACTGGAGATAAATTCAGTTTGTGGGAATAACAGGAATAGGATGTTGTTATGAATGTTCGAAGGCTTATTTGTTAGTTATAAGAAATTTCAGACATAAATTTTTTTTAATAAAATCCCAATCCCAGTAAACTTTTCCATGTATTCCATCACAAAATAAGATTAAGGTATGCTGAATTTGAAACTGTTCCCATATTATCTTCAAGAGGTATTTCAGGTGGGGCACCTGGGTGGCTCAGTGGGTTAAAGCCTCTGCCTTTGGCTCAGGTCATGATCCCAGGGTGCTGGGATCAAGCCCCACATAGGGCTCTCTGCTCCATGGGGAGCCTGCTTCCCCCCACCCCCCGTCTCTCTGCCTGCTTGTGATCTCTGCCTGTCAAGTAAATAAATTTAAAAAAAAAAATCTGTTAAAAAAAAAAAAAAGGTATTTCAGGCTACTCACAGTATCAAAATTCTAGAGACCAAAATGTTATAAAAACAAAACCTAATAAGTTGACCCCTGACTCCAAAAACTGAACACCACCAGGCTACTCAGAGCAGATAAGACAATTCATAAAGACAATTCAAAGCAACAAATTCAGGGTGATCATTTCAACTTCTAGATGATTTGGCCCCAAATAATTTATATGTGACATGGAATATTTTTTAAAAACCACTAAGGGCTGGGTCACAAATCGGGTCTCAACTGGTACCAAAAGATTGGGATCATTCCCTGAGACTTTTAGACCACAATGCTCTGAAGCTAGAATTCAATCACAAGAGGAAAGTTGGAAAGAACTCAGATACATGGATGCTAAAGAGCATCCTACTAAAGAATGAATAGGTCAACCAGGATATTAAAGAAGAATTGAAAAAATTCATGGAAACAAATGAAAATGAAAACACAACTGCTCAATATCTGTGGGACACAACAAAGGCAGTCACGAGAGGAAAGTATATAGTGATACAAACCTTTCTGAAGAAACAAGAAAGGTCTCAAGCACACAACCTAAACCTACACCTAAAGGAGCTGGAGAAAGAACAGCAAAGGAAACCTAAACCCAGCCGGAGAAGAGAAATAATAAAGATCAGAGCAGAAATCAATGAACTAGAAACAAAAAGAACAGGAGAACAAATCAAGGAAACTAGGAGCTGGTTCTTTGAAAGAACAAATAAGATTGATAAACCTCTGGCCAGACTTATCAAAAAGAAAAGAGAAAGGACCCAAATAAATAAAATCGTGAATGAGAGAGGAGAGATCACAACCAACACCAAATAAATACAAACAATAATAGGAACATATTATAAGCAACTATATGCCAGAAAATTTGACAATCTTAAAGAAATGGATGCATTCCTAGAGACCTATAAACTACCAAAACTGAGCCAGGAAGAAACAGAAAACCTCAACAGACCCATAACCAGTAAGGAGATTAAAGCAGTCATCAAAAATCTCCCAAGAAACAAGAGCCCAAGGCCAGATGGCTTCCCAGGGGAATTCTACCAAACATTTAAAGAAGAATAAATACCTAGTCTCCTGAAACTGTTCCAAAAATAGAAATGGAAGGAAAACATCCAAACTCATTTTATGAGGCCAGTATCATCTTGATCCCAAACCAGACAAAGATCCCACCAAAAAAGGAGAATTACAGACTAAGATCCTTGATGAACATGGATGCAAAAATTCTCACCAAAATACTAGCCAATAGGATCCAACAGTACATTAAAAGACTTATTCCTGGGCTGCAAGGTTGCTTCAACATCTGCAAATCAATCAGTGTGATACAATACATTAATAAAAGAAAGCACAAGAACCATATGATACTCTCAATAGATGCTGAAAAAAGAATTTGACAAAGTACAGCATCCTCTCTTGATCAAAACTCTTCAAAGTATAGGGATAGACGCTACATATCTCAATATCATCAAAGCCATCTATGAAAAACCCACAGCAAATATCATTCTCAATGGGGAAGAACTGAGAGCTTTTCCCCTAAGGTCAGGAACACGGCAGGGATGTCCACTATCGCCACTGCTATACAATACAGTACTATAAGTCCTAGCCTCAGCAATCAGACAACAAAAACAAATAAAAGGCATCTGAATCAGCAAAGAAGTCAAACTCTCACTCTTTGCAGATGATATGATACTTTCTGTGGAAAACCCTAAAGACTCCACTTCAAAACTGCTAGAACTTATACCGGAATTCAGTAAAGTGTCAGGATATAAAATCAATCAGCTGCATTTCTATACACCAACAACAAGACAGAAGAAAGAGAAATTAAAGAGTCAATCTCATTTACAGTTGCTCCCAAAACCGTAAGATACCTAGGAATAAACCTAAACAGAGAGGCAAAGAATCCATATTCAGAAAACTATAAAGTACTCATGAAAGAAATGGAGGAAGACAGAAAGAAATGGAAAAACGTTCCATGCTCATAGATTGGAAGAACAAATATTGTGAAAATATCTATGCTATCTAAAGCAATCTACACACTTAATGCAATCCTGATCAAAATACTATCAATGTTTTTCAAAGAAATGGAACAAATAATCCTAAAATTTAAATGGAACCAGAAAAGACCCCGATTAGCCAGAGGAATGTTGAAAAAGAAAGCCAAAGTTGGTCGCATCACAATTCCAGACTTCAAACTCTATTACAAAGCTGTCATCATCAAGACGGTATGGTCTGGCACAAAAACAGACACATAGATCAATGGGACAGAATAGAGAACCCAGAAATAGACCCTCAACTCTACGGTCAACTGATCTTCAACAAAGCAGGAAAGAAGGTCCAATGGAAATGAGACAATCTTTTCAAAAAATGGTATAGGGAAAATTGGACAGCCACATGCAGAAGAATGAAACTGGACCATTTCCTTACACCACACACAAAAATAGACTCCAAATGGATGAAAGACCTCAAGTGAGAAAGGAGTCCATCAAAATCCTTGAGAACACAGGCAGCAACCTCTTCAACCTCAGGGGCAGCAACTTCTTCCTAAAAACATCGCCAAAGGCAAGGAAAGCAAGAGCAAAAATGAACTACTGGGACTTCATCAAGATCAAAAGCTTTTACACAGCAAAGGAAACGGTCAACAAAACAAAAAAACAACTGATAGAATGGGAGAAGATATTTGACAATGACATATCAGATAAAGGGCTAGTATCCAAAATCTATAAAAAACTTATCAAACTCAACACCCAAAGAACAAATAATCCAATCAAGAAATGGGCAGAGGACATGAACAGACATTTCTGCAAAGAAGACATCCAGATGGCCAACAGACACATGAAAAAGTGCTCCACATCACTCGGCATCAGGGAAACACAAATCAAAACCACAATGAGATACCACCTCACACCAGTCAAAATGGCTAAAATTAACAAGTCAGGAAATGACAGATGTTGGAGAGGATGCGGAGAAAGGGGAACCCTCCTACACTGTTGGTGGGAATGCAAGCTTGTGCAGCCACTCTGGAAAACAGCATGATGGTTCCTCAAAAAGTTGAAAATAGAGCTACCCTACGACCCAGCAATCACACTACTAGCTATTTACCCTAAAGATACAAATGTAGCAATCCGAAGGGGCAGGTGCACCCGAGTGTTTATAGCAGCAATGGCCACAATAACCAAACTATGGAAAGAACCTAGATGTCCATCAACAGATGAATGGAGGTAGTATATCTATACAATGGAATACTTTGCAGCCATCAAAAGAAATGCAATGTTGCCATTTGCAAAGATGTGGATGGAACTAGAGGGTATTATGCTGAGCGAAATAAGTCAATCAGAGAAAGACAATTATCATATGATCTCTCTGATACGAAGAATTTGAGAAGCAGGGAGGAGGTTGCGGGGGGGGGGGGGGGGGCGGGGGGGGAGGGTAGGGAAGGAAAAAATGAAACAAGATGGGATCGGGAGGGAGACAAACCATAACAGACTCTTAATCTCACAAAACAAACTGAGGGTTGCTTGGGAGGGGGTGGGTAGGGAGAAGGTGGTTGGGTTATGAACATTGGGGAGGGTATGTGATATGGTGAGTGCTGTGAAGTTTGTAAGCCTGACAATTCACAGACTTGTACCCCTGAGATAAATAATACATTTTATGTTAATAAAAATAATTAATTTTTTAAAAATTAAAAAATAAAAGATCTGAGGATGAAAAAAATATACTTGGATAAATAATAATTTTAAATATGCTTGCATATCTTTTATTGTAATTAAGTTCTCTTTACTAAAATGTGTTTTGTGAAAGTAAATGAATACATTTAACATTTATTTTGCTCATTTTGTTGAAAATTTTAAATAACTGTAAACAACTATTATTACTACCTTATTCTTTGTAAATCTTATACAAAGATTAGAATGACCTTTTCAGAGCCTTACTATAATCTTTTAATACATTAATACAACGTTGTGAATGTATCCAATGTCACTGAACTGTACATTTGAAAATGCTTAAAATGGCGAATTTAATGACATGCATATCTTCCTATGATTAAAAAAAAATTACATTCTGTTCCTTGGGTGATGGATTATTCTTTTTAATTCTTCTGTAAATACTGCTATAATGGTTTAATAGTTCTCTCTTCTCACTTCTTCTAGCACTCCAAGTAGCCATTACTTCTCTGTGCTTCATACTTCCTTGACTTTCATTCAGGTTTTCTTACCTTCTTAAGATTATGTGTACATGGTTCTGAGTTCACTAATTCTTTTTTCAACTGTGTCTAATCTGCTATCCGATCTGTTCACTGAGTTTTTATTTCAACAGGTGTTTAATTTTCATTTTTTAACATTCCATTTTAATGTTCTTTTACAAACTTATCTGTTCAAATCCCTCACTGTAGAAGTACAGTTTTAAATGCATCCTTTATTTCTTTAAATATTTTGTATGCGTTTTTCTTGTATTATGTATATGACAGTTCTAACACCTAGAGTTCTCTTGTGATTAAATGTGTATTTCTTGCTACTGTTGGGGGAAAAAAAACCACTAAGGAAGGGCTCTATCGTCAGGAGCTGGACTTTTTCACTGGCAACTGAAGTCCCACAGAGAGTCACACTCACTGAGGAGTGCGTCAGTTCCTTTGTCGTGGGCAGAGCCCAGACCTGACACCGACAGAAGGGGACAAATAAGGGCAAGAAATGGATACTGGGGTTAAGATGACAGAACACAAGGGAACTCTGAAATTAGCAAACTCATGGGACTCAGTTTACCAAGGAGAAAACAACCCATGACTTACCTAAGAGCACAGAGCTAATGGCAGACAGCGTCAAGATCAGAGCCCCCATATACCTGCCAAGGCCTTTCTCCCAGCTGTGTGGCCTCGTTGTTCATGCAATTTTCTGATGTTTTGGACTATTAGTGTGCCTATATATTTTACCGACTGCATTAACATAGGGGCCTTTCATTCACTGGATAGACTGCTTTCCATTCTTGATAGAAATGCTTCTTTCCCCCTTTCCCCAAACAAAAACAAAAGACTATGATCTTAGCGAGAAAAATGGCTCAGAAGCTTAAAACATTTTCAACGCATGTCCATTCTAATTAAAAATTAGTGAGCAAAGATTTGACGTTAAAGAAAATTAAAAGTCTGTTATGATATTATACTTTGTATTTACATATAGCATTTATGCTAAGGCATCCTGACATCCCTATGAAACAAGTGGGGAATAATTATAATAATTAACATCTTAGGGACAGGGAAGTTAAGACAAAGAGACGGTACATTTCTTCCTCAAGAGCATCTAGCAGAATGGGCAACAGTGAATAAGACATCTCCAGTCCCAGCACACCAGCCGTTGACGACAGTACTAAATATTTAAAAAGCCACAGAAAAATCATGTTACGAAAAACTACAAAAGGCAAGTTAACTTGACATTTTAATAAGTCAAATTCTGCCTTTACCTTCCCACCAAAATGCCTTGTGGTCTTAACAACAACAGCAAAGTCGGAAGTTTAGACATGGGTTTCTCAAACCCAGTCCCTTCACATAAATGTCTCTAAAAAGCAAAACCCAGGCTGCAAAGTAATTGATTAGCAGGAAAAACAAAAACAACAACAATGCCTTGTGCTGACGGGCTACAGTAACAAATCAACGCAAGGCACTTACTTTGCCAGCAAAGTATCTGAGGATACACGTAAATTGTATTTTCTTGGTTCTCTACCCAATGCCCTAGTTGGGCTGGTTTCTGTATCACTGTGAACACAGGATGCTCATCCCCAGAGCATGGGAACAAATTGCAGGCATAACCAACACCCCTTATCTGACTAGTCCTCCTGCCTCTGGGTTGCTGGTCTTAAGTCTCTGCAGGCAGGGCTCACGGCGCCTCAGCACAGGAAACAGTCAAGGCGTGTCCACAGAATATTTTTCATTTAACAGAGGAGGGTATGGATAAGCGATGGTGACAGTTGGAAGAAAAACAACAGCATCCATTTACCCTAAACACAGTTGTTCTAGGCAGTAGGCGGCCAGTAAGCAATAGCTCTAAAGCACCCAGCCTAGGGCCAGGATACATGGCTGCATGCATTAAGGCCCAGGAACAAGTTCCAGGTGCAGTTGGCGGAGCAGGCATGGATAACGACAGACAAAACAACCCTGCAAGCAACAGTGGATCGTACAGATGGGCAAGAAAGGCAGAGGAAACAGGGACCATTGCGTGAGCGGTGCCAACCACCTCCAAAGGTTATCCTCCGCCCTGTCCAGCGAAGATGGGTGGGCTTGGGATCAGAGACGCAGTCAAATACAACACCTGCCTCCCGCCCGGAGAAGACGTGTTAATAGGACTGGAGAGCTGTGGGAGGTGCGGGGAAGGAAGGAAGGGAGGGTGGCGAGAGAAGAAAAGAACGAAGACCACGCTGTGATCGGAAGTGAAAACCAAGGACCGCACTGAGCGTACACATCAGTGCATCAGTTATGCAACATACATGTAACCCACATTTCACTGACTGTCACTTCTTTCCGAAGCATCTGTTAGGGGTTTTTTTTCCCCCTGTATGTTTGTTGGTAGTTTTTTTTTAAGGCCTGCTTTTATTGCTCACTTGTCATTCTACTTACAGTAAAGATTAATAACACTGCATATGGTGTGTGATGAATAAGAAATCCAACTTATATAGCACTAGGTGTAAAATTATGCAGTATATCCCTTTGAGTGTATAAGAATCCTATTTAACATGAAGAGTTTCCTACACAGAAGTGAAATTTATTCAAGTATTTGCCATGCTTTGGTCTACAAATAGGATCAGAAAAGTAATCTGTGAAAGTAAAACTGCACTACCCAACTATTTCGTCAAACTAAAAAATGTTCTTTCAAAGTTACAGTCAACTCCAACTCATCAAAAATCTACCCAACCAAAAAGCCAAGATGACCGTAATTTGTTTTGGCTTTAATCCTACATGTAAAGAGAAGTGGAAAAATATTTAGAAGCCATGTCTGTCTCCTCTGGGAGGGAAGGGGAGTGAAATTCAACTCCGTGTACAAAAGTCTGCGTTCTTCCCCCTCCATTGTGGAGCCTAGTAAAGAACAGGGAAATGGAAGAGTTAGAAAATATTGTCTTTACACAAGCAAAAGGAAGTCCAGAACCGGGTCTGGTCACCAGGGCGAGAGAAAAGTTGTAGTGTAGTGCCCTGCATAACTTAAGAGCTCAGAATTATTTTTTCAAGTCACTGGGAGCCATTCATGAGAGCAAGAAAGGGAGTTCCAGACCACGACGGGCTGCCAGGAACAAGTTGTTGAATCCTGACGAGGGAAATTTTAAAAAACATGGGCTAGGATCCAATTTCAGGCTTTTTTGTTCCTGAACTTCCAACTTTTCTCTTTCCCTTATCTCCATAAAGCTAAAGCTAACTCCACATAGTCTTTTAATTTAAAAAAAAAAAAAAAAGCCGGGCAAGGGGCTATGGGCATGTGTAGGTGGGTCCGAAGTACAACGGGGCCCGCTAGCTGGAGATGCTGAAACAGAAGCAGAGCTCAGGGGCCAGCTGTCCTCAACCTCCGTCCCATCCCCACAGACCAAGAGAAAACTCTGATCTCCTCCCATTACCTCTGAAAAGGGGCTCATTTCACTGGACTCTCTGGGAGTAGATTACAGCAGCTTTTATACCAAAAAGACAGATTTAAAGCAGTCAAAATGGTGGCTACTATGAGGCCTTTTAAAAGCTGAACACTTGCAGACGTCTGGGTGGCTCAGTCGTTAAGAGTCTGCCTTCAGCTCAAGTCATGATCCCAGGGTCCTGAGATCAAGCCCGCATTGGGGATCTCTGCTCCGTGGAAGGCATGCTTCTCCCTCTCCCACTCCCCCTGCTTGTGTCCCTCTCCCGCTCTCTCTCTGTCAATAAATAAAATCTTTAAAAATTAATTAATCAAATTTTAAAAACCAGAATACTCAGTATAAGTTGAATTATCTATCAGTGAAGAAGGTAATTCCCAAGACATGTTAATGAGTGGCCTCCATCTCTTACACAAGTGAAGCCAATTACTCTTCCTGTCAGCTAGTCATGGACACACAGGAGAGACGAGTTAAATCACTGGCCACAGACTGCAACTTAATTCAACACCTTTAAAAGAAAATATATTATTGGTATAAAAATTCAAAAGTTATTAGAGACAGCAACTTCTTAACAGTTATGTTTGCCATCCATCAGAGAAATTAGGAAAAATAGAAGAGAGGAATGGTAACATGCAAAGGGAAAAGAGAAGGATGAAGGGTAAAAAAGGAAGCCAAGGAGGTAGGATGAGGGGGAAGGAGGAAATGAGGGGAGATACAGAGACACACGAAGGAAGAAAATTTAAAAAATTAAATAAAAAGTGGTTAAATTAACTCTAGGTAATTTTTGATAAATTTCTTAGAGCCTCAGTTTCCTCCTCTGTAAAACAGATACAAAGAAACGTATCTCATAATTTTATCAAAAAACAGCAAAAGTAACATCTAAAAACATATGAAAGTATGTGCATATCCACACACAGCCCAGAGTAAGATGCAAAAGAAAGAAATAGGAACTCAGAACATACAAAAATGACCATGAATGAAACCTGCTAAATGAACTTGGGAGTTATTAGTCCTATTATCTACTCTCTTTGAAATGTTCACTGATCCCTATTCACAGGTTTTAACATCTTGAAATTTATTCCTCAAAGAGCATGTATTTCAGCCCACCAGAAGGAAAACGATTTTCCCATACACAGGGCTGAGGGCAGTGGGCCAATTCTAGTCCTTGGTCCCTCGTGTAGCTGACACAAATGAAAATGAATCTTTCAAATGAGGGCCTTGAAGGATCCATGCAACAAAGTAACAGCATTAGTCATCATAACAACAGTCTACGTTTATTTTGCTCTTTCTACAAACCAGGCATCATGCTAAGCCATTCAAGATCTATCTTTCAGGGTGGTGGGGAAATGGACATTGGGGAGGGTATGTGCTATGATGAGTGCTGTGAAATGTGTAAACCTGGCGATTCACAGACCTGTACCCCTGGAGATAAAAATACATTATATGTTTATTAAAATAAAAAAAATTTTTTTTAAAAAAAGATCTATCTTTCAAAACATCACAATAATCCTTTTAGACAGGTTCTCTTATTAAGTTCATCTTACGAATGAGGAAAATGAGGCCCAAATACCTTAAGTCACTTGCCCAGGGTCCCACAGTGATAATGGGTGAGTTAGATTTCAAGCCCAGCCTTTAAAAACTAGATCAAATTTCATGAATCCTCAAAACGGCAATTTTACCATGGGACATACAGTAACTCTCAATTAGGTTCATTCATCTAACTGCCATGATGTTTCCTATAGAAATCTAAATATTTCCTAGATTTCAGGTAAGGAAGACACTGTTGGGTCTCCGTTTCTTCATGTGTAATTGAAAAAGTTCCAAACGATGTTCCAAATTTTATCAAATAGAAAATTACTCTGCAATTCCTCCCCCACCTTCCTAGCAATCCCAAAGCAATTCTGATCTTTCTCCTGCTGAAACATGATGGAAATCTCTGAATAAGTGTCTTCTGGAATAGTCTGAAGGAAGCACTCCGCTAATAATAGTTACGTTACTTTGAATTCACACTGCAGAAATCAAGGCCATGCACTCACTGCAACCTTGACTTTATAGGAGCTCTGTTAAACTTTGAACTGCTTGTGAGTAAGATACGTTAAGGGTTGTGCCTTCCTAACCAAAAATTTTAAGAAGTACACAGGAGCTCTGTACATTTTAGTAATACCCATGCCAAATACTTTGGCCTTTTCTTTTCTTACTTCCTTTTTTCTTCTTTTTTCTTTTCTTTCTCTCTCTCTTTCTCTTCCTTTTTCTTTTTTTTTTCTTTCTTTCTTTCTTTCTTTTTTTTTTTTTTGCACTAGGGCTTGCTATTCAGAATGAAAGTACCAGAATCTTCCTCCATTGTCTGAGACTGTGGTCACCCTACTTCTAATAAACAAGGCAGCTTCCTGTCTCTGGCTTCCCATTGCTCAATAGGGTTTGCACCACGGCAGCAGCTTTCACAGACATGACCCCTGAGTGCACTCAGGCTAAAGAGTGTCTGCTTTGATTTGCTCCCCATTGCAGGAAGCCACTTATCAGAGGATACCTTACTTTGACAATTTAAAATACTTGCATCAATGAAGCTGAAAATGAGTTCATTTCTTACACTCAAATGCAGTATCTCATTATCTCCAAATTTACCTCCATTGGGTGGATGTATGTGGACTTCTAAGTCTCTGAAGGGATGAAGCTCTGTGTACACTTCTGGATGGTTTCAGAAGTGGTTAAAACAGCATCTGGTACATGATTCTCTAATCAAAGACTCACTTGGGCTTTTCTGAAGAATCTTTCGTGACCGAGTCCACAGGCCAGAGTCCATAATCAGAAAATTAAAATAATGTATTTTAGGTTAAAATAAATGTACTTCATTTATTTTATGTATTTCAGGTCAAAAAAAATTTTTTTTCACAAGGGATAGATCTTTCTCCTAAGGGTTTAAAAATACGACTTAACAGGATATTCTCCCACTTTGGGCCTGTTCTGAAGTAATTTACCACGCAGCACGGTGTTCAGTTTGTTTTCAATACACTGATAAATTATATATGATACAAGTCCCACTTCCTTTATTTTGCTCCTGATCTCCTACAGGATTGTGTCAGCAAAAGAGCAGGCTTTCCATGTGCGACCTTTTTGAGTAAAAGAAAAAAGGAAAAGAAACCATCTTGCTCGACAAACAAAAGAGTTCATCTCCAGCTTTCCACCATCCCACTCCTCTTTCCCGCGGCAACCCATTCTGCTGGACGGCCTCGGCATCTTGATATTGAGACACTGCTTCAGAGAGCCCGTAAAAGCTAAAACTCCTCTTCACCTTCCTCCTGCCTGGGCTATTACACAAGCCCTTCTGCTTCCTAGAGATGTCAGAGTCCCAGCCGGTGTGAAACGGTGATGCTGTCCGTCAGCAGCAAAATGTTCTGCTTCTGAAAACCTCTCTCTCAGAGCTTCCTCTCTGTGGCACCTCCGGCCGCCTTGCAGCACCGTGTCAGGGTATGAAAATAGCTCTGGACTGATGACTTCACTAGTTCTCACAAACAGGCCAGTTGGCAGAAGGCTCATGCAGTCTGCTTCTGATGGGAGGACATTTTTTTTTCCCCACCACCCTTAATATGAATATTCAGTTTCATTTTGACTCTAAAGGAAGCCTCCTTGGTCAGGTTAAATTCAGCACAAACCTCATGCAAAAATGTCAAAACCCTACAAAAAGACCTGAACCAAAAGAGCTAACCTATAGTCAGTAGCAAGCGTCCAGAGTCAGAGTCTGTATTAGCATTCTGCATGCTCAACATCAAGGACATCCAAACTGCTAGGTAGCCCAACCTTACATAACATTTTCTTATTTCACTCATTTTAGGGCTAAATGTCTTCCTGAAGAATCCTTGTGATAACAGATAATCAAATTTTTTGAAGTACTATTTCTTATGTTTACTGCTTTTCCACAAGAAGGCTGGCATAAGGTGTCGAAGTAAAAGTTAATTACCACTACAGCTAATGATTAATGCTTAAATGATTTAAATTAAAAAAAAATAATAATGTGTAAGGCATTCACACAACGGAAAAGGCGTTCTGTATCAGAATACCCGTTTTTTTAATGATGTTTATAATTTTCCTTTAGAGAATTTTTCACTTCCTTTTATAGATACCACATGCTAGGAAGAGAATATTCTATGGAAAAAATAGGACCTTCTGAAGTTCTGGCATCATAACTCAGTGCTACGTCCACACTGCACTTTGATTCCGAAAGAGAGCATTTAGATTAACTGCTTCAGTGCCCAATGGACACAAGATTTATGCCTGGAGAAAAAGCTCCATATGATGGTATGGACATAGAGCTAATGAAATAATTTGGTTCACTGGTTTAAGATGGTTCGTCTAAAAGGGGTGTGATCACTGTTCCCAAAAGAGAGAAAAGTTCCTCTGTGTCCTCACAAACAGCATCTCAATGGCACTGCCATCTTGCAAACAGGATGGCGGGAAATCACCTCCTTCCACCAGTCCCAACCAAAACATCCCACAGGAATTTTCAGAGAACACATGGGTAGATATATGAGAATGAATTTTTAAAATGCAATTTCCAATGATTTGTTCATTCCATTAATATTTGCTGAGTATCTGGCATATGGCAAGTACTATCTACTACCAATGGAGACGAACACTGCCTTCAAGGATTTCCCTCACTCAATCATTTTTAGTTAGGTATTATATAGCAACGTAGCCTTAGCAAGATGAGACATAGATTGCTGCAATTTTTTCTTTATGTTAATCCGATGACTTAGAAAATTTGATTTTGATAGTATAGCCAAAGAAGTATTCGATACCCTTAATTATAAAAGCCAGGACCATTTTGGGCATAGTTCAGAGAAATAACCATGAAATTAGAGTTATTATGTCTCTCTCCTGCAGAGGCTAATAAACAGAGGTACAATGGAGATTCTGAATGCTGAAAGGTCAACTATAAATGTCATTACAGATATAATGATTCACACAGTGATGGAACAAGCTAGGTAGTTTGTGACCATCAAATTTCAAAACCATGAAAGAACTGAGAGCTACTAAAGCTGCCTGGGAAGATTGTGTGATTTGTGCAGAGTCACATGTTATTCTGGAATCAACATGAGTTTTATTTATCCTGTGTTTTTTCAATTTACTACTGTGAGTCCGAAATTGTCTCACACATATGCACACACATACACACGTACATTATACTACCCTGTGTCCAAATCATACACAAAAATACATGCACACATACACACCTGCCTCTGATTCGTTCACATACACTATTCTGTGTCTGAGTCACACACACATACACACTGTATCACTGTGTGGGGTTCATACACACCCATACACACATATACACTGCACTACTGACACACACATATATACATGTACCTTATACTATTCTGTGTTTGATTCAAATGCATACATGCGCACATATATAAATGTATGTACACCGTACTGTTTGATTCATACACACAACTTCCTCATGTATGTATCATTCTATTTTGCATCATCTGCGTATATACACACACACACACTTCACTGCATATCTGATTTATATGCACATTCTCACATATTGGTCTATATAAACGCTAAAACGTGTAATAGCAAATCCTGTTCATATTCAAAATATTTTTTGAAATTCAAATGTGAAAGACACTCATGTGACTATTTCAAAGTTATTATAATTTACATTATATAACAATTTATCTGGACTCTCATTTACCTCTGTTGGAGTCTCTAAGGACCACACAGGAAATAACACGTATCTAGGTATATATGATAATGCAGAAATCCAGTGAGCCCTCAGGTGCCCATTTGCATGACAACTTCCACTTCTGGGCTCAAGGATGAAGATTTCGGTATTGTTTCTCTTATACTGATTTCCATATTACGGGGCAAGGGGCTGGTTATGCACAGCGACCAGAGATGAAGCACAGTATTATGCATCCTTGCTTCAGCACAGATCTCCGGTTTGTGAGCCCATAAAGCAGTGCAGGAGTTATGTAGAGAAAGTACCTGAACCACACAGCTCCAGAGTACAACCTAAAGGAACATTCCCCCAAGGGCTCACAACACAGAGAACTCTGAAATGATCCCTCTAGATATACAAAATTAGGATTCTCAATGGAGTTAGAATTAGCAATGGTGAGCCCTCTCAGAAGGTTTAAGAAGAGGGGACATGGGCAAGCAAGAGACTCGGGACTCTTCCCAGTAACCAGCTGATGGAATGATTCATCAGGACACATAAAATGACCCTGAATACCTATGGATAAGGTTTTCAAAATACCCATAGTTTATCTTCTTAGAGCTGCATGTTTCCTTCTCTGAATAATGCCCCATTTTTAAGAGATGACTTGTGCCCTGAGTACAGATTAAAATGGAGGAGACCACAGTAACTAGCTGATGGAAAAATTCCTCAATACAGAGAAGACGGCCTTGAGGACCCAACCCTTAGAGGAGATTTTAAAAGGGCTGGAAGTCCTGCAAGAGGCAGGGAGGTGCATAAACAAAACATGTGGGCTATCCACATCCACAGTCTAGGACGGCCGGTGGACCCAGAGAGGATGCTGAGCAGAGCAGACTATGAAGAGAAAATAGAGATGCCTGTGGGGGTTTCAGACTGTACTGTTATCCTCAAAAAGTCTACTGAAGCAGATGGTGAATATTTTGAACACTTGCTTTCTTAAGCTACTTGCTCTAATAGTCTAATATGCTTTTTTATCCATAAATAATTTCCCTTTATTATGAAATAGAGCCATTACCAACTCACATACACATTGTGTTGAAAGAGCCGATACAGACAAACTATGAGGTACTGCTTTTACAATCATTATAGATAATAGTCTCACAGTTTTAATTAAGACAGTGAAATTAAAACACACACACACACACAGACACCAAGAAAATGGTAATGTAATCTAAGTATATACCTCTGGTGTCAGGCAGGAGAGTTTCCCTTAACACTGAAAAAATCAAAACCAGCTGCTCGTTGGGAAAAAGTCCTGTCAAACTAGATAGCACCATCACCCTGGCCTTGAAAGACGGCTCTAACAGGTCACTCATTAACTCTTAAAAACGGCACTTGATTCCAAAAAAGGAAATATGCAGCTTTAAGAAAATACACCACAGGTACTGTGAAAACCGTCATGAAGACCTCATCCGCAGCCCAAGATAAACATCTGCTATGGATCAAAAGGACCAAGTCCTATGTAGGATCGTAAAGGATACAGTCGGAGGGGACATAAATACCTAACAGCTTCTCAAAAACTGGAGGAGAGCCCTATCAAGGAATATAGGGAAACTCTCAAATATTAGAAGGTCAAGGACAAACTAATCATCAGGACTGACAACAAGGAATTCATGAGTAACCTTTCAAAGTGCTCCAAAGCAAATAAAAAAATGTTGCTTAAAATGATAAAACCTTTGGAAATACAGTAAGATTTTCTGTAAAGCATGTATTTTAGATGAAAGAAAGAGAGAGGAAGAGACTGAATAACTGTTTCCTTGGTCTCTATTAGGAAAAGTATTAAGAGTATTGCAAATCCCAACTTATATTTTGAAACAGGTTGCAAGAACTAAATCAAATAGTGATTAACTTAAGGGAGAGCCTAGACCTAATTATTAAACCATATATGACAAAAATATGATTGGCATTATCAGAGTTAAAGACTCAAGGTAGAATTTCTAAACTGTTGGCTCAAATATAAAATTTTAATTACAATCAGCCACTCCACAGAAAGGATGCTAATAGGGTGCCCAGCCTCAGAACTGTCAAAATGAAGGCCTTCCAAATATTGAAGAAAACAACATATTGAGGGACAAAACAAACAGGAATTAATGATAGAATATGGTTGAGCACTCACTCTACTTGATGGCAATCAAAGACCAATTTTAAAAATTACATTTTGCCATGGTTAAAGCAGTAGACAAATGACCAAGAAACAGACACAGAAGCATGAGGCCTTCCAGCAGACAGGTGCTCAAAGTGGTCTTATTTAACATTTTTATAAATGATGTGGATGAGAAAATGCACAGGAAAGAAGGCAAGTTTGTATTCAACTTTTCTAGTTAGAAAAATGCCAAGTAACACAGATAACCATCCTTTAGCACAATCTGACAAATATGGTAGAATGCTTTTAACCAACTTCCACTTAACCAACGGTCTGGATTAATCAACAATCTCCTTTCCTTTTGTAAATCATACTGACGGATGCACCTGGAACGTTCCAACCAGCACCTCTACTGCAGTCACCTGACTACATTTGTGGTCAGAGTGGTTTTGATCCTAAACCTATTTATGCAGTTACACCTCATTATAATGGATTTTATTAAGTGCTATATTACCTAAATAAATGAAATAGAAGGATAGAATGATGCAAAATAGCTGAATCCCTTGAAAGTTTTCAGAGATTAAATTCATAAAAAATGGAATTTTTAAAAACTAGCATTGAATAGGGTATAGGCATCATAACCATACAACAATGGAAGAAAAAATCCTAAATAACCATAACAGTGTGTCCAAGGTTTGACTTCAAAGAAACAAATCAGAAAAAAATAGACAACTCACATGGGTTTGGATTTTGGTAAGAAACACTGAACCTATCTGTGGATCCATACTGGAAAAAGAAGTCTAGGTCTTATAACAAAGGTTTGCCAAAACACATGTATTTTTAAGTTTTATGTTTGAATAAAATATGTAAGATATGCATACATCAGTTTTATGCTCCTCTATTGTTATAACTTCTTTGACTAACTGACCAACTATTGATTTCTATTTCTCTCATTGATAAGGCTACACTATATATTCGGATGCCTACTATGTACCAAGCACTATGATAGGGACTGTGAATACAAAGAAAAAGCTTTTAGCCCTCCAAAAAGTCAAAATTTAATGGGATAGAAGGATATGCTAACAAATATTAGCAATCCGTTATATCCATTATACTAAGCATCATAAGGGGCAGCTGGGTGGCTTCATCAGTTAAGCATCTGACTCTTGATCTCAGCCCAGGTCTTGATCTCAGGGTTGTGAGTTCAAGCTCTGCATTGGGCTCCACACTGGACATGGAGCCTACTTAAAAAAAAAAAAAAATACTAAGCATCATAAGTAAATGTTAAGTGTCTAAAAGAAAAGACCTGTATTAGGTGGGAAGGTAAGTTCTGACAGAGCGTGTGTACAAAAGCTGGCTAGCACCAAGAAGCACCACGGGTACCCAACACCAAAGTTTTCAAATTATAAAGAGACTAGAAAGATAGGGTAGGGGGGTGAATCATGAGGGAGAAAGTTATCTGAGTATCAGACCATAAATTATGGGGAATCATATTTTAAACAAAAGAATGACAGAGTCATACTTGTATTTCAGCAAAGCATCTTTTTTAAGCAGTTTAGAAAATAAATGGAAGTAATACAAGACACCAGTTATGAGCATATGAAAATAGTCTACTGAATAAATAAAAGAACAACAATACTGAGGAGGTAAAATCAGCCTGACTGATGAGGTATCTAAGGGGTGAGTGATAATGACTCAAAAACTGAAAGCCAAGGTTCAGGAATTTAGCAACCAACCATCAAAGATGAATTAACAAAAAGCTGAAATGAAGGCCATTTGAAGAAACAGATAAAGAACATAGTTGCGAACATGATGATTTTGAAACGCTATTATATATCCACTTGGAGATATTGAATGCGAAGTTGGCCATCTAGGTCTAGCAATCAAGAGGTGAAGATTTTTTTAAGGATTCATGACTAGATGAATAGAATTTGAAGATGCAGAAAAAAATGGGCACACTAATTAAGAAAGGAGGGAGAATGAGGAAACACTTCTGAATATGAGCTTTAGAGCCAAAAAGAAAAGGCAACTAAGAATTAACCCATAGAGGAGACTAAGAATCAACCCAAAGGAAGAAGCAGGAGCATGGGAATAGTATTGGAGAGGAAGGAAATTAAAGTAGTAGTAAACCACATCAAATGTGAAAGCAAGGTCAAATAAGACACCACTAGTGAAACCATTGTATGTAGCAGTTAAGAGACTATTAGCAAAAGAAGTTTGAGCTCAGTAGCAGGCAGGTGCGTAAGCTCAGGAACCTTAAGTTGGAGTAGGAATTGGAAGATAAAGAAGTGGAAACAAATTACTTTAAGAAGCTATCCTATAACTTGAGGGAAAGAGAGAGAGAGAGAGAGGATATTTCCTTGAGAATGGAACAAAGTACAAGAAAAGTTGGTGTTGTTATTTTTTTTTTAAAGATGACATAACTGGGGCACCTGGGTGGCTCAGCGGGTTAAGCCTCTGCCTTCGGCTCAGGTCATGATCTCAGGGTCCTGGGATCGGGTCCCGTATTGGGCTCTCTGCTCAGCGGGGAGCCTGCTTCCTCCTGTCTCTCTCTCTCTGTCTGCCTCTCTGCCTACTTGTGATCTCTGTCTGTCAAATAAATAAATAAAATCTTTAAAAAAATAAAATAAAATAAAAAATAAAGATGACATAACTTTAGAAATTCTTATCAGTTGAGAAGTCAGTGGAGATGCACATGGGCATGGTGATCTGATCTCAGAGAAGCCAGGAAGGAACCCGATTCTAAGAGGACCGAATGTCAGGACAGTCCCCATCCGGAGGAACTCACCTGCCTCGGAGACAGGGCCACAAACCAGTCAGGTGAGAAGCTGAGGAAGACACCTACTGTTTCAGTGACACAGACATTAATTGGTGACCATGATAATGACATTGCTCAGTAGAAGGAATGAGAAAAGCAATGAAGTTTTAAAACTCTCCCTGTGGGCAATACAGGGAACCTCCTGAGGCTCTGGGAGTGGGTCTGGAACATTTCCCTTATGGATAAGTAAAAGACTATTCAAGTCATGAATTAATCAGTTTATATGTTTATAGGATCATGGGTGACAAGTTATTAATAAACTTAAGGCCCAAAAGTCACCATGAACAACTCACAGAAGACATTTTTCTCCTATACTCTTAACCATATAAAACATCAAAAAAACATAAACACTACCCAAGTAGAACTGAAAATAAAGCATACAATGTTACCTTTGCAGAGCTGTATTAACCACCAGACCTTACTAAATAATGCATGTTAAAGACGACACCTAATTACAATTTAATGATTATGATAATGCAGGAGGGCTCTATGAAAATAATATGGTGTTGGGGTGCCTGGGTGGCTCAGTTGGTTAAGCGTCTGCCTTCGGCCCAGGTCATGATCCCAGGTTCCTGGGTCTGAGCCCCCCCCCTACCCCGTCAGACTCCCTGCTCAGCGGGAAGTCTATTTCTTCCTCTCCCTCTGCTGCTCCCCCTGCTTGTGCTCTCTCCCTTTCTCTCTCTCTGTTAAATAAATAAAATTTAAAAAATAAATAAATAAAACTTGAGAGAAATAGAAATAGCACAAAGAAAAGGAAAAATCACAATTTTACATGGCAGGTAGTAAACCCACATAAAATAACTCCTTAATCTGTGAGAGTAAACTTTAATTGCATAAATTTAAAAAATTAATGGACGGCAAAATAAGACAGATTCAGTACAAAAAAAGAGTTTATGAAATTAAGCCATCAGTGGACTAGGGGTAGTATTCAACCTTCTCAACTCAACCTGAGTTCTCTCTCTATAAAGGATATTTTCCCTGAAAATACAAATTTACCTGGAAATAAAACAGATGAAAGCACATCTATGCCACCCACCTTCTCACCAAAATACATCCCACCTTT